>NW_004443959.1:3594117-3633203 GCF_000243295.1 Trichechus manatus latirostris | reverse complement strand
TGTTTATCATGATGTTGCTTACTGGTCCAGTTGTGAGGATTTTTGTTTTCTTGATGTTGAGGTATAATCCATACTGGAGGCTATGGTCTTTGAGCTTCATCAGTAAGTGCTGCAACTCCTCTTCACTTTCAGCAAGCAAGGTTGTGTCATCTGCATATCTCAGGTTGTTAACTCATCTTCCTATAATCTTGATGCCCTGTTCTTCATATAGTCCAGCTTCTCGGATTATTTGCTCAGCATACAGATTGAATAGGTATGGTGAAAGAATACAACCCTGATGCACACCATTCCTGACTTTAAACCACACAGCATCCCCTTGTTCTGTTCGAACAGCTGCCTCTTAATCTGTGTACTGGTTCCTCAAGAACACAATTAAGTGTTCTGGAATTCTCATTCTTCCCACTGTTATCCATAATTTGTTATGATCCACACAGTTGAATGCCTTTGCCTAGTCAATAAAACACAGATAAATATCTTTCTGATATTCTCTGCTTTCAGCCAGGATCCGCCTGACATCAGCAGTAATATCCCTGGTTCCATGTCCTCTTCTGAATTCGGCTTGAATTCCTGGAAGTTCCCTGTCAATATATTGCTGTAGACGATTTTGAATGATCTTCAGCAAAATTTTACTTGCGTGTGATACTAATGATATTGTTTGACAATTTCTGCATTCAGTCAGATCACCTTTCTTGGGAATAAGCATAAATATGGATCTCTTCCAGTCGGTTGGCTGGGTAGCTATCTTCCAAATTTCTTAGCTTAGACAAGTGAGCACTTCCAGCACTGCATCCTTTTGTTGAAACATCTCAATTGATATTCCGTCAATTCCTGGAGCTTGTTTTTTGCCAATGCCTTCAGTGCAGCTTGCACTTCTTCCTTCAGTACCATTGGTTCCTGATCATATGTTAACTCCTGAAATGGTTGAATGTCGACCAATTCTTTTTGGTATAGTGACTCTGTGTATTCCTTCCATCTTCTTTTCATGTCTCCTGTGTTGTTTAATATTTTGTCCATAGAATCCTTCAATATTGCCACTTGAGTCTTCAATTTTTTATTCAGTTCTTTCAGCTTGAGAAATGCCGAGCATGTCCTTCCCTTTTGGTTTTCTATTTCCAGGCCTTTGCAAATGTCATTACAATACTTTACTTTGTCTTCTCAAGCCTCCCTTTGAAATCTTCTGTTCAAGTCTTTTACTTCATCATTTCTTCCTTTAGCTTTAGCTACTTGATGTTCAAGAGCAAGTTTCAGAGTCTCTTCTGACATTCATTTTGGTCTTTTCTTTCCTGTCTTTTTAATGACCTCTTGCTTTCTTCATTAATTGAATTAACTGAATTCAGCTGAATTTTCACATTTGCTTCTTCATTTAATCTGCTGCGATACATTATTTTGGTCAATACATGGAGAAAATCTGGCCTCACCCAGGTATGTAGTTAGAAAAAAGGAGATTTTTTTTTTTTTTTAAATAGGCTTCTCACATGATGGTAAATAAGCTTTTCTGACATTATACCAAAACTGACAAGTAGTAGTTTCTTAAACATTAGATACTATTGAGGAACAGAATTTTTCATTTTCATGGATTCCTGATTTTCTGGAGCCATCTAGGTTGAAATGACCTACCAGAAACTATTTCCCTGAGGTAACTTATAAAACTTGAACCTTAATCTAAACTGTCTTGAAAGTCATTTCTAAGTCAAACAGTAACAACAACAATGAAAACCATTGTTGCCAAGTCGATTCTGACTCATAGCCACCCTATAGGACAGAGTAGAACTGTCCCATGGTGTATCCAAGGCAGTAATCTTTACAAAAATTAGTCCTGATGGTGTGGTGGTTAAGCACTCGTCTGCTAACTGAAATGTAGGCAGTTTGAATCCATCAGCCAATCCTTAGGAGAGAGATGTGGCAGTCTGCTTCCATAAGGAAAACCTTGGAAACCCTATTCTGTCCTATAGGGTTGCTATGAATTTGAATGGACTCGATGTCAATGGGTAATGTTTACAAAAGCATACTGCCACATTTTTCTCCCACAGAGCGGCTGGTGGGTTTGAACAAATGACCTTTCTGTTAACAGCAGAGCATTCAACCTCTGCACCAGTTTAATTAGTAAAGAAAGTTTGCCTTGGGCATTGTGCTGTTTTAAAGAATTATCTATGTGCAGCCAGTTTCAACAGCAGCAATTCCAAAGGTCAGAATAGAAGCTATATTTCAAGGTCCTTCAGTAATTATTTGAGTTATTCTTTGAGAAAATGCTATATAGGATCCTGCATGTCCACAATTTGTTATGTAAAATTTATTCTGGCCCTGTTCCCATGGCAATGCATAATTATTAGTGATAAGCTGGGGTATAAGAAACTGTGAAATATTTTTCTTCTTTAGAATATTTTTGACTGTCTAGTCAGAAATGTTGCCCCGATTTGCAAATAGTATATTAAATAAATTTCAATCAATTTCTATTATTGGCTTAATATTGTTTTTCTTTTAACACAATGTGGAATCTAAAACTATATCAATCAGCATTTTGTATTCTGTGACATTAAAATTCATTAGTCTATTTTACACTTTGAAAAGATCTTTTACACGTGTCTGATTGTCATTGATCATTTGGAAAGTATGGGCTCATGTTGTTGCTGTGTGCCGTTGAGTCGATTCTGACTCACAGCGACCCTAAAGGTTAGAGTAGAACTGCCCCATAGGCTATACAAGGCTGTAATCTTTATGGAAGTATCCCACCACATCTTTCCCCTGTGGATCCGATGGTGGTTTTGAACCGTTGACCTTTTGGGTAGCAGCCCAGTGCTTAACCACTGCACCATCGAGGCTCATTATGGTCTCACAGTTATGCAAATCTTTGAAGTGTTGAAACACATTTCTTTATATAATATATATAAAAAGTAATATTCATTAATATCACCATCAATTCCATCAGAAGAAGCTATCAAGCCCATTCCCCTTAAGAAGCTATCAAGTCCACTGTGATGCATACAAGTTTTCCAAAACTCCGATTTTCTTTTGAAAGCTTGAGTTTTATTACTGGTGACAAATATTATCAGTTGTTTTCCTTAATGTGATAGTCTTATTTTATTTTTGAGACAATATCTTCCAATTACTCAAGTCTGTTCATCTGTTAGTTGTTTTTCAAATAAAAATGGTGTCTCAGTGAGGGGGAGAGGGAGGAAAGTTTAGCTTACAAGTGAAATGCTCAAACCAGTGCTATTTTATAGACAACCACTGTGCTTCAGTCTGCAGCAGAAAAGCTTAATGTGCACTTCTCATTTTGTAACACAAAATATTAACAAAAGAAAATGTACTCAGAGGTTGATATTTAATAACACTAATAATATTTACTGTTTCAGCAGGGACATCCTTAAGCAAAAGTAGTGCTTTTCATTTACTGCAAGTGAGTGACAGTGAAGAATACAATGACTACTAGTACAGTTTGGTGTATCAGTCTTTTGCACAATCAGTGCAAATGTCAACACAGTGAAAGGGGTAAATAATGTTGCACTGAACTCCTGGACCCCCTGAAATAATCTCAGGAAGCCTCAGGAGTCAGTAGACCACACTTTGACTTGACCTCTGAGTTGACCCATTTTAGGGAAGAATAAACTACGTTCAGAGGTTAAGTAACTTGCTCAAGACCACACAGCTTGTAAATGGTAGTTTCAGGGTAGTTCAAGTATCCAAGCTCAAAAGAAAAAAAAAAAAATCTTTGAATTGAACCATTATAATATGCTGCTTCACTATACTGTGCTTCCTCTATGCTTTGGATGAGTTCGGAAATTTTCAGAAGTAGTAACGAGAATATATGATGGTCTTTTTCTGCTAGCTCTGGAATCTAACCCTCCAGAAGAAACTCTACTATAAATATATGTTCAATGAATGATTGAAATAATGATTATGTAGGTAGAGGCCTAGACATGATAATTTCTCAGGCAATAGCCGTGAAACAGAAATGAATATAATGACTCTTGGAAGCTCAGAAGAAGTATGAATTTGTTAATCATGCTGATGATATAATCAGGAACCTGATCAGGTACAGTCTTGCTCTCCAGCTCAGGGGTCCAAGGTGGACAATCTCTTTCCAGGCTAAGACTCTATTCTGACCCTAAGGTAGGTCACCAGCAAGTAGGTCAGAGTGTGGACAATTTGATATATCAGGGACTAGTCAGCCAATGGAGTCACTGAGTGGCACAAATGGTTAAGTGTTAGCTGAAGGGTTGGCAGTTCGAGCCCACCCGGAGGGGCTTCGGAAAAAAGGTTTGGAAATATGAAAAGTCACAGTCATTGAAAACCATACATGGGGTCGCCATGCACTGGAATCGACTTGATGGCAACCACCACCACCATTCATCAGGTGAGTGTTCCCTATCTTCCGTGACCAGTTTTACAATCTGCATGTGTTTGTACTCACCTTCCTCATTTCAACTGAATTGAGTTTTTGTCAATTCCCCAGAAAGTGGTATGATCTCTTCCTCTTTCACCTCCTGTAAGACTTTGGTTCTTTATGCCCCCCTCTCATGCTATCATGTTCTCCCTCCATACTGGATTTTTCCTAACAGTTTACAAACTTGATCTAGCTTCACCCATTTTACAAAACAAACAAACAAAAGCCTCCCTTAAACTACATTCTCCTCCAGGTACTGTCACTTCTCCACCCCTTTCAAAGTCAAACATCTTGAAAGAGTAATTGTACACACTCAGCACCTATTTCCTAACCCACACACAGACTCCATTGAAACTACCCATTCCAAGGTCTCAATTACCCCAGTGTTATCAAATCTGCCCTCATGTTACTCCCTCTCTCAGATGCATTGAAAATTTTTGAAACATGCTCCCCTCTAGGCTTCTGCAATTCGCTCTTTCCTGATTTTCCCTCACCTATGCTAGATCTTCTTTTTCTATCTTTCTAAATGCTAGAGTTTCTCAAGGTTCAAGCTGGTTCACCTTCCTTAGATGATCTTATCTATTTACATTGTTTTAAATACCTCTATGTTGATGATTCCTACATTTTCATCTGTCCTGACCTCTTCTCAGAATTCAATCTTATATAACCAGCTGTTTTCCAGGTAGCTCCACTTCTTTGTTTCATAGGCATTTTAACCTTAACATATCCAACATTGAACTCTTAATTTATCCTTTGAGGCTTTTTAAAAAACTTCCTGCCTCCAATGTTCCCAAATCTCATTAATTGGTGCTACCTAGCATCCACCTAGTTGCAAGGGGACCAGCATCCAATAACTGGGAGTCATCCAGTTACTCCTTTCTATCCATCACTTCCCCAAATTAAATGTATCAGCAAGAACTGTTGATTATATTTCTACGGGGATAGATATGTAGGTAAGTAGGTAGGGTATAAAATGATAGATAGTTGATTGATAAATAATAGATAGGTGATAAATATAGATAGAAAGATCACAAGTCCATCTACTTTTTTTTGTTTCCACCACCACTACCCCAGGTCAGGCCCTCATTCGTGCCCATTGACACACTGTCTGATCTATTACATGAAATTCCTAACTGGTTTCCCTTTCATCAATTTTGCCTTCTTCAATCTGTTCTCCACATAGTCACCAGCAATCCTTAGAACGTATAAATTGGATCCATATCATTCTACTAAAAATTCCTCAATGGTTTCCCACTTCAGCATTATATTAAGTCATGCTCCCCATCACCCAGTAGACTCTCATTACATTGGCCTTCTTTCTAATTTCTAGAATACACGAAGACCTTTTCAGGGCCTTGGGCACACTTGTGCCTCCAGCATGGAAGGCTCTCCATCTGGCTCTTTCAATAGTTGGCCTCTTTCCGTCTTTCAGGCCTCAGCTCAGACCTCATCTACTCAGAGAAGCCTATCTGAAACCTCTCCTTGTAGAGGTTCTTCATTCCATTCTTCCCAGAAGCATGTTCATGTTCGTTATTTTACATTTTATAACAATTTACTTATTTATTATTTACCACAACAATTTTATTGTTGTTTCCTACCATATACTCAAAGCTTCATTTGGTTAGGAACTATGTCTGTTTAGGCTCCTACTCTATACCTGAGGCCTCTCCCAGGACTTGGCACAAAGAAGTGATTTTGTAAGTATTTGTAAAGTAAATGAATAATGTTCTACTACGTCCCAATTTATCTATGCTATTATCTGAAATTTAGGGAACACTTTTCCTTGTAACAAAATTATATACTATATCATAATGGTCTGAAATAGAATCAGTGGGACTAAACCCAATCATTGTTAAAATCATCATTACTCCTCAAAGAACTATATTTTGACTTTTGATTAAAATTATTTAGTTGCTACTCTGGCAAATTAACTAGCTTTTTTTTTTTTTTTTTGATACCACATATCTAGGTACTTTACTAAGTACTTTGCATGTTTTAACTTATTTTATTGTCTCAACAACCCTATGAGATATGCATGTATTTCATCTGCATTTTACAGAGGATAAAACTGAGACCAACAGGGATTAAGAATGTTAACTAAACCAACAGGAGTAGTAAGTGGTGGAGGCAGGATTTGAACTTAGGGAGTCTGGCTCTAGGGCCAATGCTCTTGAGCATTGCTGCTCTCTGCTGCCTCCAGTGAGGTGCATTGCCCAGTTGCACTGGAAAGAGTACAGGATTGGGAATCAGAGATCTGGCTGGGTTCTGGATCCAGGTTTTCCACTAACTCCTCTGTCAATATGGGCAAGATTTTCTTCTCTTGGTATCCAATTTGATTTTGTTCTCTAGTAAGTATAGAAGATACAGAGATCATTACAATAATTCTGATGAGCAGTATAATAGAACTAAGAACATAGGCCTAGGAAACATGAAAGAAGCAAGCAGATAATTTAACTGGAAGCATTATAGCAGTTTTTAATTTTTAAAAAAATTAACTTTTGAGCTGTAGGAGAAGGTGATAGTGGCAAGAGAAAGGAGAAAGAAATTAGCATGTTCTGAGTGCTATCCATCAGGAAATGGCTAATTCTTTTAATTATCAACTGTTATGTTTACCAATTATTTAAGTCTTCACAGTAATGCAATGGGCTAGATATTATTATTATCTCAATTTTTTTTTTGTACTTTAGATGAAGGTTTACAGAACAAATAGTTTCTAACAGTTTCAACAAATAGTTGAAACAAATAGTTTCAAACAGTCAGTACAAATATTGTTTTATGACATTGGTTAATGACCCCACGACATGTCAATACTCTCCCTTCTTGACCTTGGAGGACTTTTTTTTTTTTTTTGGTGAAAATATACATAGCCAAAGTTATACCATTTCAAAAGTTTCTACATGTACAATTCAGTGACATCGATTATGTTCTTCCAGTTGTGCTGCTATTCTCACTATCCGTTTCCAAATTATTCCATCACCATTATCTTCAGCTCACTGTCCCCTAGGCTTTCCATCAAACCTGTTGAGTTGCTGTTGTCGATTTGCTCTCGCATAGATAATTCTTTTTTTTTGTACTCTAGATGAAGGTTTACAGAACAAATAGTTTCTCATTAAACAGTTAGTACACATATTGCCCTATGACAATGGTTAACAATCCCACGACCTGTCAACATTGTTCCTTCTTAACCTTGGGTTTCCTATCACCAGCTTTCCTGTCCCCTCCCGCCTTCTAGTCCTTGTCCCTGGACTGCTGTGCCTCATTAGTCCCATTTTGTTTTATGGGGCTGTCCAATCCCTGGCTAAACGGTGAACCTCAGGATTGACTTCATCACTGAGCTAAAAAGGTGTCCAGGGACCATACTCTTGGGGTTTCTCCAGTCTCTTTCATGCCAGGAAGTCTGGTCTTTTTTTGTGAGTTAGAGTTTTGTTCTACGTCCTTCAGAATGAGAGCTATTTCTGATGTCAGATGGATCTTGGCTAAAGCAGAGAATATCAGAAAGATGTTTACCTATGTTTTATTGATTATACAAAGACATTCCACTCTGTGGATAATAGCAAATTATGGATAACATTGCAAAGGATGAGAATTCCAGAGCAATTAATTCTGCTCATGGGAACTTATACATAGACCAAGAAGCAGTCATTTAAACAGAACAAGGGGATAGTGCTTGGTTTAAAAGCAAGTAATGTGTGTATCAGGGTTATATCCTTTTACCATACTTATTCAATCTGTATGCTGAGCAAATAATCTTAAAAGATGGATTATATGAAGAAGAACACAGTATCAGGATTGGAGGGAGACTCATTAGCAATCTGTGATATGCAGATGACATAACCTTCCTTGCGGAAAGCAAAGAGGATATGAAGCACTTACTGATGAAGATCAAACACTACAGCCTTCAGTGTGGATTACACCTCAACATAAAAAAACAAAAATCCTCACTACTGGACCAATAAGCAACATCATGATAAATGGAGAAAATATTGAAATTGTCAAGGATTTCATTTTACTGGAATTCATAATCAATGCCCATGGAAGCAGCAATCAAGAAACCAAAGGACATATTGCATTGGGCAAATCTGCTGCAAAAGACCTCTTTAAAGTGTTAAAAAGCAAAGATGTTACTTTGAAAACTAAGGTGCGCCTGACCCAAGCCAATGTATTTTCAATTGCCTCATATACTTTCAAAAGCTGGACAATGATAAGGAAAACCAAAGAAGAATTGATGCATTTGAATTATGGTGTTGATGAATAATATTGAATATACCATTGTCTGCCAGAACAATGAACAAATCCGTCTTGGAAGAAGCACATCCAGAATGTTGTGTAGAAATGAGGATAGCAGGATTTCTTCTCAACTAGTTTGGACATATCATCAGGAAGGACCAGCCCTGGAGAAGGACATCATGCTTAGTAAAGTAGAGGGTCAGTGAAAAAGTGGAGGACCCTCAACGAGATGGATGGGCATGGTGGCTGCAAGAATGGACTCAAACATAGCAATGATTTTGAGGATGGCCCAGGATGGAGAAGTGTTTTGTTCTATTGTACATGAGGTTGCTATGAGTTGGAATCAGCTCGATGGCACCTAACAACAACAACATGTTGCATGTATTATGCTGGATACTTCATATGCAATATTTAATACAAACCTTTAAAATTATAATCTCCATCTTTACATGAGAAAACCAAAGCCTGGAAAGACGAAATCACTTGCCCAGTTTTTCACAGCAGATGAGTCCCAAAACCAGGAATTAAATTCAAACCATTTCCAGTTCACACTGTGTGTTCTTCCCCTTACCTTATTCTGCCTCTCTCTATAACATGCCAATCCTAGCCCTTATGTTTTTGCTCTTCTAAAATCCTAATCAATATCAGAATCCCCTTCAACTTCATTGTTTTTAAAAAAGGCAGTTTCCATGGAAAAATTTCCCTCCTGTCCACTCTAGGATTTATAATCCTACTTTCTGGACCAAAGCACATTTTTCTTTTTATCCAAATTAATTAAGAGCTTTGATTAAGAAGCACCTGAATACGTCCTGCTAAAATCTTCTTAGCAGGAGTGTGCTATGTGGTTACACAACCAGCATCAAGGAAATCTTTCAGGGCTGTTGAACTTTCTATCTGTTAGCCAAAGTCACTAAAAAGGTGGAAAAATTAGTGCCTAGACAGTTTTCTAAGAACCTGGCATGTTTTAACTTATTTTATTTTTGCAACGTATATTTTGAATGTATATGGACATATTTTCATTGATAATGCCCTTCAGACTTAACTTCTCCCTTCTATTTCCATTGTAGTGGGCTTAGTTCAGGGTCTTACATCTTGCATGGGCTACTGCATCTATCAGTCAATAATTCACCCAGAACACACTTATTGAAAGCCAGCTGTATGCCAGGCATTTTCACACATACTCTCCCATTTTACTGTCAAACCATTGTGAGAGATGTTTTCTGCTTTCCACTTCCATTTTATAAATTAGTAAATTGAAGCTTAGAAAATAACGTATCTATTGTCACTCAACCTGGCAGAGAAAGAGCCAGAACTGAAAAGAAAATTCTCTTGGTTTTTCTTTATACCTTGCAGTAGATGACCTCTGAGCACCTGGCTGGGGAAGAATCCACACGGTAAAGAAGAAGGTTAGAAGAACACCAGAATATACTTTCCCTGACTCTACCTGGGCTGGCAGTGTTGGCTATAGTCAGCCATCTCTTTCTCTGGTGGTCCAGTCTCCATATTGCTGTCACAGACACTGACTGTTAGAGACCAGAGATCTGAGGGTGGAGACAGCTAGCCTTGGAAAAAGAGTAAAATTAGAAAAGGAAGCAGAATAGCAGAAGGGAAAAATAATGAAAGGAAAGAATATTGAGAGAGGGGAGGTGACATTATTAAGTGTTTATGATCTTTAGAGACATCGTTAGACACTTTCATTTCCATTATTTCATGTATACTTTGCAAAAAAGATCATCTTAGTCTCCCTTTAGAGATGAGGAAACTCGACTCATGGGAAAGTAAATCTCTTGCCTGGAAATGCACAGCAAGCAAGCAGTACAAGCAGAAGAAAAACCTGAACACTTAGTGCTTACAATGAGTCCATTTCTGGATATTGAGGAGACAAAGACAAAGGATACCAGGAGCTTGGTGGGGGAAGTGAGGCAGACAAATACTCTCATAGAAACAAACAGGGGCAGATTATCAATAGGCAAGGTAAGCACAGTGCTTACAGATCATCTGTAGTGAACAATTTCACATTTTTTCACCACATCAAATATTCTGCTTCTAGGTGAGACTGGCATCTGTCTCTCTCCCAACCCCAAAGCATCTTCCTACAGAATCAAAGCCTCTTTTTAAATTTATAGTCCCTGACACAGACAGATTACCCAGTAAGCCAGGTAAGCACAGGCTTACTCATGCTTGCTTACTAATCTGTAGTGCACAATTTCACCTGTTTTTCTCCACCTCAAAGTTGTGGTGAAACCCATGTGAAATTGTGCACTACAGATTAGTATGTAAGCACATGTAAGGCCATGCTTACTGGGTAATCCATCCCTGGAAACAAGCATAGTCTACTAAGAAAATACAGAGCAGGACCCCAAGAAGGACCCTTGAAGGATGAGGTTTCTGAACTGAGCTGAACACAATGTGCAATGTGACATACCTTGACTTGGATGAGAGAGTCACACAGAAGATGTTGGAACATAGGAAAGCTGGTGCAGGTGAAGTTCTTCTAGAGTTTTGAATCTCATGCTAAGAAGTTTGGTGCTGCGGGCAGTGGCATGGCTTTGAAGATCACGAAGCAGAAGAGGGCCTGAACCCATCAGATTTTCCAATTAATCACCTTAAGGAAGTTATATAGTCCCTATCCAGCCAAAGCAGGATTGTCGGATGAAGAGAACAAGTAGAACAAGGTAGATGGTGTATGTGATGGGCATGTTTTTTTAAGTGCTCAACGCAGTATATTGTTTATAGTTGGTACTGTATACATGTTAGGTAACTTGGAAAAACAAAACAATGGGATCTGTTTTAGATCAGCTTCCCTAGAAGCAGAGCCAGAGATAAGTGTTCTTGTTTAGTGATTTGTTAGGGAGACTGGCTTCAGTCTGATCCCACATGGAAACTCCAGAGCATAAATAACACCACGATTACCACCTTGAAGTAAGGGTTTCTGTTTGGGTGAAGGCAGTTCTCCAGAGAAGGGTCAGCTGAGCCAACTGAGTTTATTAGTGGCTGAGGGACTATGCAGCAGCTGGGAAAGGGGACCCAGGAGGACACAAAGAGCTGCCAGCTACAGCAGTGGCTTTCAAAGTGCATCCCACTGGGAACTTGTTAGAAATGCAAATTCTCAGCCCCTCTCCCCTCCCAGACGTACTGTGTCTCAAACTCTGGAAGTGGGGCCCAGCAATCATGCCTTCCAGGTGATTTGGATCAGGGCACAATTGGAGAAGCACTGCACTACAGATCCTACACTAGGTTCTCTCAGCCTACCTTCCTCCCCCAGGGATCATACAATTCGCTGCTCCTGTAGCTCATAAAGGAGAACACCTGGCCTTACCCAGACATGACACAGTGAGGGACATAGAGAGCAGGGAATACCACTCTAGTGCTGGGTATACTCGATGTTCCTGAATTTCTGGATTTCCTCCAAAACAGATCTTGTTACAGCATCCAGTTAGATTTATGGGCCTAAACTTTATTAGTGGGAAGGAGTTATCTTATTCTCCATGGCCTAAGCAGTAAGCAATTGCTATCCAGTCGATTCCAACTCATTGTGACTCCATATGTGTGGCCTAGAGGACAGAATGAAGTCTAGGCAATAAAATATAGGTTCCATATAAGAAATTTTTTTTTAAATTAAGGCAACTATATACAATACAAACCATAGCAGCTACCACTTACTGAGTCCCTGGGTGGTGCAATGATTAACACACCCATCTGCTAACCAAAAGATTGGAGATTCAAGTCCACCTAGAGGTGCCTCCCAAGAAAGGCCTGGCAATCGACTTCGGAAAAGCCACTGAAAACCCTATGGAGTGCAGCTGTGGTCTGACACACACATGGGATTGCCATGACTTGGAGTCAACTCGGTGACAACTGGTACTGATACGTTCTAGGCACTTAGTTACATAATGCTTAGAATCCAGAGTCTTAGCTTGAGCAGAGAAAGGTTCAGCTTTGCCTCTTATATCAAGGTACAGACTCTCGTATCCAGTTACAACAATTAGATTTGAATTGGCAGAGGACTTGCAAAGAACATGAACTGTGTCACATTTGGGGTGCAGACCTTTATGAGAAAGACTTCAGTCTCAAAAGAAGGTCCTTATGATGCTGAACCACAGGATGACTGCAAAGCCTCTGAAGAGAAATTACCATGGACTAGAAATAGTCCAGCCCTACTAGCCAAGCTCAGCAGAACAAAGGGATAGAAAGGGGTTCTCTACCCAGAGGAGCACTCAGAGAGCATCCAGACATGGAATACATGAATTCTACAAGTAACAGTGGTGGACAGCAGCTCAGGGGCCAAGCTCGGAACTAAAAGAGGGCAATGAGAACTGGGAGCTGGGAGCTACAGCCAGGAGAATGCAGTTGCTGAGTGTTGCATATCAGCAGCCTGGAGGGTCTTCATGGTAGAGTCAGTGGTGAGAATAGATGCCAAGTGACATCAAGGGCTTACATCAGGCTGGTGCCACAAGTGTGCCAGGGCCTGATCCAAGCAGCTAGCCTGAATGGCATCCATAGGTTTACTTGCCCAAGCAGACTGGCAACCAACAATGACTGGGTAGGCTATTGAGGTACCATGGAGATACCCACAATAGCCCAGGTTACAGGGGAAATACCCCAGGACTCCCAGAGGGACTAGGGGAGAAGGAAGAACACCTGTGAACAAGGAAAGGTAAGACCCTTTATTTTTCCCACAACATCACGAGGCTGAGGGATCACTCAGACTACACATAAAATATCTTTAGTTCTTACAATATCCTGTTACAGATTGAGTTGTGTTTTCCCAAAATGTGTTGAAATCCTAACCCTTGTACCTATAAATGTGATCCTGTTTGGAAATAGAGGTTTTTCTTTGGTTATGTTAAGAGGTCTTACCAGCGAAGGGTGGGTCCTAAACCTAATCCTTTCTAAACTATAAAAAAAGAGCAGAATAGACACAGACACACCCAAGGGAAGAGGAAGACAGACAATGGAGACAGATGTATCTACAAGCCCAGGAAGGTCAAGGATTGCTGTTAGCTACTAGAAGATGATATAGACAAGGAAGGACCTCCTCTTAGAGCTGACACCCTGAAATTGTACTTCTAGCCCCCTCAACTGTGAAAAAATAAATTTCTGTTCTTTCAAGTCACCCACATGTGGTATTTGTGTTACAGCACCACTAGGTAGCTAAGACATACACTTATATATATTATGTGTTATTAATTATTTTTCCACATTAAAAAATAATAGTACTAAGCAAAGCTGAGACTGATTTAAGACTGCCCAAGGCCACATAGGTAGGGCACATAAGTAGTAAGTACTTACACCAAAATTCAAATTAAGTTTACCTGAACTCCAAACCTATGCTCTTTCCTCTATGCAAGTGTTTTGCAAAATACAACCATTTGACTCCTGAATCACCTGCAGTACTCTTGGTCCCACCCCCAAAGTGCTGCATCAGCATCTCTAGAGCTTGGGCTCTAGGAATCGGAACTTGCAGCAGGCTCTGAGGTACCTCATTGTGGTGCACATTGGAATTCCTGAGCACCACTGATCTAGTCCATGTTGCTGCTCTCACTCTGGCAACAACAAGCTGGGAGCCTGGAGGAGTTTGTGCCCCTTCAAGGAGGTATGTCCCAGCATCAGACGGATGACTACATCCCAGAGATGCCTGGAGTGGACTGCACAGGAAAGATGGGAAGGGGAGGTGCTGGATCTAATAATCTCTTGAGGCCCAGCTGCAGGATCCTGTGATTATGTAAGTCAAACTTTTCAAACATACCGGATGCCTAAATGATGGGAAATTTTAGTGCTTCTTTGGAGCTGAAGCCATTCTTATTTCTTCATAAAGAGAGATTGGGTTTGAAGTGTCTGGGACTGAACACATGCCATCAAATCTAAACAGTGCCTGTCCTCAGTGAATGTTGATGAAAGCTCTTTGAATTCTGGGGCGTCACTCTCCCCCCACTGTCACCATATGAATCTCTGCTGGGGATTATCTGTCTCACTCCTGCTGCCTTTATTGTGAGAAGTTCCAAGGCACTCCCCTGCTGCACTCCCCCTCCAAAGGTGCTGCAGACTACATACCAAATTGCATTTGAACCAGCAATTTCTGGTAGAGGAAAGGTTATCAGTGTTTTGGGAAAAAAAAAAAAAAAAAAAATATATATATATATATATATATGACATTTTAAAAACACTGCCTCAGAGTAGTTACTGCCAGTCGGAAGGGCCAAATCTCAAGGCCAGAAGCCTTTTGATGTTGAAATGTTTGTGTTGCCTGACAGGATCCAAACATTTGTAAATCAGGGATTGAACCTAATACTGATCACCAACGGAAAGGCAGGGCCAAACTCCGACTTCCATCTGCTCAGAATAAATGTCTGTTCTTCCAAAGGCATATTTAGAGCCTGAATCCCAGGATGAGTCAGACCCGAGTGTTCTTATTTAGATAATAGTGAAATCAGGCCTTAGAGAATTGTTAGTCAGTAAAACTCAATTTTGGTAAGGTCAGGTTCTGGGAAAGAAAACAAAGAGATATGAGACCAGATTTAGGCCTGCCACAGACCCAAAACAGCAAGGTATAGAGAGAGATCCAGGCTCTGCTCCTCCTGCCTGATGTGAGAGAAGGAAACTGTGCAAACAGCAGGAAGAACAGGGTCTGCTCAGCTTGCAAAGTTCCATGACTGCCTTCCAGCTACAAGATCAGCATCAAAACACTGCCTTCCATTGGCTTCCCTTAGTGTTCAGTAGGCTTCCGCTCCCAAAAGTGTCCTTCCTTTTCTGCTTAGCCACAGCCGTCCTTCAACAAGCCTCTGTCACCCCCTGGCAGTCAGTCCTTCACTCCATGCTCTCAGAAGCCTCGGCCCATCAGGCCTCATTCTACTGTCTGGGTCCACATATGCAGAGGTACCTCTCTTTCAGGGCCCCTCGAGGGCATGGGGGGTCACTTCCGCTCCTGTCCAGTCCACTCTAATTGTAGTGCAGCTTCTTCAGTATGAGGATGAATTAAAAACAGAGCTTTGTTTAATGCAGTGAAACTATTGTGTGTGTTGCAGTAATGGTGGACCCATGACATTATAATTTTGTCAAAACCCATAGGAATTGAATAGCACAAAGAGCAAGCCCTGATGTAAACTAAGTACTTTAGTTAATAATAATGTGTCAATATTTTCTTACCAATTGTAACAAATGTACCAGAGGAATGCAAGATGTTAGTAACAGAAGAATCAGGGTCTACAGGGAGGGGGTATATGGAAACTCTTCTTCCTTTCTTCACAATTTCTCTGTAGGCCTAAAACTGCTCTAAAAATTAAAGGCTGTCTAAAAAAACAAACAAAAACAAGAAAATGGGGCTTTGGAGGAAGACTCTGTTGTAAATCTTGTCCTTGTCATTCACCACAAATGTGGGGTAAGAGAATGTTATGGCTAAAGATGTGAGTTCTATTGCCTTTCTCTAAATTTCCACAGTCCTTCCAGCCCTCCTACTGTAATCTCAATAATGAAGGACAGACATTAAATAGCTAGTATACAGCAGCACAAGCCATGAGCCGGAATTAACTCTATGGCAACTTTTTTTTTTTTCTTCTTTTTTTTAATACAGGAGCACTAATTTGTATTTTTTAAATGATCTTCAGACAGATAGGGTTGACTGTGCTGGTGGAATAAAAGAGCTGTTAAAAGATTACCATCTAGAAGTTGGGTAAACAGGAACTACATCCTGTCAACATAAAATAAGGTTAGAATAACCTGTGAACTACTACTTCCTCCTTAGTGTTTTTCTAGTCCCTTTCCCCTTCTTACAGGCTCTGCATGTGCAGAAGAAAAAAGTGTGACTGCTGTTTTGACCCACAAGGGGATGAAGTAATACAGAAGGTCAGTGAGCCTGTGCCATATCCCATATCCCATAATAAATGATGCCGAAAGCTTCCGAGGAGACTCTGTCTTGAATATCAGCAGATTCCATCTTGGATACCAGATGTGCTCACAACCTTATTAGTGTGCACTACCATTCTAAGAAGTACTCACCCCTTCAAAGAAACCCACTGAATATTCATTGCTCTATTACCTCCACCAAACCCATATAAGCCCTAGCCTTGCTTCCCCCTTGGAGTCAGTCTTTTGGAGAGGCATGAGCCCTGATTGACTCCTTTTACTTGTCACAAGTAAAAGAAACCTGTTAGAGCTGAACCCCAAAATTGTCTCCTCTGTGTATTCTTACAAGAGAAAGACAAGGACCCATTGAGTCCAGAGGGCCTCCATGCCCTCAGTGGTAACAATCATAGTTAAATTCTTTCTAGTTCCAAACAGATTTCTTCAGATCTGGCCTTATTTCATTTTGTGCTTTTCTTGGCTTTAAAATTCTGCCAGAACACTAATTTAGCAAATTCCTTCTACCTCAATTTCTGCCTTTGGGGACACATTTCGAAGATTCTCTGGTTTCCCCTTACCCTCAAAGGATACCTATTTTGGACCACTTAAAGATGGCTCAAGTCCAGATACTTTTCACAGCATCCATTTGACATTCCCACACTTCCTGATGCAAGATGGTAAGCTGCCCTTGGCTTCCCTTTTACTTCGCCCTGCTGTCACAGTTGCTCCAACCACCTGCTGCTTCTAGAATATCTAGGCTGGAAGCAGGCACTCAACTCTCTGGTTATATAATTCTTCAAAACTCCAGGTCCCCTGTGTTAAGCTCTCCAGAGTAACCCCACAGTACTCCAATATGATGGGCTGCACTGCAGGGACATCTGAGTTTTGCAGTCCAGCAACATTCAGCTGGGAAGATGGATCCAGTCTCATTCCTGCTGATATCTTAGAACTCTCTGGGTGATCCTCTGGAAGAACCTCTCCTCTCTCCCTGGCCAAAGAAAGAAGAATAGCCTCGAGGATGACTATCTACTGCAAACTTTTCTTGCCCTTCAACCAATTCCTTTGGAATGCTCCATGTCCTATTTACATAGGTTGTTTGGGGAAGGGAAGATGAGGGTCTCAAGATTGGTTTGGCAATCTCTTAGCAAGTACTAGAAGAGGTGACTGGCAGCAACTTGGCACTCTATTTAATTGTTCTCAGGCTTGGGGCTTCAGCCAAAATTCCAAGACTACAGGGAAAGCCTCCTTTGAAACCCTATTTCAACAACTTTGAGACATTAAAAAGAACTTTTGTTGTGGCTGTTATTTTTAGCTCCTCAGGGACTGTAGAATAAAGAGTGTAGCTGTCAACCATGCAGTGGGGAAGAACAAATGCTGGCCTAAGAGCTGTACATAGAAGTGATAAGAGAAAGTTCTACATGGACCATAGGTGCTGGAGAAAGTTTAGGGAGTAAATATAAGTGTGTCTCTGTGTATGAGGGTTGGTGGGAAGGAGATTCCTTCTTGCTCCACTTTTGGAATCAAAACCTTGGGAGTGAAAGATAGTAGAAATCCTCTGATAAGGTGGGAATGTTTCAAAGCCGAGAAGGTTTATCCCTCTTTCACTGTGGTATAGCCTGCAGCTACCACAACACTTAGGTAATTTCTCTGCCTTGGAAGGAAATCATCTTGACTTCTGTAGCACCTAATGTCACAGGGGAGCATTCAAAAATATCTGATAGTACCAAAAAATAAGAAGAGCCCCTGAGGTTGAGATAAGATGGAGGCAGAGTGTGTTACAGTTAGGGGCCAGGGTGAGTCAACAAGTAGAAGATACTAACACAGCAGGAGCAAGGCTGGTGACCAAGACTGAGCAGGGTGAGATATACCTCAGTGGGGTCTAAAAGAACAGACAATGGGCAGGGACCCCATGCTTACCTCCCTCCCCACCCTACCCCACCGGAGGTCATGAGGTTACATAGGCTTCTTCTGAACCCTTACGCTGCCCCAGGAGAAGAGAAGCAAAGAGGAGTAATTGGGAAAAATGGAATTGATGCAGTAGTTACCTAAATGAGACTGAAGTTTAAGTAAAAATGAATGAATTACCTTAATTTGCAAGATTTAGTTTTCTGCATCAGAAAAAAGTGGGTGGATCATGAGCTAATTTGAATTCAGATATAGAGAAATGTAAAGATATCTGTGTGTACTCCAAACTGTATAATTGAGTAAAGTCACACTTCACACTCAGTTTTAAAGGTAAGCTATATTGAAGACAGGGTGGGGAATGGAGAATTACCTTAGTCTCCATTTGAATCAAAATACATTTTGCACTGAAGCCAGATATCCACCCTTTATTTTAATTATTACCTTCCACCAAAAGGGATAATTTCCAGAACCACCATGGGTTGATTTGGAGCACTTAAAGAAGGAAGCATTTTGCCAACACATTTCCTTTGGATAGGATGAATCCTGCCCTGCCAGAGCCAAGTCATGCAAGCAAAGCCAAAGCCCAAATCTCTAAATAATATGTTCCTTTCTTTAATTCCCACCCATCTGGACACACATCTATGTGCACTCAAACTGGCATCAGAATACTTGAAAGCTTATAACTCTCGTTTGCAACAACAGAGATATACTGCTTAGGTACAGATGCAGCATAATATGGTGAGTTTGCAAGGAGGCTCTTGAGTCCAGATTTCCTGAGTCAAATCCTGAGTCTATAATTTATTATATATGTGACCTTGGACAAATTACTTAAATTTTGTGTGCTTCAGTTTCCTCTTCCAAAAAGTAAGAATAATTATAGTATCTCTTATGAGTTGTAAGTCTTAAACAAGCCAACATGTCTGCATGCAGGAGAATATGTAAAGGAGTGAGTTCCCCATCAATTCAGACATTCAAGTTTAGGCTGGAAAGCCACATGGTGGGGATGTTGCATTGGACTGAATAACTCCTGGAATCCTTACAAAGGAATATTCTTTAAAATAAGAATGTTCAGTGCCAAAGAACAGAATCCACTTTGAGATAAACCCAACTGATGGCCCTCATTTGGAAAAGGAGGCCAAAGACACACAATATATTTAAAACTAAGATAGAAAAAAGCCAACTCTCCCTTATTGTTGGCTCAGCAGCTAGACAGTCTTGGAAAGTACACTGAATTGTACTCCCACACCCATTATGATGTTTAAAACAAAAGCTTAGTTGCAGGAGACCTGGGCCAGAATCCCAGCATTGCTGTAGGTGGCGTGGTCTCCTTGAAATCAGGTAATAGGTATGGTTTGCAGTTTCTTCACTTCTAAAATGGATGTAAACTTTTTCTCTTTTTTTTGAAAAGGTATTCATGAGGATTAAATGAGCCAAAATAAAATTACTCTGAAAATGGTAAATCACTGTAGGAATATAGGTGTTATCATTACCAGGGCTTAGATTACACTATACATCACTGGTTTTGAAAATCACATACGTAACCTCAGACACTGGCTGTGACTAAGCTTTTGTTTTAGACATCATAATGGGTGGAGGAGCTGGAAAAACTGCCATTTCAAAGCTTCCTGCATTTTTTCTCTACTACTCAAGGGTGAAGACTTGATTTACCTTCAAGACAGGCAGTGCTACTGTTCAGAAGAAAAATATGGCACTGAGCACTGTATTTATGCAAACATAAATCAGGTCTTAGTCTTTGTTTTAGGACAATGAGGTCATCGTCAATTAGACTATGATGTCTTAGAGGAGTACTTCACTGTTTCTTCCCTATGTAAATTAGATGTCTCTTTTACAAGCTTTTCTCTACAAATTTTCACTCAAATATTTATGGACAGTCTATTTACTTTATGCCAGGATAGAGTGTTGAAAAGTCAAATATACTCCTAATGGTATTCACAGGCTATTGTTAATAGAGAGAAGAAACAAGCAAAATATACATAAATAATTTATAAGAACAAATGTTTAAGAGCATAGAGGCAGTAGAAAGTGCTATAAGAATCTTTGGGAAGAAGTCCTAATTTAGTGTGGAGTTGCGGGGTGGGGTTCCTGAGAAAGAAATGTTTAAAATAAACCTTGAAAGTTGAACAGGAGTTATGCAGGTGAAAGATACCCGGTGAGGGCAGAGCATTCCAGGAAGTGGTTCTTAGTTGTTTCTGTGAGGATAAATATTGTCTCTGGGTGAATTTACACAGCTATACCTATAAATCATTGCTCACTGTTAGCAAGCTGTTGGGGTAATTCTTTGAGCAGAAGTTATCAGGAGAGGCAAGCCAAGATGAAAAGAACTATAGCAAGGACAAGGATGTGCAGGCATATTGTTTGTGTCATCCTGGAGAAGCTGCTATGAAAATAACAGCACTAGGCTAAATGTGGACTGGATATATGATACTTTATACGTAGTATTACAGAGTTTTGTCTTGTTGATTTGATTATAGTCATAGCTTCACTTGTGGCCCAAGGGCAAGTTCATTCTCTGAACAAAATTGGATTTTTTACCTTAAATAAATGGATAATCCCATTGCAATATCTTATTAAAATTGATCCTGGGACAGGATCCAGTTTTGTCCCCAGGTGGTGCAAACAATTAACACGCTTGGCTGCTAACCAAAAGTTTGGAGTTATGAGTCTACCAGAGGCAGCTTGGAAGAAA
Organism: Trichechus manatus latirostris; assembly: GCF_000243295.1. Lineage (NCBI taxonomy): Eukaryota > Metazoa > Chordata > Mammalia > Sirenia > Trichechidae > Trichechus > Trichechus manatus. Next base: position 3,612,141 of record NW_004443959.1, on the reverse strand, counting down.
GGCCAGGTGATCTACTTCAGAAAAATCAGTCACTGAAAACACTATGGAGCTCTACTCTGACACATATGGGGTCACCATGGGTTGGAATCAACTTGATGGCAACTGGTTTTTGTATATCTTTGACTAAAGTGTAGTCTTCGTTTGACCTTGAATCTGAGGATAACCACAACCATGATTGTTACCGGTCATGCTCTGTGATGTACTTTCCTTCTTTCTTCCCTTATCTTTCAATATATTCTTACTGAAATTCAAAATCTGGTCTCAGCTGTGCTTTGACTGAATGGACGGAACTTTCTAACTCATACTTAGGAAAGTATGGCCCACAGAAGAGTTTCCTCCGTGAGCTTAGAGCACTAGCAGAGGCAGGGTCACCCACTGAGGACAAGTGTGTCCAGTGAAACAATGAGCGCACAACAGTCAGCCACAGGGGGAGATGAAAATAAAGCCAGGATAGAAAGACATGTGGGATCTCTTTCTGACCACCATGAATTAGTAACCTGGAGAGCCATCAGGGGAAGTAGGAATGAGAGTATAAAGAAGACTAATCGGTGACAATTAGTTCAGTAGTTCTTAAGGTATCATAATTTTGATATTTAAAATAAAATATGCTCTTTTGTGGGCTAGTTTTGAGAACAGGACATTTAGGTTACATATAAAACAACTTTTAGTGGTAAAAGATACCATAGGTATCACAGTCCAAGCAGCTTAGGAGCAAACAATTTTTGCTCAGGTATTGGAAATTGCCCTGGTATTAAAATCCAGCCTATTATGAAGAATATACAGTTAAGAAAAAAAAGAATCCTTATCTCTAAAGACAAAGATTCTACCTTGGGTAGAACACAGCTAGGAATTTCTTTTTGTCCACATGCCAGGAAATGCAGTCTTCAACTGATTTTTTTTAAAAGTGATCTCAAATATCTGAGACACTTAAAAATTCAACACATGCTTTCTATCTCAACATTTCTGATGTTTCAACTTTCTTTAGCTATTGATGCCCTGTCAGTTCTCAATAAAAGCAACATTATTAATGTCTCAACTCTTTTATTCATGTTCCGGTTAAACGTAAAATTCTTTTGAGAAGAGAAAGGTGGGACCAGGGGAAAAGGACAGCCTTTGGAAAAACACAAGCCTAGGTTCAAACCCAGGCTCTGCCAAACCTTTGCTCTGTGATGTTAAGGACAAGTTAACTGAACTTAACATGCCCATTTCTAAAATAAAAATAATGATAACTGTCCCAGAGAATCATTGTCAAGATTGATAATCACTAAAAGGATTATGAGAAAGTGATTGGTCTTGAGGAGACGTTCACTAGATAGTAGTACCCCTTCCCCCTTTACTCAGGCTGAGCACATCTTCAGCCAGATCTTCCATTTTCTCTAATTCAAGTCCAGCACAATGATTATTATCCAGCACTTATTAAAGTCTCAACTATTCTAGATTATATTTATGAAAGAACAAAATTAAACTAAAACAATTGAGAAAGAATTTTAAGATGAATACTGAATCAACAAGATTTCTGCTTTCTTTCTCTTCTTTTCCTTTCTCTTTTTGACCCTATGGGGCAGTTCTACTCTGTCCTATAGGGTCGCTATCAGTGAGAATCGACTCCACGGCAATGGGTTTAGTTTTTTGGGGGGGCAACCCCATGAGCTAGCAGAGGTCTCCAGCCTGCTGTTGGACCCATGGATTTGGGACTTGCCAGCTCCATAATTGTGTGAGCCATTTTCTTGAACTAATTCTTTCTCTATATATTTTTATATATGCTTCACTGGTTTTGCTCCTCTAGAGAAGCCAGACTAAGACAATATGACTCTTGAAAATTAAGAACTGTTACTTAAGGCACCGTCAAGAAAGTCAATAGGCAATCTATTGACAAGGAGAAGATAGTCATAAAAATATACCTGGCATAGACTTGCATAAAAACATATAAAGGACTCCTACAAGTAAATAGCAAAAAAGCAGACAGCCCAATAAAAAACAAAACAAAACAAAACAACTAGAAAGATTTGAATAGATACTTCACAAAAGAGAATACTCCAGTGACCAGAGCACATGACAAAGTGCTTAAGCTCATTAAAAAAAAAAAAAAATCCATTGCAGTTGGGTAGATTAAGACTCATAGCGACCCTATAGGACAGAGCAGAACTGCCCCATAGAATTTCCAAGGAGTGCCTGATGGATTCAAACTGCAGACCTTGTGGTTAGCAATCTTGGCAGTTAACCACTACGCCACCAGGGTTTCCAAGCTCGTTAGTTATCAGGAAAATGCAAATCAAAACTACAATGCGATATCACCATACACACCCACAAGAATGGCTAAACACTAGAGATTGAAAACACTGCGTTAGCAAGGATGCCAAGCAACTAGAATACACATACATCGCTGATGGGAATATAAATCTTTGTACCCCCTTGGAAAATTGTTTTGCACTATCTACTAAAGCCATAAACATAAATCTCTCCTGTGACCTAGTAATTCTAAGTTTTAGGTATATACTCAAAAGAAATGAATGCATATGTCCGCCAAAAGATGCATACAAGAATGTTCATAGTAGCTATATTTATATTAGCTACAAACATAAACAATATGAAAATCAATGTATATTGTGGTATAATCATTAGAAAGAATAAACATTAAAGAATAAACTACGGATGCACACAGAAGCATGGATTAAATACAAAGACATTGCACTGAAAGAAAGAAACTTCACACAAAAGAGTACATACTGTACAATTCCATTTATATAAAGTCCGAGAATAAACAAAACTAATCTATGGTGATAAAAGTCAGAATAGTGGTTACCTCTGGGGGGAAATTAACTTAGAAGGAGCAAAATGAAAATATGTACTCCTTTATCTGAGTGCTGGTTACAAGGGAATGTACATTTATGGTAATTCATTTAACTGTACAGTTAAAATTGGTGCACATACCTCAATAAAATATGTGTATACAACCAAAGCTACCATCAATTTTAAGGGCCACTGGTTAATTGGAAACTGTTTTGGATTTACAAAAAGTCTCTGCTCTATCTTTGGCCATGTTTCATTCCCGCTATGTACCTATATAGGAGCCCTGGTAGGGTAGCAGTTAAGCTTTTGACTGCTGACCAAAAGGTTGGCAGTTTGAATCCACCAGCCGCTTCTTGGAAACACTGTGGGGCAGCCCTACTCAGCACACAAGGGGTCACCGTGAGTTGGAATCAACTCAGCATCAACTAACAACAACGAAAGTTGCCTGTACTGCTACTCTGATCACACAATAGGTTGGACTTCTTTGGACAGTAACCACGGTCTGAAAACAATCTCGGATTTTTTTGGATATTATGTGTCAGACCACTGTCAAGCATAGCTTTGAGGATAACTTTTGTAACGGGATTGTTTTCCTAAGGCCTATCCCACTCAGACATCTCAGTAAGAATTGGCATCCTAGCAACAGTGTCCACTCAAGTTACACCAATCATACTCAAAATATCAGGAAATTTAGAAATATCACCCACTGGCTTTCAGAATTCACTGTACCAATTATCTGACTAGGCCAGATGTTTAGATATAGAAACACCAAAAACGTTGTTAGAGTGGAAGTGATAATATGGAGGGTAGTGTGCTCATGACATAAGAGTATCTATTGTCAGAGGATCTGTAGCCTCAGGAGTTTGAGAATAAGATTTAGAGTAGCAGTGAGCAGCTTCTTATGCTTGAGGTAAATGTTCCGTTTTTCTGTTAAAACTTGTGACGACAGATTGGGGGGAGGGCAGAGAGTGAGAACAAAGTGAGACTTGCCCACCAACATACATGCTAATGTGAAGGAACTTCTGAGTGGTGGGTGGTTTTTAACAGGTGAGTTGAGGTGGAGAGGAGTGTGAATGGGAAGGCAGAGCAGTGGATGACACCCCAGGATGGGTGGGAAGAAGGACTGCCTCCATAAGACTCTGAAAGCCTCCCTTCCATATTTAGACTACATACCTTATGCTGCCAAACTCTGCTCTGTAAGAAATCAGTCATAGCGGGCATTACTACAACTAGCATAGGTGCAACAGGGCGATGTGCTCAAAAGGTTAGCAGGTCCCCAACTGGCCATCTATCACTAAATCCTATTGTTCTATTTGCTAACTATCTCCTAGGTTAGTACATTTCTCTATCCCTACTGTTTTTGCATTAGTTTGGAATCTTATTATCTCTTACTAGGAATATTGAGATAGCTTCCTAAATTGCCCTCTTTCCAGGCATTTTTCACTATGCATATTTAATGCTGCAGTCATAGTGATCTGTCTAAAAATAAAATATTACCACATCACTGTCTTATTAATGCTCTCCAGTAGGTGCCCGTTGTTTATCGAATAATATCCAAGTTCTTTAGTCAGGAAAGACCCTCGCTAATCTGGCTATTCCCAGCCATATGCTCATATGAAAACTTTACCATATGTAAAGTTTCCAGTATGGCATGCAAAGTAATCAGAGCCTGATACTAAGTAAGTAAGTACTCAGTAAATGTCTGTTGAATGAATGAATAGCTGATGAATGAGTAAGTGAATGGATGTCATTGATACAGACCAGTTTAGTATTTCAGATATATTTTAAGTCATTTTTATTTTGCAGCAGAGGGTTGGGAGAATGAGGATCGCCTTCTGACCAGATTGTGTGCTCACCACATTCATCATTCACACAGTTGGGAACAAAATTCTATTCCGCTAATATATAAGTTTCCATCCAGAGGTTTGCACTAGAGAAGCTTTATTAAGAGAAAAACCTCAAGGCTAAGACTGTTGCTTAAGTTTCTTTTGGTTCATAACTATATCTGGACAGAGATAAATATGCATTTTTCCCACATAAACATAACTTCCAGGGAGCAAATGTCCACCTCAACTGATTTCAAACCATAGCTAAGGAGAAACTATATGGTAGCTCATTGCTGTGGTTCCCATCTCTCCCTTACTCCCAATACATCTTAGAGACAGTAAGGTTTATTTTCCCATAATATCAATCTCTCTGCCTCCTCTCTCATCTTGCTTTAATATTCTCTCTCCCCATTAACATGTTAGCCTTTTAATAGGAATACGTATTTAGCAGGAACCTTTGATTTTTAGCCTATATTAGGGAATGAACAAAGATGAAATTTTAGAAACTACGGAAAAGTAGTATAGGAAGATGTTAAGGACAGAATGGTCAGAAAAGTGAATTTTTTCTCACATTACTTTGCTCTTCATTAGCTATTCTTACAACATTTAGCTGTTTATGTGCAGCGAGTCTTCTCTGAAAACTATAGAAGCAGCATGCCCTTGTTTAACAACATGGATGGCATTAACTTTGGCAGCCCTGCACAATTGATTCTTCCCCAGTAGAATATAGGCCTGGTAATAAAAATCCTACATGCTTGGCTATTCAAAATTCTCTCTGAATGTTGGCATTTGTTTTGAAACCCATCTTTCTGAATGTATCCAAAGCTGCTATGTTTATGTATAACAGGGAGTGAGACAGATACCAAAGCCAGGATCGATTGCCTAGTTATAGTCATGATTCCATAGACATTCAAGGGTGTTTGTAATTTAGGCTCCATAATTTGTTCTAATGCCCTATCTTGTGTAGCTATTTATTTTTCAATAGTATGATAGCCCCAGCAAACCTTTCAGAGCTAAATCCAGTAAGAAACAAAACAAGGCTCCTCTACAGGAGCCCAGCCCAGAGAAGTACCTCCTATTCTGAAAGCTACAAGGACTCTCTGGCTTATGAACTCACTTTTCAGTGTGGTTCCTGCATCCCTCCCTTTCTCCAGCTCCTTCAAAAACAAATAAAATAAAGAAATACTAAGAAGTGGTCCTTCTGTCAGTGAGGAAGCCCAGTTGCACAAGAGCAACAGCCTGTACTTGGCAACCTCCTCCCTATTGATTGCTGCGGCTGGGAAGATGTCCTAAAATGACCCATCACTCCTAACACATTCCCAAGACCAGAATGACCCAGCAACAGCCAGTGTCTCAGAAAACATGACAGTGGGTTGTGCCTTTATTAGTAATTAAAAGTTGCCAAGGACAACTTTGAAGCCAAATTGACTCCTTGTCCACTTCCTGCTCCCAGTGAGCTCTTCAAGGGGTGCCTCTTTGGTGTCATTTCAGGGTTATAGGGAAAAGCCTGTGTTCTGAAAGCATGTTATTGCCTTTCCTTGAAAGGCTTGATTGGCTCTATTCTCCTGTAGCACTATAGTCACAAGCTTCTTGACTTCCACCTTAGACTGTTTAGATCAATAATATATAAAAAGCTTTAGGTCAATGATTCAGTAATAAGTGGCTCTTGCTGCTACATCCATACTGGCCTTATTTTATATTTCTCTAAATGGATCCTTGTTCTATTTTTGTGTGAATAAGCTTTCACTTTCCCTAAATCATTTAAAACACAAATAAAAGATAATTTTACATTCTGACTCTAGTACTGGCAAACTCTGTGACCCTGGGTGTGTTCCTTTATCTTGATGAGTTTCCTCATCTGTAGTAAGGTCTACTCTGCCTAATACAAAAGATTCAAACATAGAATCTCAGATATTTGGCCTTAAAACCCATTGCCATCAAGTTGATCCCGACTCGTAGCGACCCTATAGTAGAGTAGAACTGCCCCATAGAGTTTCCAAGAAGAGCCTGATGGATTCAAACTGCCAACCTTTCGGTTAGCTGCCATAGCACTTAACCACTACACCACCAGGGTTTCCATTTGGCCTTAGAAGCCCTTTAAAATCTTAACTATTATTGAGGACCCCAAAAAACTTTTGTCTATATTGGTTTTATCTACTAATACTTAATGAAATGTAAAAACTGAGAATTTAACAATATATATATTTATTAATCCATTGGAAATAATAAACCTATTATATATTAACAAATAAATATACTGATGAAAAATAACAATTTTTTTCCAAAATAATGAGAAACATGGCATTATTTTACTTTTTTTGAAAAATCTCTTTAACACATGGCTTAATAGAAGACGACAGGATTTTCATGTCTGCTTCTTCATTCAACTGACTGCCATACATTTATTTGGCTAAAGTACATGAAGAAAACCTGCCCTCAACAGGCATATATTTGGAAAAGGATGGAGTATTTTAATAGCTTTTCAGATAATTGTGGACATTTTTCTTTGAGACCACAACAAAACTGTAAAAGAGGTGTCTTCTTAAAGATTAATTACAATGTGGGATTAGAACCCACATCAATGAACTTTTTATACTCTGGTACATTAAAGTCTATTTTTCTAACTTTTACTTTGAGTGGATCTTTTACTCATGTATCTTTTGGTAACATTGGTCATTTGGTAAATACTCCTTCACTGAGTTATACAGATCTTTTAAAATACTGACACATTTCATTATACAATGTAAAAAAAATCACATTTGTTAATGTCACCGTTAATCTCATCAGAAAAGTCTTTAAACGCAGAAAAAACTCAAAATTATGGTGGCAGACACAAGTTTTATGAATTCTAATACTTACCTGAAACTTTGAACTTTATCTTTGACAAAGAATGCTGTCAATTGTTGTCTTTGAGGTGACAGAATCATTCATTCACTTTGGGAAAAAAAAACAAAAATCTAGCAAATACCCATCATTCATCTATCAGCTGTTCTCTCAAATAAAAATGGTGTTCCATGAAAAAAGCATCTAGTTCAGCTCGCAACTCAATCATGCAAGTGCTTTTCCTTGAGACAACAACTGTACTTTGATATACAGCAGAAAAAAATGTTATGCCCACAATTTCCAAACTGTGAGCTGAAGTACCCCCCAAGGCACCACTGAGAACTCACAGGAGCTCCACAGAATATTTTAAAATTTGAAAGGAGGCACAACGACATCTGTTGGCCATTGTGCAATTACTAGCAACTACTAGTTCATAGTTTCAACTTTGCATCATACTACATTCCTTTTGAAGATGTTATACATTTGTAAAGCAGAGGTTTGGCAGTTGCTGTGATAAAAAGCAAATTACCACACAACATCAACATGGAACAGGAAATGTGTATGGCATACAATTGGATTGCCAGATTTGAGAATTTGGTGCAGGGACCAACAGGCACATATATCCCATTAGTAACTGATGGTGATTCTTTGAGGACGACATAACCATATTACTTTTTCTTTCAATTTATGCTTTTTTTGTTTTTTTTCCCAAATGGTTACTGAAATTGTTTGAACCTAACTACTTAATAAATGCAATTGTTAGGTACATTTTTTTGGTCTAGGAGCCATAGTGGAAAAAAAAAAAAATCACTTATGAAGAAAGCTTAAGAAACTGCACTTTATGAGTACTTTCCACTTGGTCACATTGAATATTAAGCAAGTATGTACCCAAGAGTTGAGATATTTTTTACAGAAGTAATCATATTTCCCACTGTATCAGGCAGAGTCTTGAGTGATTTTTTTTTTTTTTCTAAGAGTGAATGCTGGTGAAAATTACAATAACTACTAGAAATGCTTGTGCCAATGCCTTGATTCGTGCTAAGGTGCCAATGATTTTACCCACCATTGCTTTTGCTCTACCGATAAATGCCAACACAGTAACAATGGCAAACAATTTCTTCCTAAAGCTATGAGAATAGCTTTGGCCTTACAGAACCTCTGAAAGAGGACGCCTAGGGATCTGTGACTCACACTTTGAAAACCATTGAGTTAAAAGAATGGTCAAAGATAACGTGAGAATGCTTTGTAAAATGTAAAATGCTGGGCAAATTCTACTTATTAATGCTTTGCCCCTCTCCTGTCTTATTGCATGAATTTATGTCTTAGAAATCAGTGACCTAGCCCTGGGAATATGAAACTGTGCCCTTTTTTGTGTGTGTTTTTTTGAGAACTAATCATTCCACCTTGAACTCTAGTACCAGGCTTCTTGCAAGCTAATGAAAGTGATCCAGGTTTTCTGTTTCCCACTCTCAGACTCCTACCAGCTTGATCCACTGAATGAATATGCTATTGGTTAACATAAGCTTAAAAAGGAATTTATTGAAAGAGAATCAGTAGCTCAAAAAATTGACAAGAAGGCTGAGAGCCTGGCTCAGGCATGAACCGAGGGAGAAAAAGCAGAGCAAAGATTATGACCCAGATAACGTGCACTTGGAATGCCATTGCTGCCTCTCGACACTCACCATCTCCTGAGTGAATTCTCAACTCCACTGAGCTGCTACAGATAACCTTTGGCACGCCTTACAATCCTATGTCATTCTCTCAAGATTCAGTTTCCTGGCAGGAGCCAAGTGTTTGACTGTAGTTTAGTCTAGGACCCATGCTCTGTCAGGAGGCAGAGAAGAGTAAATACCTTCCTCTTCTTAACCTTTTTGTGACCCGTGGTACATATAGGTACCATTTACTTTTTCCACTTCTGGGGCTTATTGGGGAGCTATTGTACCACTGACAGTATGTACTGCCGGCAGGCAGGGCCCTGTATAATGGTTCGAAATGGAGAAAACGGATGTGTGGTGCAAATTACTGTTTTTACAGGGTGTTATGTGAAGTGGTGCTGAATCATTCAATTTTTGGTAGGAAAAACAAGAATTTTGAGAATTTTTATTTGGAACACATATGTACAGGGTAGAATATGAGGGTGTCATCTGGGGGTATGATTTGTAGGATGAGGCATAAAACAAAAACCATATTACCTACCAGAAATTCAAACACACTCTATGATTAGCAGGCCTGCTATTACTGAAAACACATAGTATCAAGAAAAATTAAAAGGAAAATATAACTGGGTCTTGAAAGGGTTCTGGCTCTCATCTATTTAGAAATTTAAACAATAGAAAGAATTTTAGGTGTTGAGGAGTCATATTGACAAAAGTCAATATTGTTCACTCCTTTAGTGAACAACATCCAAGCTCACACTTCTCTCTAATCCACAATTAAAAAAAAAAAAAAAAATGCTTCTACCTGACAAAAATGCCCCCAAGGAGAGAGACTTCAAAATTATCATCAATTATTCCACCTAGCTACTAGTTCAACATTTTGGGTGATATCTATTTCTCCTGCAGTTCTTTGTGCTTCTAGCATAATATTCTGTAATTAGCAACCTCGTACTCTTTATTAAATAGTTGAGGGAAGTTGGAAAGAAAAAGAAATGAGGTAAATTATATAACAATTTAATTAACCCATAAAAGAAGGACGTACAGTTTGATGCCACAGTACTTACTTTTGCAACTGTTCACTATGTTGTAGTTGATATTTATGACTTTTCAATGCATGTGTCCCTTATTTTCTTCAAGTTCAGCTAGTATTTAAGCTGGTCAGGGCACCCTGCAGTCAGGTGACTCAAACCTTCATTCTCAGTGGGTCTGAATACTGAGGTTCTGACAGCATAGGATTAAAGTTGTTTGCCACTAACTTTTAACACTGGTAGCAAGAAGTAGAAAGTATTCCAGGGGATGCTTTGCATGCTATTGTTACCTACATTGTCTTTGTTACCCTGTTAGGTAGAAACAACCCTATTTTCCCTGGAGAGACAGACTCAATCACTCTAGCCAATGCCATAATCCTCTTTTTAACTTGTTTTTTTAGTGACATGGTCAGATGGAAATCTTCGAGTACAATTTAATGGAACCATTATTAGACCCCCTGATGAATACATTAAGCCTTTGATACTAAAACCTGTAAAACCTTAAAAAGTGGCGAGGATCGACAACAAACATTAGGCAAGTGATTAATCAGGTAGAATTAGGACAGGTGTGACTCCAAATCCTACCTCTTATTTACCTGACCCTTAATTGTAACTATGAGTAAATCCACACCGTGCATTGGTTGCTAATTCAGAATATATACTGTATTTAATAGGACAGAAGGTGTTTTCTCCAGCAAACACCATAAATTGCATTCAATAGTCCATTCTATTATTCTGCAATGCCAGCTCCCTCAAGATGATGGGTTATCTAACGTTTCTTTTTTGTTTTGTTTTGTTTAAACTGTAAAATGAAGTTGTTGAAGAAGAAGTGCTATATAATATACTATGCACTGGAGGCTAAGATGGTATAAATAGCATCCAGTAATTCCTTGAATTAAAGTATTGGTAGAAATATGAGTAACAGAGAATATAAATCAAAAGCCAGTTAAATGTCTATTCCAGTGAGGACTACCTCTTTCTTGACTGAGATTGTTGATTTGTTTTATTTTGGTTTTGGCCAGTATTTACATGAGACATAAATATTCTTATATTTTGAGCCCATTCCGAGAGATTTATCCATATATCTTATGGCCAGATAATTAGCCACTGCCCATGAATTGCTGTAGATTATTACTTCAAGTCATCTTTTCTGCAAGAAAAGTGAATACTGAGGTAAGCTGTTAATGCTGTACCTGGTGGGAAGAATTTTTCTTCCCTGAGTGGGGTTGTAACATTCTACAGTACACTTCTTGTTATACCACCCTTTTATGCAGAGCCACGTATAAACCAGACTTGATTTATTTTCCTTATGAATTAGCAGGTTATGGTTAACTTGCTATAGATGTGAGTTTGAGAGAGGCATCATGCAGATATATGAGACATCGGAAATGTGAAAGAATTTATGCTATTTCCTTGCAAAATCAGAATCTGCATGACCCCAATTCTGTATACACACTTCTAATAGGTAATGAAATACTGCTAGGAACTCTACTTTAGATCAACATGAATCAGATAATATCCAAGAGATGATAGAATGCCCAGTTGGCATAGTAATCTATGCAAACTAGATGATCAAGCATCTAGTTCAGGGGTCGGCAAACTTCCTCAAATAATAAATATTTCATTTGTGACAGAGACCATACAGTCTCTGTCACAACTACTGGACTCTACCATAGTAGTATGAAATCACCCATGGCCAATAGGTAAATAAATGAGCATGGCTGTGCTCTAGTAGAACTTTATTTATAGACACTGAAATTTAAATTCCATACTATCTTAACATGTTGAAAATTTTCTTTTTTAATCCTTGAAAAAATGTAAAAAAAAATTCTAAACTCACAGGCTATGCAAAAACAGCTTAGTTGACTTGGGGGCCATATTTTCCCCAACGTGCTCAAGGCTCTACGAAGGCCCAATAAGAAGCCAAGAACTCCTTTGAGAAGGAGAACATTAGCTTACCCAAAAAGAGGGTCACGAATTTGCTTAAAAACCCTAGGGGGATTTTGCTGTGACTAGACCTTCAAAGGCGTGCCACAAGTTACACAGCTTTCTAGTCTGATATCAACACTACGAACAATATTGGACACGCTGGTTCATAAGAGCAAAACTGGATGAGCTGCTTCACTGCAGCTGGGATCTCTTGGAGAGCCATTACCTGCTCTGGGCTCCTCTTCAAAGCTGGCAGTCTTTATGTCTCGGAGTAATTTGGTGGAGAAATCACATCTAAATTTATTATACCCTATTTCCAAAACCCAAGAGATCTAGCAAGTGTGTGCCTCTTTTGTAAGGGATATACAGTTCCAAAAAAAAAAGTAAAAACTTGTTTCGCATTCTGATTCCATCTCTGATCACTAAAGCATCTTGAACTTCACTGAGATAAAGACCCCTGTATTTTTGTCACTTTTTTTTTTGTATCCTCTGTTGTGCATGTGTCTTATGAGACCTCTAAAGTGAAGGCCACTTCCTACTCTCTATTTACAAGGAGTGTCATATGGATGGACCAGCAGGATATTATGATTCCACAGACTAAATTTTAACGCGATACCTTTGAATTGGCACAACCCTGAGAAGGGCTACCAGTGACTCTATTAATTCCCTCAGTAAAAGTATTGTATCTATGTCCACCTCTAATTAAGTTTACAATAATCAATCATCAATTTTTAAGTTTTTAAAATTTTATTTAGGTATAATTTATATAGAGTAAATTTCCCATATCTCAAGTGTACAGCTCGATAAATTTTTATGTATGTGAACATTCCTGTAAATACCATTCAGAGCAAGATCTATACTATTTGCATCTCCCTAAAAGGTGTTCTCAATCCAACTTCATCAACATAGATTAGTTTTACCTGTTTTTACCATTTATTTAGACATAATTGTATTTGCCTTTTTTTACCCAACATGAGGCCTGTGAGAATCCATATAGGTTTCTGAGTGTAACAATAGTTCTTTCTTTTGTATTGCTGAGTAATACTTGGCTGTATGAATGTAAAATGTGCAATGAATTAATAAAAAGTGATCAAAACATAGCTATTCTGGTGGCTTAAAGTTTAAGATGAAGACAAAATCCAAAAGACATTAAAAAACAAAAGTTAGCTTCAGACTTACCTTCCAAAACACTAAGCAAGAGAAAGAACAGCTACAGAGCTTTCAGAGAAAAAAGTTTGTCTTTAAGAATTCTGTGCTACACTAAAGTAACAAAATAAATGTCAAAGATATTCAAATGCTCAGTCATTATCCTTTCCATGAATCAATTCACAAAATATTAAATAAAAATAAAATTGGCTAGCTGAGTTTTAGATAAAAAGAGGTAAAAAACAGGAAAATTATGGTTAAAACATAAGAAACAAAAAGGACTAATGGATAATATTGAAATCTGTTGAGCAGAATTAGTTATAAACAATTATAGAATAATGGCTTAAAAGTATTATTATATAATATTAATATTAATAATCTAGATCTCAAATCCCAGATTTCAATCAACGAAATTCTGGATAAGGATGGTGAAGTTATACAAATAAAGAATGAGAGAAGATGAAAGCAAAATTTAATTATTCAACTATCATATGAAGACCAGCTGATGTGATTTCAATCTGTGTACAGGTAATTAGCATATATATGCTTAATAGGATTTAAAGCAAGGTTTAGAATTTGCACAAACTAATGTGTTTGTTTAGCTTTTTATGTTAGTACGTATTGGCTTACTTTATTTTTCTTAATCCCTGAAGAGTGTTCCCTAATAATGGATATATTATAATTAATTTAAACAATGTTCCCTAATAATGTATATATTATAATTAATTTAAACAACTTCTGTTGAAGGACATACAGATCATTTCCAATGTTTGCTACTATAAATGATGGTGCTATGAAAAAATAGTAATCCATGTGAAGTTTTTCTTTAAAACATAAATATTTTTGAAATTATGTTTAACTCCCAAACAAATTCAACAAAATTCACAAATTCAAACTATTACAAACAGCTGGTGAGAAATCACATTTTGCCATATCCTTGCCAGCACATGATTTAAAAAATAGTGTTCTTTTTTTATGAGTCAGGTGGGTAAATATCATATCCCATGAATACTTCACTGTTATTTTCATTCTTATTTTTAATTTACCACAGAAATCAGCTATTTTTCATGTTTGTATGTTTTTATTTCTTTCTTATGACAATCGCTTTTTCACATCATTTACCCTTTTTTCTGTGAAGTTATTTTTCTTATATATCATTTGTTTAAGCTTTTTACTGTAGGTATTAATCCTTTCTTAGTTGAATATACGGCAAATATTTTCCTCTAGTTTTCTACTTGTCTTTTAACTTTCATTATGGTGCCTTTTGTTGTATAAAAGCTTTTGATTTTATAACATTTTAGCAGTATTTTCCTTTAGAGATTGTGGATTTATGTCCTGCATAGGAAGGCCTTTTTCATCCCAAAGTTATAAAAAATAATATCGTATGTTTTCATTTGATAATTTCAAAGGGTCTTTTTTGTTTGTTTTCACATATCCATCTCATAATACTAGTTTGTGGTGTGAGTTAAAGATATATGTTTATGATTTTCCAAATGATAGCAACTACCCAGAATAATCTAATAAACAGGTATTCCATTCTTCACAAATTTGAAATATCAACATTATCATACAAAATTGTTTTTGAAATATTCTATTTTTGGTTTCTTTGTTATTTTTGTCTATTCTTCTACTACTGTACTATTTTGGTTAACCTGTTAGTTCATTTTAAATATTGGTAGGGCAAATTTCTTCCTTTTTCTTTTCTCTCAAAATTTCCTTTGTATTTATAAATGTTAACTATTACAGATAATTTTTAAATAGTTTATCAAATTCCATTAGAAATCCATTGAATATAATTGGGACTGCGTTTAAAAAAAAAAAAAAAAATCTGTTGCCTTCGAGTGATTCCGACTCATAGTGACCCTACAGGACAGAGTAGAACTGCTCCATAGGGTTTCAAAAAGCAACTGGTGGATTCAAACTGCTGACCTTTTTCGTTAGCAGCCGAGTTCTTAACCACTGCACCACCAAGCCTTCTGGGATTACATTGTTGTTGTTATTAGGTTCCATGGAGTTTGTTCTGCCTCATAGTACCCTATGTACAAAAGGAAACACTGCCCGGACCTGTGTCATCCTCACAATCATTACGCTTGAGCCTATTGTTGCACCCACCGTGTCAATCCATCTCGTTGAGAGTCTTCCTCTTTTTCACTGACCCTCTACTCTACCAAGCATGATGTCCTTCTCCAGGGACTGATCCCTCCTGATAACATGTCCAAAGTATGTGAGACAAATACATTAGAATTCTTATAATAATTTAGAGAAGAGTCATTTAATATATTGCATATTCTTATCTAGGAATATGGTATGTTTCTCTCTTGATTCATGTTATTTGATCTCCTAAGGTGAAGATTTGTAAGTAATTTGTAATCCTTCTTTATTTCTAATTAGGTTTATTCCTAGGAACATTACAGTTTTTGCAGTAATTATGGCTGTAATAATTTTTCATTTATATTTTTATATTTGTTGTTACTGTGATAATGGAGACCATTGATTTATGTATACTGATCTGTATCTTGTCAAATTAACAAGCTATATTACTAGTTCTAATGGTTTTTCATTTGATTCTTATGAATTTTAGAGATAGAAAAATCATATTGCTTCAATTCACAGCAAGTTCACAAACACTTTCTATTATTTATAGTTCTTACTTATTTTTCTTGCTTTTAATTAGTCATCTAGTTCAAGGTTGCATATATAGATAGCAGCAGATACAGCAGGCAAGACTTATTGTGAATTTGACTTGCTACATACAGTATTGCAGATGTACTGTATCAAGTGAGGCAATTTCTCTCATTCTTAGTTTGTCAAAAATTTTTGTTATTTTCTTAACTGTAATTAGAATTCAGTGTTGAATTTTATCAAATGACTTCTTCACATGTATCATGATGACCGTATATTTTCTCCTTTCACATTTTGAATTTGAGAATTATATCACCACCTTTTCTAATCCATATCATCTTGAAAAAATTCTACTTAATCATGGCATATTATTTTAATATGTAAATTATGAAAATATTTTTGGATTATATTCTTAGGTAAAATTTGTCTATCATTTTCATTTTCCCATGTGTGATATGTTTGCTTTTTTGGAATAATGTTTTTTCCCGGTTCATAGAATGAATAAGAAAGCTCCACCGGAAAATAGATTCAAGTCTCCTATGCAGATTAACAATTTCAATAAATTAGAAATTATCTCTTAATAAATAGATTGATAAAACTTGCTAGTGTAATGATTTGAGCCTAGTTTCCCTTTGAGTGTCAAGACTTTGATTGTATTTTCATTTTCATTTTCTTAAATGGTTATTGATCTATTTAGTTTTTCTATCTATTCTTGAATCAAATCTTATAAGGTATATTTTCCATGACAATTATATATTTTATAATAATTAGTAAAATTATTCAAATGTATTGCACAGTGTCCTGTCACAAATTTTTTAAATATGTTATGTTCCTGTAATTACATTCATTATTTCATGCTAACAATTTTTTTCTTCTATTTTCCCTTTCATCAGACTTACAAAATAATTGTCTATTTTTTTCAAATAACTAGCCCTTGGTTTTCATTTATAGTCTGTTTTTCATATGGAACTCTTATTGCAAGAATATAAAAATTAATCTTATACTGGAAGACATAAAGTATAATTCAAGGATTATTTTATATGCTTCCCAATGTCCCTATTGTCCCTAGTGGAAAATATGATTAACTCTTTGATATATATATATATATTTTTTTTTTCCCTTTAGTTACATGCCTTGAGGCTAGGCCTGGGATTTTAATGCCTACAGGGAATTAAATGATATAGCCTTGACCCTATACCAAGAATGGAAATGGAATTTAGATGGCCCCATCAATCAACTATGTGGACAGAGTGACTCCTCATTAATCAGAAGGGTCCCACAAATTTAAAAAAAGAAAAACAACATAAGCCTGTTCCTGCCTCTATATCTGGCGGGGAGAAAATGCACATGTGAGAAAGTAAAGAGTGAAAGCAGAATCAGGTACCTCCATGACAAAGACTCTTCAAAGAAATTAATTTTTCAAAAGTTTCTTGTTGTGGATTGACTTGTGTCTCCCCAAAACGTGCGTCAACTTGGCTAGGACATGATTCCCAGTATTGTGTGATTATCCACCATTTTGTCATCTGATGTGATTTTCCTATGTGTTGCAAATCCTACCTCTATGATGTTAATGAGGCAGGTTAGAGGCAGTTATGTTAATAAAGCAGTACTCAATCCACAAGATTAAGTTGTATTTTGAATCAATCTCTTTTGAGTCTTAAAAGAGAGAAAGAGCAGAGAGACAGGGCAACCTCAGGCCACCAAGAATGAAGAACCAGGAGGGCAGTGTGTCCTTTGGACTCGGAGTCCCTGTACTGAGAAGCTCCTCAACCAGGGGAAGATTGATGACAAGGACTTTCCCCCAGAGCCTACACAGAGAGAAAGACTTCCCCTGTAGCTGGTGCCCTGAATTGGACATCTAGCTTCCTAGACCGTAAGAGAATAAATTTCTCTTTGTTAAAGCCACGCACTTGTGGTATTTCTGTTATAGCAGCACTAGATAACTAACACAGTTCTAAACCAATGAAACTATCGGGGCACCTGCTACAGTAAATATGAAACAGTTGTCTGGCAACACATCCAAAACTCAGGGTGCAAATGATTCTTATGCCCATAAACAGAGTTTAGAAATAAAAATTTCAAACCATGAAAGAAACAATCCAAGAAGGTTCAGAACACATAATAACTGGAAGGAAATTAGTAACCCTAAATGTTGAGAAAAAATATATTAAAAATACTGTAATATAAGTAGATTTTAAAAGTATA
>NW_004443959.1:3525020-3594017 GCF_000243295.1 Trichechus manatus latirostris | reverse complement strand
ATTTAGATATAATTTAATTAAATATAGTTGTTAAAAACTAAGATAAACAATTATGTTAAATTTTAGATTTGAAAAAGAGATGTAGTGTAAAGGAAATGGGATCTGAGGAAACTGCACAGAATGAAACATAAAGAGATTAAAACATAGAAAATATGAAAGAAGTCAATGATATAAATGGCACAATGACAAGATTGAACGTATGGCTAAAAGGAGTTTTGGAAGAGAGATGAGGAGACAAAATACTGCGAAGAAAAAGTGGCAGAGAATATTCCACAACTGATGAAAGATATAATACTTCAGAATTAAGAACAAAAATAAATCATGAAAGTAAAAATTAAAAATATATATTCATATCTAAAACAATAGAGTAAAACTTCTGAAAGTAAAAGAGAAAGAATGGATATTATAAGCAACCAAGGAGGAAAGATCATCTATACAAAACAAACATCGTGGAACCAAAGTACATCAGGAATTTAAAAAGCTAAAAACAACAAAAGAAACAGAAGAGTTAAAGTTCTAAGGTCATAAGACTTTCTAGGAAGTGGTTAAGTAATTTATATTAGACTTTATAAATCAAAGATGCATGTTGTAATCTCTATGGTATCCAAAAGAGTACCATAAAAGAATGATAATAAGTGAATAAAGAGAAAACACAAGATTTCTTTAACTTCATTTATCCAAATAAATAGAAAAAGGAGTACAAAATAAGTGGAATATATACAGAAAACCAATAGTTACAGTGGTCTATATAAATGCAAAAATTCATTAATTACATCAAATATAATTGGACTAAATATTCTAAGTAAAAGATTAAGATAGACTGTATAGAGTAAACATCTTCTCTCCAGGTAGGTATTTACCATTTTTGTGGACTGTAAGTTTCATGACTCATGCTTTTCAGTGGTACTATGTATGGGTACATTCATATCTAAATATTTTCTTCTGATATTTCAGTGGCATTTCAGAGGCAGGAGAGTTCATTGCATTATTAGCCATGTATTTTCAATCCTGAGGCCTAGCAAGAGTCTCAGTTTCTTCCGTTTCTAATTTCCTGGAATTTCCTGGAGATATTAAGAGAACATATTGGAGTTTTCTTACGTAAACAAAGCAAAACAGAATGAGAATCTTCTCAACTTTCCCGAAAATGCTATCCTCACAATCACCAACAGTTATTATAACTAACAAAATAATCAAATGAAACTTTACAATCCTATGTGAGTAATGGTTTTATGATTTATTTGTTTATAACTCATTAATAATATAAAGTCTGTCACCTGTTTAAAAAGCCACCACATAAGAACAGTGGTTTTGTTCATTTATATTTGCTGTACAAATAAACATTTTATTAAAAATGCTTTTGTAATCAGAAAAAATATATTTTTGATTTTATAATTTTATACTTCAAGTGTCATTAATTTATAAAAATTATCCAACAAATATTTATTGAATGATTACATTATTGTAGGCATTTTTCTAAGAACAGAGGGTAAACCCAAGCAGATTAAGGAAAATACTTACATGTGCCCTAACAGTTTATGCTCTACTCATTCTTCGTAAGTTTTCATATTCAAGTGACAATGAACCACATTATCACTAAGGTGTCCCTGTTTTTACAACCTATTTACAAAATCTTTGGATGTTGCTTTTTATAAACATGATCCTCCTGACTTTTTTTTCTGGTTGCTCTTCTGTCTGACTGGGTTTTGGTATTAAAAGAATTACCCATTCTCTGCTTTTTTGTATGCCTAAAGCACAGCACCAATTAGGGACAAAGACAAATTTCCTAACAACTGTTTAGAGACTACATGTAAATAAGAGCAATCGACATCACAGAGGGAAATATATGTAAGGAGGAGCTTTAGTTACCCTAAGAATATGTTGGAAGATAAAATTCCTAAAAGAATGAGAGATGGGAATCCAAATGAATTTTTGCCCTTCCCTATCTAGAGATCTTAAAGATGAGACTATATAAACAGAAAACAAACACTTTATCAAGTTCTCACTATGGCACCAAGGCCCACTGGGTTTTTCATATACTTTAGTTTATTTCATGGGCACAAGAAATAGTTGGGGATTATCAGACATATTTTTATTGCGTTAACTGAGGCTCAGAGATTTACCAAATGTGCTCAAAATTCCAGAAGGCCATCCTAGTCCTCTGATTACAAGAACAGTCCTGTTTTTCCTCTACCATAGTTACCTTCACTGCTTTTGTGTTTTTATCGTCCTTCAACTTTAATAGTTTCCTTTTTTTGGGGGGGTGGGGGGGGGTGCTTTTCAATTAATATTTAGCTAATGTTGGCATTACAGATGATAGATCAACCAAAGTGAATGTTACCATTTTTTACCTTGGCTAGCATACCTGAGCATACTTAAGTATTATTTCAAGTATTAAGAGTCTGAGTACAAAAATAAATAAAAAAAATAAATAAAACCCTTTTTTTTTCAGAAAAGCAAAAGAGGGAAGGGAAAGTAATAATGCACTTTCAACTTGATGTCTAGGGATTTGGAGATGTAGAACAGAACCCATTAAAACAGACTTAGACTGTGCATACAAATCCTCAATCAATATGTCCTTGTTCTGCATGACTATGGAATAATGAAAGTCCAAAGAAAACACATTGATCATTTTATTTCATGTAAATAATAATTTTACTGTTTTCTCATCCAAATAGGAGAATTTAGCATTTAAAATATATTCATAATAGGTTTCATCTAGATAAGTAAAAGGATAACACTGAATCGTGGTTTACTTCACTTTCAAGCTTCCTTGAGAAGTCCACTGAAAAGCAGATCAGGAAATTCACAGATTTTCCGGTTTATGCATGGTTTCCCACTCTAGCGTGGCTTTACTGATCTATCCATGCCATGCTGTAAGCACTAACCAAAATGAAGGGTTGCAATCTTCCCTTCATTGAAACTTTAGAAATGCCTGAATGGGGCAATGGTTAAGAGCTTAGCTGCTAACTGGCAGATCAGTGGTTCAAATTCTCCAGTGGCTTGCAAGAGAAAAGACGTGGCCTTCTGCTGCCATGAAGATCACAGCTTAGAAAACCTTGTAGAGTAGTTCTACTCTGTCACATGGGGTCACTATGAGTCAGAATCAGCATGACAGCACACAACAACAACAAGCCAGCAATGATATAGTGTAATGACACAACGTGGTGACAGTGATGCCTTGTGGTAATGAATGTACCTTTGTGTCCAGATACCTTTTGAGAGTTTTATAAACTACTTGAGACAGTTGCTCTTTAGTCATTAGAAGTCTATGAAATTCCTAAGGGTCTAAAAGAGGGGATTACTTACGTTTTTCAGTAAACTTTGGTGCATTATGTGCTGGTGCAAAGATTAAGGGTTTGCCTGCTAACTGAAAGGTTGGCAGTTTGAACCCACCCAGCCGCTCCATGGGGGAAAGACCTGGCAATCTGCTCTCTTAAAGATTACAGCCTAGAAAACCCTACAGGGCAGTTCTACTCTGTCACGTTGGGTCGCCAGGAGTAGAAATTGACTTAACTGCAGCTAATAACAACAGCATCTTAATATATGACAGACACGTTCAAGTTTCCATATCTTTATTTTTGGTTCTCCTTTCCCTAAATAGCTCTTCCTCCCCTTGTGTACACAGAAACTTCTTGTACATCTTTCAAGATTCAAGTTATGTCACCTTTTCTATGAAATATATCTTAACCCCATTTATTATCTTGCCCAATTTACTCCCTGTAGACTTGATCATGCCTCTCTTTGCGTCCCACTGTCCCACTGTAACCTAAACCCATTGCCATCGAGTCAATTCCAACTCATAGCGACCCTATAGAACAGAGTAGAACTGCACCCATAGAGTTTCCAAGGAGCAGCTGGTGGATTCCAACTGCAGACCTTTTGGTTAGCAGCTGTAGCTCTTAACCACTACACCACCAGGGTTTCCCACTGTAACCTAGACCTTCTTTTATCATAGTAACTGTTGATTATATTTCTTTTCTTGTCTAAATCCCTCTCTGAATTCTGAGTCCTTAGAAGATATAGATTCTCTACTCCTCTATACCCAACCTCCATATCTAACACAAAGGGTGAGCCCAACAAATATTTGTCAAATAAAAGAGAGGCTGATGATTTTCCACTCACTATTTAGCCTGTTGCCTGATTGTTCTTGGGTGCTGGTTATGTGCTCAATTTCTAATCAATTTGTATATTCTCATCAATTGCAAGAATAAAAGAATTTAATTTAAATTCTACATTTCCCCTCAAAACCATACCGTGTTTGCAGCACTGAGCATTGTATATTTTTACCTTGTCACTTAGGTTAATGAACACAGGTAAAAACATGATGGACGCTATCAGCCTCATCTATTTATGAATTTCTTTGAATTGTAGGATGAGCTCACAATGTAATGCAAATGCAACAAGTGGCTGAGCCCACTGATAGCAAATGAAATGTCATTTTGAAAGAGAATATACAAATGATAGTTTCCTTAATTGCTTCCTCTTCTTCCTGCTCAAACTGGAAACCAGGGAATGGTAAATCTCATTTTATGAAGGAGTTGAGGAAGTTAGCTATGCATATAGGTGGGAAGAGCATACCAGGCAGAGAGAACAGCTGGTGCAAAGGCCTTAAGATAGAAGATGCTTGGTGTGTTCAAGGAATAACAAAAAGGCAAAGGGGGCAGCAAGGAGCATAGTGAACAGAGAAAAAGAGTAATGAGAGATGAGGTAAGTAAGGGAATTGGGGTGCCCAAATCATAGAAGGCCTTACAGATAATTGTACAAACTTTGGCTTTTGCTCTGAGGAATATGGAGAGCTGCTGGAAGATTTTGAAAAGAAGAATAACATATTTTTTAAAAGATCACTATGTGGCTGAGTTGAGAATCAACTACAAGGCTGTAAGGTGAAAAGAGGAAAAATGATGGTGGACTGGATAATATCAGTGGAGGTGGTTGGATTCTGAATATATTTTGAATGTAGGATTTACTGATGGTTTAGGTGTTGGGTATGAGAGAAAGAAGAGTAAAGATGACTCCAGGGTTTTTATCCTGAGCAAATGGAAGGATGAAGTTGCCACCAACAGAGATGGGAAAGACTGAGTAAATTAAAGGGAATAAGATCAGAAGTTCAGCTTTAGGTGTGTTAAAATTTTTGATGCCTTTTATATATTCAGATGAAGACTTTAAGTGGGCAATTGGATATATGAGTAGGTAGTACAGAAGAGAAGTCTAAACAAGACATATAAATTTGGTAGTTTTTGGCATATAGATAATACCATATGCCATGACTACGACCTATCTGTCAGTTTGTTGTACTGTGGTAAGTTGAGTGTTGCTGTGATGCTGGAAGCTATGCCACTGGTATTTATTATACCAGAAGGGTCACCTATGGTGGACAGGTTTTAGCAGCACTTCCAGACTAAGACAGAGTATGAAGAAAGGCCTGGAAATCTACTTCCAAAAAATTAGCCAATAAAAACCCTATGGATCACAGCAAAATATAACCCAATATAGTGCTGCAAGGTGAGCCCCCTAGGTTGGAAGGCACTCAAAATATGCAGTGGATGCCAAAATGGACTCAAGCCTATCAACAAGCATGAAGATGGTGCAAGACTGGGCAATTCTCCGTTCTGTTGCACACGGGGTCATCATGAATCTGAGCCAGCTCCAGAGCAACTAACAACAAATATGCTGCAAAAATGGTTAAGATCACTAAGGGAATGAGAGTAAATAAAAGAGAGTAGATAAAATGATTGGTGTGTTCAAGGAACGGCAAAGAGGCAAAGGGAGCAGCAGTGAACCTAGTGAACAGAAGAAGAGTAATAAGAGATGAGGTAAGTAAGGGAGTAGATAAAAGAGAGAGAGAAGAGGATCAAGGACTGAGCACTTGCAGGTCCAACAGACCTAAATTCAAATCATAAATCCCAAATCTGAAGCTGTATGAATTTAGGAGAGTCATTACAGTTCCTTTATGTTTAAAATACAGAGTTGCTATAAGGATTTGTGATCATGCTTTTTAGATACTAAATAAAATGTCTGCCTCATGCTAAATGCTCATTAAGAAGTAGCTGTTTTTTATATTATTATTACTTAAAAGAGCAAGAAAAAAGTTGTTTCCAAAGTGTCCCCTGCCACTGTGCCCTTATGTGAAGGGGACAATCTGGCAACAGCAGTCCACTAGTCCACTTTCAAGTTCACATGCCTACAGAATCAGGACAGTGAGAAACAAGAGGAGACATGAAATAACCAAGATCATTTTTTCTAAATTTGAAGAAATTTTTCAATCCTGATTTTTTTTTTTTTTTTTTTTACCTCTAGGTAGTATTCGACCCTGTGAACAACTCTTTCCTTCTGAAAATAGACCTTCTCTTAGGTTTCCTCACATTAGGCTTTTGTGAAGTTCCTCTTTCTCTTTCAGTGTCCTTCAAATTCTGGTGTTCTCAGTGTTCTATTCTATGGCTTCTTCATCCCTTCTTAGTTAAGATTATCCCCTCAATACTGTTGACTCCAAAATATTTATCTCTAACCAAGATTTTTCTCATGATTTTGGGACCCAGATGTTTGACAACCTACTACTTCTCGGACCTGCTCCTTCTTGTCCAGGACTTTTGGATACACACATTATTATTGCTACTTGGAATACTCTTCCCTACGTGCTTTACCAGGCTGAATCCTACCTATCATCCAGCTTGGAAGTCCTTTACTCTCAGAGCCTTATCTGACACCTCATTACTCTCACGTGTGTGCACATGCACACAAACCACACTCCTTCAGAGTTAGGTGCTGCTCCCACCTTAGCATCCCCACACTGAGAGATGTCTTGGATGAGCATATTCAACCTTATGCATTTGAAGAGAAACTTTGCATCAGCAGCATCACTAAGAGGGTGTGGACTCCACCAGGTGACACTGTCAGAGGGGGTGACACCAAAATGTCTATAAAATTTTTGTGCCGTGTTTCAGCAGAAATTTATTATTATTTATAAAAATGTCCCTGTAGTTACTTATAACAACAACAAAGTTTTTTTTGTAAGCCCAGTTTACATGCATGGGTGTACCTCCAAGGCTAAAGCTCTATGCTGATTTACTTTTTGAACCTTCTAATGTGCTCTGGTCAAAGCTGTCATTGTTACTCAGTTACAGTGATGCTCCCAACCACGTGGTTTTTTCTGTACAAACTACAAGCACAAGCTGTTGTTTTCATTGCTGCGGGTATTTTTACAGTCACTAATTTTTTCAAATTTTCTGGTGTTTTAGCTACAATATTGTAGTAATTAGCATGGAGGAGTGACACCATGAGTTATCAACCCTATTGACACCACTGCTTTACATTATCTAAAATCACTAAATTAGCTATGAAATAAAGAAGCCAGTTTGCTGTGAATCAGTGGGTATCTGAAACAAATAGAAAAATGATACAGAAAACATTCAAAAACACACAGACAAACAAGCAATCCAACAAAAGCCATATCAAGACCATAAGTGTTACTAACGCAGTCAATACCAACCAATGGTGTTATAAGTACTCTGTGAAGGTGAAATAAGTAACGAGACATCAAAGTCATACAGTTATATCTGTGCCTCCATGTCTGTGCATATCTGTGCATAGATAGACACTCCAACAAGCTATATTTAATTCCGGATATAATTTGGGTACTGATTTTCAAAATAAATCTTATATTGTCTTACTAGACTCTTTAAATAAAAGAATAGATCAGGAATATGTTAAAAATCCTAAAAGAGAAATAAAAATATAAAGATTATGGAGCCATAATGGGGCAGACTAGAAAACAGTTCACCTTAAAAGGTCCTAAAATGATTTGGTGTTTAAGGTTAAAGGACATACTATTCTGAGGTCCTGCTAATGTGAAAGAACACTGAATTATATTATCCCCACAGCCCAGCCTAAGCACTAATATTCAAATAGCAGTAAGTTTGACTATTAGAAGAGTTCACTGGGTAACTAAAGAATATAAGTTTTAATCAGTGTTATGGAAATCACATTCCCCAAAGCTTATCACTAACCATTAAAGCTAGTTGCTGTAGAGTAGACGCTGACTCATGGTGGCCCTATCTGTATTAGAGTAGAACTGTGCTCCATAGGGTTTTCAGTGGCTGGTTTCTTGGAAGTAGATCATCAGGCTTTAATTTTGAGGTGCCTCTGGATGGTCTCAAACTGACAAACTTTCAGTTAGCAGCCAAGCATGTTAACCATTTGCACTACCCAGGAACAGCATCATTAACCATAGAGGTCATCTACGCATCTACGTTTTCTCTTGCTTAACACCTCTCCCTTCTCCAGAAACAGCATGTTTCTCCTTCTGGGCGCAGTTACGTCCTCCGTTGTATCCATGATTCTTGTGGAAGCTGTTGTTACATGACCCCACATATTAGCCACAATTGACTGATCCAAAGTTTGGCATGCAATCAAGCTGTTCTCTCAAATATTGTGTCTAGAACATCAAGTAGTCTCTTGAAGGGCTAAAATAATAACAGATTAACACTTCAAAGCAGTTGATGATCATGGAGAAAGCCAGTGTGTACTAAGAGAGACAAATAATAGAAGGGCATGGAATACTAGCAGCCTGTGCAGCCCTGACCCTGAGAAGTAGCTCCATCTCCACCCTTCATGTGCTTATTGTCAACGCTTCACTGAAGATCATGGGCCAACAGAGACACTCCTTGATTTGAGTTTGTTCTAATTGTGTTTCTGTTGTCTCTAAACAAGAGTCCAAGAACACAATAGAAGCCTAAAGATGTATGGCCTTGTGTAAATCATATTACCTATCTCTATCTAGGCTTTGATTTTCTGGTCTGAAAAAATGAGGGTGATGAAGAAGATACATCTGAGGAGGCTTCCAGCTTCAATATTATATGAGCCAAGGACTAGTTGTCTCTGGAAAATGCTCACCCTGGGCTCTACTGATGAGCACACACATTCACTGATGCAATAACCACATAGACTTGAAGAGAATAAGCACCTACTTCCAAGCTAAAAATTCTTTGAGATATACCCCATGGGGCATCAATCATGTTCATGAGCTTTTAAGTCAGAGAACAATATAAAAACAATTCTGAGAAACATAGAAAAGAAACTGGCAGCTTTTGTGCCGTTTCTCAGTCAGCCTTTTAATGATCTAAATATTCTAAGCCTACACAAAACACCTACTATTTAATCACCAGTGCTTTAAGGAAAATGGGATATATGGCTCTTTTCTGATAATCTATTTGAGGATATCTTCTAACTACTACATAAATGCTTAACATTTGGTTATAAATCTACCAGTAACGATCCCAAAAATTATAGAAAATAATGAGAAATTCAAGCAAAAAAGAAAAAAAAGAAGAGAGAGGAGGAGGGAAGGAGAGGAAAAACACAGAATAAAACAAGCAAATCAAAATTCTATGGCATAGAGTCTGAGAAAACTGAGAAGCAAACATCAAAGAAATAAAAATGCAAGACGTGATATGGAAGCAGCTGAGTAGTGTTGCCTTGGTCCCAATTTCATTGGGAGATGGTCACAATTCACTCAGAACTCATGATGTACCATGTGCTGTAGTGTATATTTGGCTTACATTCATAGTTTCCCAGATCCTCCCTACATTTGATGATCCAGTTTTTAAAAGAAGAGAAACCCGAGACTCAGAGAGGTTTTCCCAAACCACATTGAATAATGGGAGATACAGGATTTCAAGTCACTTCTACCTACCTACAAAGCCTATTCTCTTTCAACTCTACCACAGTGCAAGCAGTCACCATGTAATGGTCTAATGACCTACAAATAGCTCCATCAATCCTGAAAGAAAATAGTGTGGTCAGTACATCAACCAGAACTCCTGATGGAAGATCTCATATGAGTGGTTCTCAAAGTGTGAACCAGCACCGTCAGTATCACCTGAGAACACACTTGCTAGAAATGCAAATGTGTGACGCTGGCTCCCATTCTGCAACCTACTAAATAATAACTGAGGGACAGATTCCAGCAATCTATGTTTTAAGAAGACCTCAGTGTTATTCTGATGCATGCTTAAGTTTAAGATTCTTAATCAGTGGTTCTCAAACATCAATGTGCATACAAATCATTTGGGGATCTTGTTAAAATGGAAGTTCTGATTCTGTAGATCTGGAATTGAGCCTTTTCAAATAAACTCCTAAGTGATGCCGATGTGCTGGCCCACAGACTATAACATGATTCACAAGGATCTAGATAAGTATACAGTCCAATGCTATAGCCACTAGCCACTTGTCTACATTTAAACAAAATTTAACTGAAATTAAATTTAAATTTCAGTTCCTCAGTGACACTTGCCATATCCCAAGTCCTCAAGGGTCACATATTGCTAGTGGATAAATTATTGGACAACACAAAATACAACATTTCCATCATCACAGAAAGTTCTATTGGACAGTACTGATCTAAATCTTATTAGAAATGAAGAATTTCTAACGATTTGCCTGCACATTAAAGTTTGAGAAGCACTTTCAATGTCACTGAACTGAGAGCTCCATGAAGACAGGAGCCATGGTGCTCCATAACATTAAGGGTGTTTGACCATTTCCATAACCCCCACAGCGCCTAGAACATACACAGCACATCAGATATTAAAGGACAGATGGAAAGGATGAGAGGAAGGCAGGCCTTGGTTCTGGTTTTGAACCCCAAAGACAACAGATGTAGAGAGAGTCTCTACTTGTTTTGACATCATACTGATGTCTCTGCAGCCCTCAATGAAAGAAATTGACTTTGTCCTCAGTCCGCTTTCAGTTATAACCTAGGATGCTGAACGCTTCCACTATCTCTGTGAGATTCAAACTGTCCAAAAAACTAGCATTTTTTTTGGAAATTTTTTTTGAAATTTTTTTTTTTTACTGTTGTAGTTTAAATGAAGTTTACATTTCAAGTTAGTCTCCCATACAAAATTTTTTACATACATTTTTATGTGACCCTAATTGCTCACCCCATTCTGCGACAGCACACTCCTTCTTTCTGTCCCTGATTCCCCATGTCCATTTAACCAGAAAACTAACATATGTTTTTAGAAATAAAATTATATTACCAAGATCTTTTATTTCTTTTTTTGCCATTTAAGGTATATATGAGGGTAAGTCAAAAAGTATTGCTACTAGGGTTCCAGTTCATACATGCACGGTTTTATTCCAAACAAAGCATGTTTAAGCATGTCTCTGCAATCAGTGGATGGCTGCAGACATGTTCTCTCAGTAATGCACTTGTCTCAGTCTCATTAGGGTGTCTTCAAGAAAAAAAAAAAAGGATAGTTTTTGTGCCATGGAAAAAACGATTTTGAGGTCAGGGTTAATATCAAATTTTTAACAAAACTCAAGTAGACACTTTTCCAAATCATCGAAGCTTTGCAACAAGTTTGTACAAATGCTGGCCTACATAAAACAAAAGTTTTCAGGTGGACCAAAGGTTTTAAGCAAGGTCAGGAAGACCTCAAAAATGAGACAAGAGAAGGAAAGCAGCTCAGAAGGTTATGGAGACTGCTTTTTGGGATTCTAAAGGTATAATCTTGATAGATTTTCTCAAAGGGCACAGGACGATCACACGGGCTTATTATGAAGACATTTTAAGAAAATCGAAAACTGCATTGGTGAAGAAAAGGCCTGGAAAGTTGTGCAGAGGAATTTTTCTCCATCACAACAGTGCACCTGCTCATTCTTCCAGGGTAGCAAGGGCTGTCCTATGAATATTTCATTGGGAAACCATACCCGATCCACCCTACAGCCCTGATCTTGTCACTTCTGACTTGTTTTTGTTTCCAAAACTCAAAGAACATTTAAAAGGAGCACAATTTGAGTCCTTTGAAGATGCCAAAACTGTTGTTTTGATGTGGTGTAAATTGAAGTGTGCAGAACTCTTCAAAGAAGGGTTAGAGAGATGGGAACACTGCCTTCAGGAGTGTATAGACCTAGATGGAGGATATGGTGAGAAACAATAGCTTCACAGTTTGATATTTTTGTTTAATAAAGGTTTCTATGATTTTGTAGCAATACTTTTTGACTTACCCTTGTATTGTATCCATTTCTCCAATTCTGCCTCCAAACTACAAAATGTAGAATACTTTACCCAGGACCATTTTGATAATTTTTAAAAGCCCACTATGTGCTAAGCTTGCTGAAATTGAAGAGGACTTGAAGCACTTACTGATGAAGATCAAAGCATTCAGTACGGATTGCACCTAAACATAAAGAAAACAAAAACCCTCACAACTGGACCAATAAGCAACATTAATGACAAACGGAGAAAGGACTGAAGTTGTCAAGGATTTCATTTTTCTTGGATCCACAATCAACACCCATGAAAGCAGCAGTCAAGAAATCAAACGATGCATTGCATTGGGCAAATCTGCTGCAAAAGACTTCTTTAAAGTGTTAAAAAGCAAAGATGTCACCTTGAAGACTAAGGTGCATCTGATCCAAGTCATGGTGTTTTCAATCATCTCATAAGCATGTGAAAGCTGGGCACTGAATAAGGAAGACTGGACAAGAACTGATGCCTTTAAATTATGGTGTTGGCGAAGAATATTGAATATACCATGGACTGCCAAAAGAATGAACAAATCTGTCTTGGAAGACATACACAGCCAGAATGCTGCTTAGAAGCAAAGATGGCGAGACTTTGTCTCACATGCTTTGGACATGTTATCAGGAGGGACCGGTCCCTGGAAAAAGACATCATGCTTGGTAAAGTAGAGGGGCAGCCAAAAAAATGAAGACCCTTAACGAGATGGCCTGACATAGTGGCTGCAACAATGAGCTTAAGCATAACAATGATTGTGAGGATGGCACAGGACCGGGCAGTGCTTCTTTCTGTTGTACATGGGGTCACTATGAGTCAGAACCAACTTGACGACACCTAACAACACTGTGCTAAGCATTGTGATAGAGTCTAGCAGATACAAATGTAAGTGAGTTAGTCTCTAGGATTCAACAACTTAAAATCTAGTGAGGAGAACACACACACACACATAATTAACTTTAAGTCAAGGTAAACTGTGATAAATACTCAAACTGGAGAATGTAATAGTTTTAAAATGCAGAGTAGAGGAAATAATTCTAAATACAGGCAGTGTGGAGTGGCTTTCTCTCAAAGGAGGGATTTTAATTGGGTCTTTAAGCAATCAGTAGGATCTTACCAGAATCACATTGAAGGTGGCCAGGATAGGAAGAAGCAGGGAGCACAGATGGTTACCACAGAAGGTGCAATGTGAGAGGAGGTATGGATGAAAAATAACACAGGGTATATTCAGGGAGTGGAGAATTGGCCAGGATAGTGTTAAGATATGTTGCTGGATACGATAAGGGAAAGATGGCTCCTTCTCACAACAGTTCAATGAACTTGGGTTGAAGTACAGACTCCTTGGTTTAGGAGATTGTGTACGTTCCAGCCCATGATCACCTCTTGAAATTATGTACCACACTCTTCCCCTCATTCACTATATCCAGCTATATGAGCCATTTCCCTCTTCTTCACCTCAGTTTCTTTGCACATGCTCCCTACTTTTCCTAGAATATTCTTCTTCATATTCTTGGCATGGCTGTGTCCATCAGGCCTCCATTAAAAGTATATCCTAGCTATACAACAGTAAAAGATTCCCCTTTCAATCTCAACCTTTGCACCCTGAACTTTCCCTTCACTGCATTGATTACAATTTGACATTTCTGTTTCCAAGTCCTTCCCTGAGACTGTAAATTCATGAGGACAGAGACCAGTATGTCTATTTTGTTTACCCATATATATATAACACATACCACTCTTCCTAACATATAGCAGGCATTCAATTAATATTTGCTTAATAAATATGAAAGACAAAAATGTAGATAGAATTATTATCATGAAGGGTTATTTATCCTTTACCCAGATGGTAAAAGATATCCTTTGAAATCAGTCAGATCTGAGTTCAAATCTTGGATCTGCCTTTTCTTGAAATGTGTGATCTTTGAAACTTTCTTAACTTCTCTGTTCTCAAGATTTTTTATCTTAAGTAGAAATAAACTTACTTTACTGTAATGTTATAAAAATTAAATGAGAAAGGGTATTTAAAATACTTGGCACACAAAAATCATTTAATAAAATGATGCTTGTTAATATTTAATGCCATCTAAAGGCATTATCTGGAAGACAGATAAGATCTAATAAAGATTTTTGAACGGCAGAGTATAAAAAAATGAAGACATTTAAGGGGATATGTAATTATTAAATAATTTTGGAGTGATTTTAAAGAAATGTCTCCTAGCAAAATAAAGGCATATGAAAATTTCTATAATAATTTGGAGTTATTACTAGAAAGTGTACCACTTGCAATATTTGGAAAGTAGCTTATAACAGCTAACATTATGTAATGTTTAGTGATGTCCTCACCACTTGTCATTGAGTCATTTCCAACTCATGGTGACCCCATTTGTACCAGAGTAGAATTGTGCTCCACAGGGTTTTCAGTGTCTTATTTTTTGGAAGTAGATTGCCAGGCCTTTCTTCCAAGGTAACTCTGGTTGACTCAAATCTCCAACCTTTGGTTAGCAGTAGAGTGCATTAACTGTTGGCATCACCCAGGGACTCCACTAAGCATATCAGTATGCATTTAATTATACAAACCACTCTCTGAGGTAAGTATCTTATTATTCATATTTACAGAAGAGGAAGCTGAGGCACAGAAAGAATGGGTAATGTTCCCAAAGTCATACAGCTACTAAGTTTTGGAGCTGTAATTCAAATCTAACCTGTTTGGCTCTGGAGTCTCTGCTCTTAACCATTTTTATATACAGTGTTTACTGATAGTGATTAATTGGCAAGATTTATATAAAATTCCAAATTGAAATGTCCTGTTAACAATTAAATGGAAATCAATGAAGAATGGATCAGGTCTAACTTAGAAATTACTTAATACCAAAAAAAAATGAAAAAAAAAAGATTAAACTAGTAAAAATAAAAAGAGAAAGGGAAAGGTAAGAATAAAAAAAATCACTATACATATATAAATAATAAAAACAAAACAGCAAAGCAACTTTCAACATATCAGGGATTGTAATAAATATGAATGATTAAATTCTCAGGTACAAAGCCCAAAGTTTTCACTGAGTTAGAAAAAATTAAATTCAGTTTTATGCAATTTACAGTTTAAATTACACTTAAAAATGAAAAAGACTGAAAATGGGCAAATATACACTAAGCACATACTCTGAGATATAAATGGACTCACTGATGAATTTTACCAAAAATTTAATAAAGATTTTAACTCAGTCTTTCACAGAATCTTACAGAGTTGAAAAAAAGGATCAAAAACAATTATTTATGAAGCTAGCATAGCCTTGATCAAAACCTAATACTTTGCAATAGAAAAAAATTATAGACCAAATGCTTCTCTAAATATAGATGCAAAAATTCTAAACAATATAGCACCAGACAAAACCCAGTGGTATACAACAATAATACTAAATCACAGCGAATATTATAAAGATGTAAGTTTAGTTTAAAACTAGAAAGTCAATCAATGTAATAAACTATATAAACAAAAAAGAAGAAAAATTACATTATCAATGATATAGAGAACGCATGATACAGAGAATGCATTCAGTAAAAACCCAAGTCTATCATGATTAAAATCCTTAGTAAACAGAGAATAGAAGGAAATGTCCTTATTCTGATAAAGAGTATCTACAAAAAATGTACAGCAAACATTATGCTTACTAGTAAAATGTTGAATGCTTTTTCCCAGAGCTTGGAAATAAGATAATCATGGCTTTTGTAACCACTTTTACTCAACATTCTACCAGAGATCATAGCTAGTGCAAAAAGTCAAGAAAAAGAAGTGTAATTTACATGGATTGCTAAGGAACAAAGATATAGTAAACTTAGATATCCACAGATGACATGGCTATGTTTATAGAAAATTCAAAATAATATACAGATAAGCCATGAGAATTAGTAATGAAATTGAACAGAATCATTGGAGATAAGTTCAAAAAAAACCATAATCAGTGTTATTTCTATATATCAGCAAGAAACAATTAGAAAATGAAGTTTTAAAAATGACAACATCTATAATAGCCCTCCCTGGTGATACAGTGATTAAGAGCTGGGCTACTAACCAAAAGGTTGTCAGTTTGAATCCACCAGCCACTCCTTAGAATTCTTATGGGGCAGTTTTACTCTATCCTATATGGTCACTATGAATTGGAATCAACTCAAAAGCAACGAGTTTGGGTTTTTTTTTTTTTTTTTTTTTTGATTATAGCATCAAAAATATAAAATACTTATTACTAAATCTAACAAAAGTTCCGCAAGATCTCATATAGAGAGCTGTTAAACACTTCCAAGGTAAATTAAAGACCTACATAAATGTAAAGATATTCCATGTTCATGGTTTGAAAGACTCAATAGCATAAAAATGTCAATTTTCCCAAAAGAAGTGTTCTGTGGATTCAATTTAATTTCAATCAAAATCCTGGCAGATGTGCGTGTTTGTGTGTGCATGTGCTTGTTCATGCATTAATGGAAAAATGAAAAGTAGATTCTGAAATTTACATGGAAATACAAAGGGCCAATAATAGAAAAGGTGATCTTAAAGAAGTAGAACAAAACAGGAGGATTTACCTGATAAGATTTATAAGATTTACTTATAAATCTGCAGTGATTAAGAAACTATGGTATTGACATGAGGAAAGACAAATAAACAGAATAAAGAGTCCAGGCACAGACCCACGTGATTGTATGTGCTCCTAAGCTATGACAGATGACACTGTCATCTCTGATTTATGACAGAGTGGTGGGGAAAGAAGATCTTCTCAATAAATGTTGCTGGGTCCATTGGGACAGTCATAAAAACATTAAAATGAAACTTGACCCTTATCTCACAACACACACACAAATAAATTCCGGATGAATGATAAATCTAAATGTGAAAGATAAAGCAATACAACTAGAAAATAATGTGAAAGAATATTGTGACTTTGGAAGTAGAAAAAAACTTCTTAAACAAAAAAATAAAGGGGAATGTTTACAAATTAGACTACATTAAAATTAGAAACATCCATTCATCAATTATTTCATTAAAGCAAAAAGACACCTAGGTCCCTGGATGGCACAAATGATTTGCACTTGGCTGGTAACCTAACAATCGGAAGACTGAATCCACCCAAGCTTGGCGACCTACTTCTGTAAAGACTTCAGCCATTGAAAACCTTATTGGGCACAGTTCTGCTCTGCAATACATGAGAGCACTACAAGCTGGAATCGACTTACAGGGCAAGTCAAAAAGTAGGAGAAGACATTGGCAGTAAATAAAATGAAAACGTGGATTATATCCAAAAAATGTATTTTAAGAACACTTCTTACAAATCAATAAAAAAGACAATTCAATAGACAATTCAATTCAACTAGGCAAAAAACAAAACCATAAAATAAAAAACAAACAAATAAACAAAAATAAAAACAAAAAAAACAGGCACTTCAGAAAAGAATTTATCCAAATGACCAACAAACATACAGACACGTGCTCAGTCTCACAAGTAATTAAAAAAAGACCTGTTGCCTTTGAGTCGATTTTGACTCGCAGCATAAGTAATCAGGAACGTGCAAATTAAAAGCCACACTGTTACAGCGCTGCAGAAACAAGAGAATGCCTAAAATTTTAAAACCTCGCAATATTGAGAGTTGGCAAAGATGTGGAGGAACTAGAATAGATATACTGTGATGGTGGAAGTCTAAACTGGTACAACTACGTTGGAAAACTAGTTGGCACTTTCTACTAATATTAAACCTACATTTACCTTATAACCTAGCAATTTCATTGCTAGGAATATATCCAAGTGGAAAAAAAAAACTATATATATGTATATAACAGTAGACATGTACAAAAATGTTCATAACAGCATTTTTAGAGAAGTCTGTAAGTCAAAATCACCCAATGCTCATCAATATTTGGATGAATAAATAAAGTATGGTTGAATCATATAATAGAAGAGGTATACAGCAATGTAAGTTAAAGAACTATTGCTACACCCAACATGGATAAGTCTCATAAACATATTGTTGAGGGAAATATGATAGAATAAATAGAAATACAATAGTACTCATACTATGTTGCTGTTACTTGCTGTCAATTCTGACTCATGGCGACCCCGTGTGTTACAGTGTAGAACTGCACCATAGAGTTTCTTGGCTGTAATCTTTATGGAAGCAGATGACTAGGCCTTTTCTTTGGCATTACTGCTGAGTGGGTTTGAACTTCCGGTTGAGTGCAAACTATCGGCGCCACCTAGGCAGTTTCATACTATATTGACCTATTTTTATGATGTTAAAAGCTGAGAAAACTAATCTATAATGTTAGAAATCAAACTAAAGTTTACTTTTGGGATAAGGGAATTAGTGAGAAGAAGGTACTATGAGGGGGGACTTCTGGGATACTGATAATGACCTATCTCTTGACATGTTCATTCATTTCTGATAATTCATGGGGCTGCACCCTTATAATTTGTGTGCTTCCCTGTAAGAGTGTTATTTCAATCAAACATTAATTTAAAAAAAATGAATTCACCTTCTCAAGTTTCATTTCATCTTTGAAAATAAGTCTTAGTATCAACAACAATAAAGAATGTTCACAATGGCATTATTCATAATAGTTAAAACCTGGAAATAACTGAATTATTCAAATTATTCATCAATAGTAGAATTAAATAAACTGTGATATATTTAGGAGCCCTAGTGGTGCAGTGGTTAAAGTGTGCAGCTACTAACCAAAAGGTTGGCGGTTCTAACCTACCAGCTGTTCTGAGGGCGAAAGATGGGGCAGTCTGCTTCCGTAAAGATTTATAGCCTTGGAAAACTTATGGGACCATTCTACTCTGTTCTATAGGGTCGCTATGAGTTGGAATTGACTCGACGGCAGTGTTTTTTTTTCTTTTTTTTGATGATGTATTTATGCAGTGGAATACTACAAAACAAAAAAATAAACTACTAGCACATGCACAACATGGGAAAAATCTCAAAAAAGTAATATTGATCAAAAGAATTCTGGCATAGTACGATACATAATCTATAATTCTATTCACATAAAGTTTAAAAAATCAAAGCTCATCTCTGGGTTAAAAGTGAGGATAGTGGTTAGCCTTGGGAATAGTGAAGGTAACAGTGATAGGAATGGGAAAGAGGGTGTTTCTGGGTTATTGGTATTGGTGTTTGTTTATTTTACCTGGACAGTGGTCTCCTTTTTGTCCTGGGTAGTGTTCATTTTGAGATATTTCACTGAGCTGAACATTTACAGATTATTCACTATTCTCAGCATATGTTATACTTCAGTGCAATTTTATTCAAAAATTCTAAATATAATCAAACAAAATGTGAGGAAGATATTCATACAAATAAAACTAAAATTAATATATTAAGTAGATTACCATGTTTTTATGTGAATAATGTGCACCTTCTAAATTTGCCAAATGCCTCCTCCCCTACAGCGGTATTTCCATAAGCGTGCTATGCTAATTTTTTTTACAGTAACATGTAGAAAAATATTTGGCATAACCGCACTTATGAAAATACCTCATGTGGTTGGATGTGGTAGGCAAACAACTGTAGAAGACGTGCATTATTTGTGTGAAAATATGGTAAATCTTTGAATATACCAATTAAATAGGCAAAGCTTTGTCTGAGCAGAAGGGAAAAGATACAAACATTTTTAAGATTCAGAAAGGGGACATATAATACAGAAACTCATGGTTTTATTTAATTATGAGACTACTCTGTACAATTATATATCAATACATTTTTAAATCTAGGTAAAATGATATTCCTGAAAAGTATACATTTTCAAAATTTATTCATGAATCAGAAAAATTGAATAGATCAATAACTGGTGAAAAATGTTAAAGTCTTCAAAAACATACCTCACAAAAATACAAGGGCATACACAGTTTTATTCATAAATGCTATCAAATCTTCAAAGAGAAGATAATTATTTTATTTTCTCTTCTCCAAAATATAAAACAAAATTGAAAGTTTCCCTACATCATTTTATACCACTATAAAAACATGACAAATTTAAAATAATATCAAAAACATATGACTATTATTTTATATGCACATTTATCCTGTGATTTACTCTACACACACATCACTCCTCCGCAAACACCCTCCAGTGGCTTCCCAGTTCACTCAAATAAAAACTCAGGTTTTTACAGTGCACCCTCCACAAATGTGCACACACTTCTCTGAATTCACCTCCTATTTCGCTCCCCAGTGCTGACTTCAGCCCATCCTCAAAAGCCTCCTACTATGATTACACCAGCAAGCCTTTGCCCTAGATGCTTTGCACATTGAGTTCTCTCTGCCTGGAATGTCCTTCCTCCAGGCACTTGGTGTGATCCCTTATATTCTTTAAGTCTGTCTTAGTCTGGGTTCTCTTGAGGAGAAAAACCAGTGAAATGTATATATAAATATATAGAGAAAGATACTTCAAGGTAGTGGCTCCTGCCATTGTGGGCCCTATAAAGATCCAAATCCACGGGTCTCGTGGCAGGCAGGAGACATCTACTGGTTCACAAGGTTTCTGGGACTGGCAAATCCAAGATCTGCAGGTCAAGCTGCAGGATGGAGATTTCTGTAGGTTTCTGTCTGAAGAGCTGGAGGTCAGGTGACGAGAAGCATACAGGGTTGAGAGACAGCCTTGCTAGAACATCCATTTATATACTGGAGCAGGCCATACTCCTAAGGAGATTGTCCTTTCAACTGACTGGCTGTTCACATCAGATCACAAAATGAAAGAGAATCACATTATGGAAGAGCACTTAGTCCAGTTCCTGTCAAACCACTGAGGATCTTAGCCTAGCCAAGTTGACACCTAACATTAACCATCACAATGTCTCTGCTCAGATGTCAACTTAGGAGAGAAGCCTTCCTTAAACATGCTTTCTAAAATAGCAACCCTGCATCCCAGCATTCTCTTGCTTTATTTGTGTATTGTTTATCTGCTCTTTGTAATCAACAGAGCGCGAGCTCCATGAGGACAAGAACTTTGTGTTTGTTACTAGTTGATGATGTCTCAGTGGTTTGCATAACTTTTGGAACCTCAATAGGGAATATACTCCAAACCTTAGAACGCAATCAGTGTCTTATCTCTTAGCAGGAGTATGGGTTATGTTGT
This sequence comes from Trichechus manatus latirostris, assembly GCF_000243295.1. Taxonomy (NCBI): domain Eukaryota; kingdom Metazoa; phylum Chordata; class Mammalia; order Sirenia; family Trichechidae; genus Trichechus; species Trichechus manatus. The sequence continues at coordinate 3,572,880 of NW_004443959.1, read as the reverse complement.
AGAACAAAAAAATGGCTTAATAGTAGGAGAACTAGTTTCTAGTCTTGACTCTGTAAATCCTTCATTATATGATTTTATGAAATTCACCTAAATTCCCTAAGCCTCAGTTTCCTCATGGTTCCTGATGAGAAAAAAAAAAAAAAAAATCTAAAGTCTCTACTTAGAAGGCATTGGTTTTCACATGTCAAGGACTCAATCTATCTGAGAATATTTAATTCCAAACCACAGCATAAGCATAAGCTCATATCCTTGAAATCACTCAATCAGATTATAGTAAAAAATTAATACTATAAACATTATAGAAAATAATATAGTTCAAGATAGCCTCTAAGTACTAAAATTCCTTTCAAGGCCTAAACTTTATTATTTTATTTATTCATTGGGTGACAATTATTGACAGTTACAAGGGTAAGACTCAATATTTGCCTTCTGAGAGCTCATAGCTAGTGAAAAATAAGAAAGGAACATTAGAAGTACCGTGGCAAGCACTCTTACTTTCTTCTCTATGTGTGGTCATTGGAAAGACAGAGAATCTCTTCTGTCAGTTCCTCAAAGTCATGGACTGCATACTATCCTCAATACCCATGTTTAGCACCAACCCGTTAAATCAGTTGCCATCAAGTAGACTTTGACTCATGGTGACCCCATGTTGTCAGAGTACAACTGTGCTCTGTAGGGTTTTCAGTGGCTGATTTTTCAGAAATGAATCTCCAGGCTTTCTTCTGAGACACCTCTGGGTAGGTTTGAACTTCCAAACTTTAAGTGCTTAGATATTGATTAAATGAATATCCCACATCCCTCAATGTCTCTAGCTATACCTTCCTTGGAAAGTTGTAGGACACTGCATCCATCCATCTACAACTAGGTATTCAAGCAAGGTGTTATTCAGGGCCTTGTTAGGACACTTTTGGGAGTCTCCCACATCTGTGTGTGCTGCTTTCTTGACTACCCTGAAGCTGGTTGTTCAACCGAAAAAATGCCTTAGCATTAGTAAGATTGAGAAGGGAGGCCCTTATCAACCACTTTCCCCATTACACCACCTTCTGTTCCTTCCTTTTCACTTCTTCATTAAGGGGATGAACTCTCACCAGCAAACACTCTTTCCAGAAATCTTAGTCATAAAACCTGGCTTAGTCATAAAACCAAGCCAATAATAAGAGATGGCACCATGTAAAAGAAATCTTAACTAAATAGATTTTGAAAAAAAAAAAAAGAGTAATTTGGCTGAAGCACAGATCTCCTCTTCGGGCTTCCTATTTGCTCTCCTGTGCCCTAAGGTGGACCCTGAAACTACTACACTTCTGTGGTCATTCTCACATGTTAGTCCTGAGCCCTTCAGTGGGCTGAGAGTATCCTTCCAAAGAACTATGATCTAACCCAAAAACACAAATCTTTTTATGGATACTTAAGGATGCCCTTCCATGGCCACTCATTTTACTTGCAAATAAGTACAAATAACCTATTAAGTGAGTAAACACAGGGTATTACTAAATTAAAAGTTGTGTCTCTCAGAAATTTGTGATGACTTTAAATTCAGTATCCTACCGACATATCTATCTCTGTGCTAGCAAAATTGGAATGTTCTTACAGTGCAAGTGTGCTTGTCAATAATTGAAGTTCTTATATTTTGGGGATAAGGATGCTTTGTCAGAAGTAAAGCACCAGGACTATTTTGAGCTGGTTGTGGTTTTCAATTACAGCTACTTTTGCCTTTTAATTTAAAAGTGCTGCAAATTATCCTTTGTTTCTCTCAATGGTTGCCATGGGTTGTTTAATTAGCTATGTAAGGTATAGTGTACCAGTTACCAGTGAGTCGATTCCGACTCATGGCAACTCAAGAAGTTGTAGAACTTCCCTCCATAGGGTTTTCAAGGCTGTGACCTTTCAGAAGCAGATCACTAGGGGTTTCTTTATAAGGCAACTCTGGATGGGTTCAAACCTCCAATCTTTTGCTTAGTAGCCCAGCATTAAACCGTTTATGCCACCAAGAGACCCCAAAGGTATGGTGAGACATATGTAAATACACAACAATTTGGGCTTCAATTTATCTAATAACTAGATTTTAAAATGGGTTAATTGGATTGCAAAATGTTTCCTGAGCCTTTGTTTTGGGCCAGGCACTGTTCTGAGCGTGAGAATGCAGCAATTGTACCTCACAGGCAAAAATCACTGCCCTGTTATGATCTTATGTGAGTTATCCTGTTAAAGCAAGTATGTAATAATCTCTCCTAGGGTTGGCTTTTACTGTGGCTTCTTTGCTATAACTGAGTCTTTTTTCTATTGGAAAAAGGATTGATGTAGGTGATGTCCAGGGTGGTTTCCTCACCATAGTGAAACTCAGTCAAAACAGTTTGACACTTCAGCACTAAGTGATCTCTCAATTCCTAGATTCTCATCTTCATGGATGCTGCTCAGTCCATTTTCTTTTGATCCAGATACTGAAAAAAGCATTCCTTCAGATAGTTTTAAACTGAAAAACCCCTACATTCTGCTTTACTCCCTGCCTAAACCTATTCATTTGGATCCAAAGTTCCCTTTATAAAACTTAATTCAGCATAGTCATCATGTGGCACCACTGTCTGAAGGCTAGCTTCTCATACTTCCCTCTAAAGCCTATGCCATCTCACTTCTCTCCAAGACCAGTCAGGGATTTTATTTCCTGCTGGGTACTTTAGCTGAAGTCTCCTTGCATGTTTTCTGGGCAACAAATATAAATCCAGCCTAGACAAGCCAGCTCAGTGGAAATTACTACCCAAAGTTCAGTTTATGTGAATTGCATAGCACAGGATTAGGCTTTGTAATCATTCCATTGATTGGTTTGAGCTGAAATGATGGGAAATTGTAATGAGGCTGTTTGAGTCACTGCTGCTCTCAAAACAACTGATACATCTTACAGATTGGGAGGAGAGAGGCATTTGCAAAACCATTCCATTGTTTTGCATACGTGTATGTGCATTTTAATTCCCTGAATTCATTTTTATTGACTTAAATGTCATACCAGAGAAACAGCACACATTCTGAGGCTGGCCATACCTGGTTTCTATCAAGGTTCCAGCTCCTGTTGTGAGTGTTGTTTGAGACATTCTTCACCCAGTCTGCTTCATATGTAAAGTGGGACAGATTGTATCAATTATGCAGATTATGAGATTAGACATAAACCAAGTAAAAGTTACTTGGTGCATAGTAGATGCTCAAAACACATGTGAATTGTTCAAAGAATGGTAGTTCTAGCCCCCTTTGCTTCTTCTGAATTTGAATGGGTGCTTCAAGAGTCTATACTGTTTATAATGGAGCCCTCTTTGAAAGCCTCTTAATATGTGTATACTTGTGTCAAAAAAGGAGAAAGTAAGAAATAGAAGGAGCCTCATAGACTGGCTAATCTTGTGGTTTATTTGTTTTAATTTTTATAATATTTTCTTTAAATGAAAACTCATTTGATATTCCTATGTGACTAGATGAAAGAAGAGCATTGCTTGTTGAAACAGGAGAGAAAGCTTAGAATTGCATCTCCCCCCAGATTGGAAGCAGAAGGTCATCACCGAAATTCTGGGATTCCATGAAGCCTAGTTTGAAAATTACTAGTCACCTTTTCTTTTATATAGGTGAGGTAATTTAGAACCAAAGCCAAAAGCCAAACTTGTTGCTGTCGAGTCGATTCCAACTCATAGCAATTCTATAAGACAGAGCAGAACTGCCCCCATAGGGTTTCCAAGGAGTGGCTGTGGATTCGAACTGCTGACACTTTGATTAGCAGCCTGAACTCTTAACCACTGCATTACCAGGGCTACACTTTATAAACAGATTAGATAAAGAACTCAATCAAGATCACACAGAGACTAGTGGATCTAATGTTAGAATCTAGATATCCAACTCTAAAACCATTTTTTAAAAATATTTAGTTCATCTATTTCAAGTATTTAACAGATATTTATTGAAGACAGACCGTTGCCTCTGGAAGAGAATTACTGGGCTGTGGGCTGGGGAGCACGGTTGCAGAGATCATCTAGCTCAACTGGCAATTGGCATAACATAGTTCATAAAGAAAATGTTCTACATCCTACTTCAGTGAGTACCATCTGGGGTCTTAAAAGCTTGCAAGCAGCCATCTAAGATGCATCTATTGGTCTCATCACATTTGGAGCAAAGGAGAATAAAGAAAACCAAAGACACAAGAGGAAGATTAGTCCAAAGGACTAATGGCCCACAGCTACCATAGACTCCACCAGACAGAGTCCAGCACAACTAGATGGTGCCTGGCTACCACCACTGACTGCTCTGACAGGGATCACAATAGAGGGTTCCAACAGAGCTGGAGAAAAATGTAGAACAAAATACTAACTCACAAAAAAAACTTGACTTACTGGCCTAACAGAGATGGGAGAAACCCCAAGAATATGGCCCCCAGACACACTGTTAACTCAATAGTGAAATCAGTCCTGAGGTTCACCCTTCAGACAAAGATTAGACAGGCCCATTAAACAAAATGAGACTAAAGGGGCACAACAGTCCAGGGGCAAAGAGGAGAAGGCGGGAGGGGAGAGGAAAGCTAGTAATGGGGAACCCGAGGCCGAGAAGTGGAGAGTGTTGACACGTTGTGTGGTTGGCAATCAATATCACAAAATGATGTGGATATTAATTGTTTAATGAGAAACTAATTTGCTCTGTAAACCTTCATATAAAGCACAATAAAAAAAGAAAAATATATATTAAAAATAGATTAGGTTGTGTTTTAAGTCAATTTCTTTTGATACATAAAAGAAAGAAGCAAGCAGAGAGACATGGGGACCTCAAACCACCAAGAAACAAGATCCAGAATAGAGTGTCCTTTGGACCCAGGGTCCCTGCACTGAGAAGCTCCTTGGCTGGGGAATATTGATGACAAGGACCTGCCCTCACAGCTGACAGAGAAAGCCTTCCCCTAGAGTTGGCACCCTGAATTGGGACTTCTAGCCTTCTAGACTGTGAGAGAATAAATTTCTATTTGTTCAAGCTATCCACTTGTAGTATTGCTGTTTTAGTAGCACTAGATGGCTAAGACACAAACATAGGGACAGTAATTACAGGAAAATTAATGAATATTGTAATAATCACGCTCTGATTGGTTACTGATTATTAATAGTATAGTTAGTGATTACAGATAGTTTCACAGGATGCTTAGATCATGATCACAAGATGCTCACTTATATTTTCTTTGTCTATCTTGCAAAAATATCCTGTTGGGAACAGCACGCAAGACAACACTCTTCCTGTGTACGTGTATTTTGAGGCAGAGAGATAGTCTCTTGCTTAAGACACCTAGGGGCATACGGTTTCACATCCTGGTTTTGACCACCACAGAAAGAAACATATTTTTCTCAAAAACAAAGCTGTGAGTCTAGAAATCCAGATTAAGATTCAGTAGCATGGTCAACATATTATGCCTCTGTCTCATTGACTGCACTGAAAGTTTTCTTTTCCTGAGACAATGGTCTGTCTTAAATAAACATCTGTTAAATAAATGAAACAGACAAACTAAATATTTTTAAAAAATGGTTTTAGTGTTGGATATCTAGATTCTAATATTAGATCCACTAGTCTCTATGTGATCTTGAGTGAGCTGTTTATCTAATCTGGTTATAAAGTGTAGCCCTGGTAACACAGTGGTTAAGAGTTCAGGCTGCTAACCAAAAGGTCAGCAGTTCAAATCCACCAGCCACTCCTTGGAAATCCTATGGGGGCAGTTCTGCTCTGTCTTATAGAATTGCTATGAGTTGGAATCGACTCGACAGCAACAAGTTTGGCTTTTGGCTTTGGTTCTAAATTACCTCACCTATATAAAAGAAAAGGTGACTAGTAATTTTCAAACTAGGCTTCATGGAATCACAGAATTTCGGTGATGACCTGCCTCCAATCTGGGGGGAGATGCAATTCTAAGCTTTCTCTCCTGTTTCAACAAGCAATGCTCTTCTTTCATCTAGTCACATAGGAATATCGAATGAGTTTTCATTTAAAGAAAATATTATGAAAATTAAAACAAATAAACCACAAGATTAGCCAGTCTATGAGGCTCCTTCTATTTCTTACTTTCTCCCTTTTTGACACAAGTATACACATATTAAGAGGCTTTCAAAGAGGGCTCCATTATAAATACTATAGACTCTTGAAGCGCCCATTCAAATTCAGAAGAAGCAAAGGGAGCTAGAACTACCATTCTTTGAACAATTCACATGTGTTTTGAGCATCTACTATGCACCAAGTAACTTTTACTTGGTTTATGTCTAATCTCATAATCTGCATAATTGATACAATCTGTCCCACTTTACATATGAAGCAGACTGGGTGAAGAATGTCTCAAACAACACTCACAACAGGAGCTGGAACCTTGATAGAAACCAGGTATGGCCAGCCTCAGAATGTGTGCTGTTTCTCTGGTATGACATTTAAGTCAATAAAAATGAATTCAGGGAATTAAAATGCACATACACGTATGCAAAACAATGGAATGGTTTTGCAAATGCCTCTCTCCTCCCAATCTGTAAGATGTATCAGTTGTTTTGAGAGCAGCAGTGACTCAGACAGCCTCATTACAAACTCTTCAGGGAGTTTGGAAGTGTCTATGAAACTTCCATGACCTTACCTTGATCAAGTTGTGCTGACTTCCCGTTTTGTGTACTGATGTGTACATCAAAGTTACCACTTGTCTATTGTCTAGTTAGAGTTTTTCCCTCCCCACCCATCTCCTCCCTCATAACCATCAAAGACTGTTCCTTTTTCTTCTTTTAATTGCACTTTACATGAAAGTTTACAGAACAAACTAGCTTCTCATTAAACAATTAGTACACATATTGTTTTGTGACACTGGTTACCAACCTCACGACATGTCAACACTCTCCCCTTCTTGGCCTTGAGTTCCTTATTACCAGCTTTCCTGTCCTCTCCTGCCTTCTCGTCCTTGTCCCTGGGCTGGTGTGCCCACATTTAGTCTCATTTTAAAACACAGCCTAATCTTGTAGATTGATTCCCGTCTCCTTAATGTAACTACTGCTAATCCCACCTCATTAACATCATAGAGGTAGTATTTACAACACATAGGAAAATCACATCAGATGACAAAATGGTGGACAATCACACAATACCTGCAATTATGGACTAGCCAAGTTGACGCACATTTTTGGGGGACATAATTCAATCCATAATAGTTTGGTTTCTCTTTGTATCCCATAAAAATACTTGTACAATGAACTGCCCCATGACTACCTGGTTCCATTTTCAATGGGCTATATAGTTCCCCTGAATAAAGATTTTAACCCCTTAGTAAACCTCTCTGTTTTAACTTGAAACTATTCATGCAAGATACTGTCATAAGCTCTGTAAAGATTAAAAGTGATAAAGCCTCAGCTCTGTTCTTGAGCAGATGAAAGGAATAGGAGGCAGTTGACAACGCCCCAAATAAATGGAATAAAGGAAATTTTAATAGCAGAAGCACAAAATACCCCGGATAAGCAAAAAGAGGAGTAATTTGTATTTTATTGGAAGATAAAGTTGTAGAGTATAGAGTAATTGCTTTTAAAGAGAGCCTTTTGAAGAATGGAATAATTACCAGGCAGAAATGCGGAAAGAACATGCCTAGAGTAAGATAGAGGATGAACAAAGCCATAAAATCAAAAAAGCATCTTCTAGGAATAATGAATATTTCAAGTTTGCCAGACTATACATTACACAAGGTGAAGTGGTGAGAGATGAGAATTTTATTTTAATTTTGTCCAACATTGTGCAGGGTTCTGAATGCCTGGCCAAGAGCTTGGACTTGATCCTACAAGCAGTGAAGAGCTGTTGAAAGATTATGAGGACTTGAATGAAATATTGGGAGCTGTGCTTCAGGAAGATTGTTCTAAATGTGAGGCAGAGTCTGCATTTAACAACCTGAAAATAATTTTGATGACTTTCTTACTGGTTTTAATGCATATGTCCTACGAGTTAAATTATTAGTAGTTCATATTTCCTTTACTCTCCACAAGCAAATCACCAAACATCCACTTTATTAGTCTGAGGAGAAGAAAAATAAATTATTATTTATTGAATGCCTAAACAAAAAAAAAGATAAAACCTGTTGCCATTGAGTCAATTCTGACCCATACCAACCTTGTAAGACGGAGTGCAACTGCCCCATAGAGTTTCCGAGGAGTGGCTGGTTGATTCAAACTGCCAATCTTTTGGTTAGCAGCCATAGCTGTTAACCACTATGCTATCAGGGCTTCATTCTGAGTGCTTACTACCTAAAAATATGTTATTATTTGTTCTTCACATTGATAATCACTCAAAGTTGAAATTTTAACCCTGATTTTGAGATAAGGAAACTAATGATTAAATATCTTGTCCAATATCACATAGCTAGTAAGAAATAAAGATGAGAGTCCAACCCAGGTCTGTGCAACCCTACAATATGTGCTTCTGTATCTGTGACAGTTTCTAGCACAGACTAAGCAGTTAGACTTACAACTATAACAAGTAGTGTCTGCAGCCTGAGAATGGTTCGTGGGTGGAGAAGGAGATTGTCTCTTCATAATGTATATGTTTCTTTAACAGAGGTTAACAGGAATACCCAACAGTGTTAGTCACTGAAGATTTACACCATCCAAATTCTGTTGTGAAGACCCGGAATACTATGCAAGGCCCCAAGGATAACAAGCAAAACAAGTAGAGTCAAAGGCAAGAGAGGCTTTGGAAAAACAGAAAGTAATGTTCCTGGGGAAAGCATGCAGGCTGACTAGCATTCACACTGATGAGTGCTTTGAAAACGTGCTTGATGCTAAGTCTGGACTACACTGTCTCCTGCTAATATGGTCTAACTAGTAATATTTGGGGGCAGGGGAGTCTGTTTTGACTCCAACCCATGAAAAGAGAAACAGATAAATTCATGATCCAGTACTACCACTTCCTCATCTTATCACCTCTTCTTCAGACAACAAAATTTCACCTCTGTAGCTACATTGAAGAATTGAAATATAAAAATTATTCACCCCATATAGAATACCCTCACCAGACTAGCATGAGATCTTCATGTGAGCAGGTACTATTTATTTTAATTGCCTGAATTCAAATATAGGCTCTCATACTTACTAGTTGGATGATTTGGCGCTTATTGCTATCAACAAGTAAGAATGTGTACTCTGCTAAAAATAAAAGCAGAGAGATTTATCGAAGAATTCAAGACAGTTCCAACCAGGGATACGTCTGATCTCACAAAGCGAAACCAACTGCTCCAAAATGTTGGAGTCACAGAGGCATATTTAGGAGGTAAAATTCAACATTCTGATTGGAAGTTGCAAGATTAGGTAAGCAGGAGGTGGGACAACTTGAGGCGGAGGACTTTATAGACATTGGTTGGAAACACGAATGTGGGTTACTTGGATTGGCTAATTTAAATACATGACTAAAGGGGGTCTTGTGTCAAGATCCTCCCTTAGGAACATTCTTTCCATATCTTCAGTTTAAACATCTGTAGTTTAAGTAAAATTTTGCTGAAGATAATTCAAAAATGGTTGCAACAGTATATGGACAGGGAACCGCCAGAAAGTCAAGCCAGATTCAGAAGACGACATGGAACAAGGGATATCATTGCTGATGTCCGATGGATCTTGACTGAAAGTAGAGAATACCAGAGGAATGTTTACTTGTGTTTTGTTGACTATGCAAATGCATTCGACTGTGTGGATCATAACAAATTTATGGATAACATTGCGAAGAATGGAAATTCCAGAGCACTTCATTGTGCTCATGAGAAACCTGTACATACAACAAAAGGCAACTGTTCAAACAGAACAAGGGGATACTGCGTGGTTTAAAATCAGGAAAGATGTGTGTCAGAGTTTTACCTTTTCACCATACTTATGAAGAAGAATGTGGCATCATGACTGGGAGAAGACTCATCAACAACCTGTGATATGCAGATGATGCAACCTTGTTTGCTGAAAGTGAAGAGGACTTGAAGCGCTTATTGATGAAGATCAAAGACCATAGCCTTCAGTATGGAGTGCACCTCGATATAAAACAAAAATTCTCACAACTGAATCAATAAAGAACATCATGATAAACAGAGAAAATACTGAAATTGTCAAGAGTTTCACTTTACTTCGATCCGTAATCAACACCCATGGAAATATCAGTTCAGAAGTCAAACAACCTATTGCATTGGGCAAATCTTCTACAAAAGACCTGTTTAAAGTATTAAAAAGCAAAGGTGTTACTTTGGGGACTAAGGTGCACCTGACCCAATGATGGTATTTTCAGTCACCTCATATGCATGCGAAAACTGGACAATGTATAATGAAGACTGAAGAAGAATTGATGCCTTTGAATTATGGTGTTGGTGAAGAATATTGAATATACATCCCATGGACTGTCAGAAGAACAAACAAATCTGTCTCGGAAGAAGCCAGAATGCTCCTTGCGGGGGGAAGTTGAGAAATCATCTCATGTACTTTGGACATGTAATCAGGAGGGATCAATCCCTGGAGAAGGACATTGTTCCTGGTAAAGTAGAAGGTCAGTGAAAAAGAGGAAGACCCTCAATGAGATAGATTGACACAGTGGCTGCAACAATGGGCTTAAACATAGCAAAGTTTATGAGAATGGGGCAGGATCAGGCTGGTTTTCTATTGTACATAGGGTTGCTATGATTCTGAACCAACTCAAATGGCCTAACAACAACAGATTAAACATAAAGAAAAACGTTTCCTTTGTTATGTACTTAAGTCTGACTAATGGTTTGAAGGTTGAAGGGGAAATAAGCAAAAACTGAGATAGAGTCGGGGCTCAGACCTGAGCCTATCATTCTGATGGGAGTCAGGGACTTCTATTTTGGAACTCTCACATTACTTAACTTCATTAGTCCTCAATTCCCTCATCTATAAAATGGGATACTAAAGATGTTTACAACATAGAGTAAAATTAAATAAGTTAATATATGTAAAGTGCTTCAAATAGTGTCTGGCACGTGATATGCACTATATAAAAGTTTTCTATTATTTTTCATTGTTATTATTTTTACCACTGATATTTTTATTATCATCATCACCATAATTATGATGTATTTGCTATGCCCAGAACACTTGTTGTTGCTATTAGCTGCCATTGAATTGGCCCTCGACTCCTGGTGACCCATGTACAACTGAATTGGACCATTGTGATCAATAACGTTATCATTGGCTGATTTTTCTTATGTAGACTGTCAGGTCTTTCTTCCTAGTCTGTTTTAGTCTGAAAGCTCTGCTGAAACGTGTTCAGCATCATAGCAGCACACAAGCCTCTACTACAGAATGGGTGGTAGCTGCTCATGAGGCACATTGGCTAGTAGTCAAACCCTGTCTCCCTCACGGAAGGCAAAATTTGTACCACTGAACCACCACTGTCCCACCCACAACACTAGCTACACAAAATGGGTACTAAATTATATTTGTTGAATGAATGAATAGATTAATAAAAATTCTACCTTTAATTTCTACCAAAGTAATATTAAATCATAAAGACCCCAGGATTGACTGACTACTCACTGAAGCAAAGCTAAGCATTCAATAAATTAGAATTCTTGGTACTCATGATGCAAAGTGATCAAGATGCATATTCTTCGGATCTTTATAGAACAGTTAAAAGTGCTATTTGGAGTAAGCGCCACAAATAACGTTGCACTCTGCAACAATATCTAAAGACTTCCTATGATGACCAAAATAGGGTATAGTATTGATTTACTACTATTAATTAGTAATAAAATCTGCAAAAAGATTTATTACTTATGACCCAGTTGTTCCACTGAGATTAAAAAGGAAAAGGTAAAACACCTACAAAAGTAAAAGCTTTATGTACGAAGATGTCCACCACAGTATTATTTATAATAGCAAAAAAATCAATTAGCCTTATATCTAAATACATCAAAATAAGTAAATAAATGGGTAAACCTACCAAAAGAATATTAAACAGTCTCTTAAACTGTCATATGTTAAGAATTTTGGTCATATTACAAAAAGTTTGCTTAGAAGAAGAGTATTTGTATGAGTATTTAGGAATGATTGTCCAAGTCCTGGAAATAAAGAAAGAAAAAAACACATATCTATACATACATATATACATATAACTGCATGTATATATGTTTTTAATCTAGGAACCCTCTAAACTGTATGAAAAAATTGTGTTTATATGTTTAGTGTTCATAGTTTATTGTCAAAGAGGTCCATGACTCCCCCCAAAAAATAAGCACGAATGCTTGGGATCACCTCTAATTCCATATTGGTGCATCTCTTGGGACTCAGCTTTAGATCCCTGTAGCAAGAAAACATAAACCATTTCTGCTCTCACATCTATAGGGATGACACTCAAAGACCAATACAGGGATGGGCAGACTATGGCCTGTGAGACAAACCTGGCCTACAGTTCATTTTTCTATGGCCCAAGAGCTAAGAATGCTTTCTACATTTTTTAAAGAGTAGTGAAGAAAGACGAGAAGGAGACAGAGACTGAGACCAAGATGGAGACTGAGATGGGAAAAAAAAAGATCATATGTGGCCTGTAAAATCTAAAAATATTTATTGTGGCCCTTTACAGAAAAATTTTGCCCACTTTTGTGATTAGAACAATACCAAAATGCAGAAGAATTTCCACAGACAGCCTCACGTCTGCCCTTTTTTAGTTGCTGTTCAGTCAATTCAAACTCATGGAGACCCTGTGTGTGCAGAGCAGAACTGCTCCATAAGGTTTTCAAGGCTGTGACCTTTTGAAAGCAGATCACCAAGCCTGTCTCCTGAGGCACCTCTGGGTGGGTTCAAACGGCCAGTCTTTTGGTTAGTAGTCAAGTGCTCAACTGTGTGAACTGCCCAAGGACTCCTGTCTGCCCTTTAGTTTTCCACATAAACTGAAATTTAACACAATTTCCCCAAAATACTTTGAACTAGTAAATTGAGTGATTTGTGAGCAGAACTTCAGGAATGAAGTAAAAGGCCACTAAAATGAATTGTTTGAAATTAAATTTTCCTGACATAAAGTCCACTGATTGTTAAAGACTGGGAAGTAGAAGGCGGCTAATAAAGACTTTTCATTCTTTACATAAACATGAATATCTCTATTTATAACTGAATCGAGCCTTTGGTGTAGGCCCTGCACAAGCTTCTTTTGGTAACACTGAATGAATGCTATAGGTTAGTGACTAAAACTGAAAAACTTAAGAATTATATTTATATTTAAATAGTGCATAATTTAGATTACTTTATGATTTAGCAATAAATTCAAGCCTAATGAAACATTTGAAAATATTTTGATGACATCGGTCAATAGATCACTATTTGCTCTTTTTCACACTAAGGAGGCCTGTCCTTGTTTTTGGTTCATGGTTCAATTTGGCTCACATCTCTTATTTTGATAGGCCTTTTACTGATTCACTCAAATTAATGGGGCTTTGCTGTATCTGGCTAATGAAAGGCCTTTGCAAATCCTATGAGTTCTGCTCTACTTACCAAATGTGACCAGAGGATTTCTAACTACTTCAACAGGAAAAAGGGACATCATTCAGTGGTAAGATTTGGAGAGTGTTTCAGGGGAAGGCAAGCTAGCAAAGAGCTGTGGAAAATTTTGAGACAGTCAACAGACCCAGGCCTTTGTTGGAGGGGTCTTTGTCAACGTGTGAGTGAGTCATCACCATGCAGTGAGGAGAACAAAGAGAGCTCCAGAGCCAACACCACCTCCATCAGTGTGAACTTTAGCTGATCACTTTACTTCCCTAGGCCTCAAACATTAACTGAGTGATTTGAGGGAGGATACGTGATTTAACAATCTCTAAGGACTTTAAGGACCCACTTGGACATAGTACTTTTCTAACTCTATCCTAGTACCTCACAGCAAATTACTTGCAAAACCAGGACCAAGATCCTGTTTCTTTGACCCCAGTCCAGGCCTCACCACTATGGGATTCTATCTATACATCAGTGCTGTAGTATTTCTTCAACAAGTTCATTTTCCCCATACCCATCCCAGAGTATGTCATGTTTGATTCTACTCCACAGGTCTTGATTCTTTTCTCCACTCCAACTCAAATCCATTCTATGTTTAGACTTCTTCTATAGACATTCTCAGAAATAGGGAAGAGCATCCATTCATTTATCCATTCAATCTAATACTTTTGAAATGACAACCATTCAGTACAATTTAATGAGCACTCATTGATGTCCCAATAGTTAAGTATAAGATTTCTGTTGACTTGAGACCTGTCCCTATTCTGGCCTCAGGACCAACAGAATACATATCCACTTTCTCAGGACCTGTTTTGCCCTAACTTCAGCCCTAGAAGACCAACCATGCTTCATCAAGTGGAATTTCTTTATCTCATACTGAACTACCATTATGTCAAAGCACCTTTATAGCAAAAAAATTGTTTCAAACCTTGAGCTCAGTTACTCTCTCTCATGACTGTCATCCTAGGTGTATGGTAAATAATTTACCTTTACACAAAATAAGGTGGCCATTGTCCTTGGCTCTGAAGAAATAACCCTTGGAGTAATTGGGGTGCCTTGGTCTGGGACTTCCAGGGCACACCTGAGGATTTGTGCTGGTGAGTGGATACCAGCCAGACCAGACAAGACTCACCTGGGAGGCCAATATCAACTAGCCTCATGAGGCATGTTTTAGTCAGTCATGCAGGACTGGTCAATAAAAGCCTGGAGGCTCAGAGAGCTTCCTAGTCTGTGAAAGAAGGGTGACACATGCTCTTTGAGACATAGAAGTTTCACACTGTGGACCCTCCCAGACCACACCCATGTGTCTATTCCTTATGATGATTCTGACTTTTATCCTTTTGCTGTAATAAATCTATAATCGTAAATACAATATTCTCTACGAGTTCTGTGAGTCATTCCAGCTAATTATTGAACCCAAAGGAGAAGGGAGAACCAGCAGGTGAAAGTGAGGTTGTCTATCTGAACTCCCAAATTTGTGGCTGACATCTGCCTATGTGACTGTCTAAAGGACAGTGCCCTTTAACCTGTGAAATCTGTCCTGGTTCCAAGTGGTTAGGGTCAGAGAGACAGTATGCTGTGTGGATGGCTTGTGTCAGAAATGATTAAGAAGTGGGAAGCTGGGATTGGATCATCTCCACATTTTGAGGATTAGATTTATGCTGATTCTTATTCATAAAGTTATCCATGAACTAGGTTATTACATAAATTTTAGGCTCTTAAAGTTGAATACACTCTTTACATTACTCCATACTTCCTTAAACTTCCTTCTTGAGATTTTTTTCTGCTGTTTCATTTGAGTTGCTATTTTGCTGATGAACAAACTTGCTTACATATTTAACTACTTTCTTGTTCATCTCCTGCTGATCTAAGACCTGGCTCAGTGCTGAGAATCTCACTTCGCCTGTAGCTCTCTCTAATGAAAGACCCATGAGGTCAGTATCCTTCCCCTACTCCATGTTGTTCATGATCTTTCTTCTCCATCCTTATGTAAATTATGCATTTACCTCTAAACAGGTCACATGGAATAACAATTAAAATTTATTTGCTTTTGACTGGAGAATCACTCTGGTTATCTCAGTTTTACCAGATGCTCAGATCAATAATTTAATATGACTTCGTTAACACAAAGACAAAAATATAAATTATTACTTGAATAATGAAGTTTGCTTGGCAAATATTTATAAACAAAGGAATTCATGGAATAACGACTTAACCAAAAAGGCTCTAATTGATCAAAAAGTTTAGAAACTGGAGACTTCAGCTTCAGCATTTTGTACCTACTCCAAGACCGCTTGGATTTCTAAGGATCTATCTACCCACCTAGACAGAGTTTATGAGCATTGGAAGGGTCGCCAGGCAACTTGGGCAGGAGCCAAACAAGCAGCCAAGCTTAGACTCTAGGCCAGAAAAAAAAATCAATCGGGTCAGACCTGCCTGGCTGTTTTATGACTGCTAAAATCCTCCAAGGCTCATGGTCAACATGCTGACTCTCAGACACACCCACCCTACTTTTCCCTTATTCAGAAATTTGAGAGTTAGTGAAACTTTTTGGCACTTATGGAAAGCAACTCCCTCATTTTACAGGTGAGGAATTTCATGCATAAAGAGGAGAAATGATAGCCAAACAAAATCACAAAGTCAGCTTGTGGTAAAGGGGAATTAAAACTCAAGTCACCTGTTTCATCATCTGATATTCTTTCTGTTATACAACACCATAATGAGTTGAAATAGAACTTTGTAGAACCACCCTACCAGGGAAAAAACAAAAAATTTAACAATTTAAATAAGAAAGATTAATTGAAAAGATAACTAAGAATAGATATAGTAAAATATAGATCTGAGCATATTCAGTATAAAAACTTATTTTCTGGGTTGATATTAGTAAGTAAATACTAAGCCTTCACAACAGGAAATCATCCAGAGTGAATCTACCTGTTCAACTGTTTAATCATTGTGAATAATGGAAGACACTGATGAACTTTTCTTGTGAAATTTGTTGAAATGTTTAGTTATTTATCATACTATAGATATAGTCAGAGTTCTGAACATATAATTTCATTTAGTTAAGTATGACAAGACGCTATCAGGATCTAGAACTAAGGGAAACAGAGAAAGAAAGAAAGGAAGGGAGGGAGAAAGAGAGATAGAAAGACAGAGACAGAGAGACAGGAAGGAAGGGAGAGAGAGAAAGAGAGAGAGAGAAGGAAGGAAAGAAAAAGAAAGAAAGAAAGAACGAATGAACAACCAACAACCAACCATTCCTGGTCTCAATGGTGTCTCAGTCTTGTGTGGAAGAAACACGCAAAACATATCATCCCAGGTTAAAGAGGACACTGCTGGCACAGTGTTTTGCACAGACACAAGACATGAATAGCGCTGGTTGCAGACATGAGAATAGATGACACCAAGCAAAAAGGGAGTGTAACGTAACCTGTCTTTCAAAATTCCAAAAGGAAAATGTTATGAAGTATATCTTCCCCAGAACATCCAAAAAGGAAGGAAGGATTGACCCTGCATTAGATCATGGGAATCACAGCAGTAGAATTCATTAAGTAATGAGATGACTTCAAAGGATTTAACAAACAAGAGAAGGATTTTTCTCCTATTGAGAGAATGTATTACCCTTCATATTCTTATTCCACTCCTCCTGCCTTTTGTGGAAAAAGTAGGTGGACAGATTGACTGTGTGTGTGTGTGTGTATGTGAGGAGGGTATGAGCTCTCTTATCGGCAACTGTGTTATGGAGATTGATTCAGGACATGCAGTAACTTCATGCTCATGATCTCCCAGCAGCCTGATGAAGTGGAAAGAACAGGAGATTTAGAGCCCAGAACAGTTCTACCTAAATAGTCTTTTGAATGAAACAGGTTATTAAACTTACCCAACCTTCACTTTCTTCCTCTTTAAAATGTAGATGATTGTACCTATTGCACAGGGTTTCAAGAGATTAAATTGGACCACATAGGTAAGGTACTTGTCACATGGTGGGCCCTCAACAATCATTGGTTCTCATGCTCCCTCTCTTCTCTCACTTCTTGATAATAAACTACCTTCCCAGCTGGATACCTGCCCTTAGTCTCTCTGTCCCTCAGCACAGCTCGCTTACACCGCCAGAGCTCCTTCTAAATGTATTCTGCTTTGAACCTGTCATCTACCTGACTGAAAAACTAAACAAAATAAAACTTGCAAAATGCTTCCCTTTTACCTGCCAGAGCACTCAAGGCCCTGCCTAGCTTGCCTTTCCAGTCCCCTCCCCTCATTTTTCCCACAGACAGCCTCAACTTCATCTAAGCCTGTTGTTAGGTGCCCTCAAGTCAGTTCTGACTCATAGCAACAGTATGTAGAGCAGAACAAAGCACTCCTCAGTCCTGTGCCATCCTCACAGTTGTTGTTATGCTTGAACCCATTGTTGCAGCCACTGTGTCAATCCATTCTGTTGAAGGTCCTCCTCTTTTTCTCTGACCCACTACCAAGCATGAATTCCTTCTCAGGGGACTGGTCCCTCCTGATAAAAGTTCAAAGTACATAAGATGAAGTCCTGCCATCCTTGCTTCTAAGCGGCATTTTGGCTGTACTTCTTTCGAGACAGATTTGTTTGTTCTTCTGGCAGTCCATAAGATATTCAATATTCTTTGCCAACACCATAATTCAAAGGCAACAATTCTTCTTAGGTCTTCTTTTTTCATTGTCCAGCTTTGCATGCGTATGAGACGATTGAGAACCCCATGGTTTGGGTCAGGCGAACCTTAGTCCTCAGGGTAACATCTTTGCTTTTCAACACTTTAAAGAGGTCTTTTGCAGTAGATCTGCCCAATGCAATATGTCGTTTGATTTCTTGACTATTGCTTTCATGGTTGTTGATTGTGAGTCCAAGTAAAACGATATCCTTAACAACTTCGATCTTTTCTCTATTTATCATTATGTTGCTTATTGGTCCAGTTGTGAGGATTTTTGTTTTCTTTATGTTAAGGTGTAATCCATACTGAAGGCTGTGGTCATTGATCTTCATCAGTTAAGTGCTTCAAGTCCTCTTTCAGCAAGCAAGGTTATGTCATCTGCTTAACGCAGGTTGTTAATGAGTCTTCCTCAAATCCTGATGACATATTCTTCTTCATATAGTCCAGGTTCAGATTATTTGCTCAGCATATAGATTGAATAAGTATGGTGAAAGCACACAACCCTGACACACACCTTTCCTGACTTTAAACCACAGTATCCCCTTGTTCTGTTCGAATGACGGCCTCTTGGTCTATGCGCAGGTTCCACATGACAGCAATAAAGTGTTCTGGAGTTCCCATTCTTTACAATGTTATCTATAATTTGTTATGATCCACATAGTTTAATCTCTTTGCATTGTCAATAAAACACAAGTAAATATCTTTCTGGTATTCTCTGCTTTCAGCCAGGATCCATCTGACATCAGCAATGATATCCCTCTTTTCACGTCCTCTTTTGAATCTGGCTTGAATTTCTGGTAGTTCCCTGTCGATGCAACCACTTTTGATTGATCTTCAGGAAAATTTTACTTGTGTATGATATTAATGATATTGTTCGATAATTCTTGCATTCTGAAGGATTACCTTTCTTTGGAATAGGCACAAATATGGATCTCTTCCTGTCGGTTGGCCAGCTAGCTGTCTTCCAAATTTCTTGGCATAGAGGAGTGAGCACTTCCAGTGCTGCATCTGTTTGTTGAAACTTCTCAGTTGGTATTCTGTCATTTCCTGAAGCCTTGTTTTTCACCATTGCCTTCCGTCCAGGTTGGACTTCTTCTGTCAGTACCATCATTTCTTGATCCTATGCTACCTCCTAAAATGGTTGAACATTCACCAATTCTTTTAGGTACAGTGACTCTGTGTATTCCTTCCATCTTCTTTTGATGCTTCCTGTGTTGTTTAATGTTTTCCCTGTAGAATCCTTCAATATTGCAACTCGAGGCTTGAATGTTCTCTTCAGTTATTTCAGCTTGAGAAATGCTGAGTGTGTTCCTTCCCTTTTGTTTTCTAACTCTAGGTCTTTGCACATTTCACTATATTACTTTACTTTGTCTTTTCGAGCCGCCCTTTGAAATCTTCTGTTTAGCTCTTCGACTTCATTATTTCTTCCATTCGCTTTAGTTACTCGATTTTCAAAAACAAGTTTCAGAGCCTCTTCTGACATCCATTTTGGTCTTTTCTTTCTTTTCTGTCTTTTTAATGACATGTTGCTTTCTTCATGTATGATGTGCTTGATGTCATCCCGCAACTCGTCTGGTCTTCAGTCATTAGTTTTTAATAAGTCATACCTATTTTTGAGATGGTCTTTTAAATTCAGGTGGAATATACTCAAGGTCATATTTTGGCTCTTGTGGATTTATTCTACTTTTCTTCAACTTCAACTTGAACTTGCATATGAGCACTTGATGATCTGTTCTCCAGTCAGCCCCGTGGCCTTCTTCTGACTGATGATGTTGATCTTTCCCATCATCTCTTTAGACAGATGTAGTCAGTTTGATTCCTGTGTATTCCATCTGGCGAGGTCCACGTGTATATTTGCCGTTTATATTGGTGAAAAAGGTATTTGTGATGAAGAAGTCGTTGGTCTTGCCAAATTCTATCGTGTGATCTCTGGTATCATTTCTATCACCAAGGCCATATTTTCCAACTACTGTTCCTTCTTCCTTTTTTCCAACATTCCAATCACCAGTAATTATCAATGCATCTTATTTACAAACGCATTGTAATTAATGCATTTCCACATTCCAATCACCAGTAATTGTCAATGCATCTTGATTGCATGTTTGATCAATTTCAAACTGCAGAAGTTGGTAAAAATCTTCAATTTTCTTATCTTTGGCATTAGTGGTTGGTGTGTACATTTGAATAATAGTTGTATTAGCGGGTCATCCTTGTAGACGTATGGATAGTATCCTATCACTGAAAGCATTGTACTTCAGGATAGATCTTGAAATTTTCTTTTTGACAATGAACACTATGCCTTTCCTCTTCAATTTATCATTCCTGGCATAGTATACCATAGGCTGTCTGATTCAAAATGTCCAATACCAGTCGATTTCAGCTCACTAATGCCTGGGATATTGATGTTTATGTGTTCCATTTCATTTTTGACAACTTCAAATTTTCCTAGATTCATACTTTGTACACTCTTTGTTCTTATTATTAATGGATGTTTGCAGCTGTTTGTTCTCATTTTGAGTCCTGCTATATTAAATGAAGGTTCTGAAAGCTTGACTCCATCCATGTCATTAAGGTCAACTCTACTTTGAGGAGGGAGCTTTTCTCCAGTTGTCTTTTGAATGCCTTCCAACCCGAGGGGCTCATCTTTGGGCACTATATCAGACAATGTTCTACTGCTGTTCATAAGGTTTTCACTGGCTAATTCTTTTCAGAAGTAGAGCATCTGGTCCTTCTTCCTAGTCTGTCTTAATCTGGAAGCTCAGCTGAAACCTGTCCCCCATGGGTGACCCTGCTGGTATTTGAAATACCAGTGGCGTAGCTTCCAGCATCATAGCAACCTGCAAGCCCCCACAGTATGACAAACTGACAGATGCGTGGGGCATCCAAGGCTACCTAGGTACACACATGCAGAAGCACAGTCCCTTAGAATGCCCTTGCTTTTCACTGCTACCCCTTCAAATCTTAACACTTTCTTTAACAGGATTATACACTGGCTGACACTCTCTAAAACATCCCCAGGTAACTTCATCTCATAGAAGTAAAGCAATATTACCTCATACATAGTCCTTGCCATTAATTTAGCATACTATCTTTTATATCTAAATATTTTTCATGCCCTTAATGTATTCAAGTCACTATGGGAGATGCCTTAAATAGACCTGCATTTTTTTCCACTGTGAAAGTCTCTTCTCCTCAATTAGATCATAAGTTTCTCAAGGGCAGGAACTAGCTATTAAACATATTTATATCATCCTCAGGATTTATTAAGTGATATGGTACAGAGGAAGGAGCCCGGGTGGTGCAGTGGTTAAAGTGTGCTCAGCTGCTAACCAAAAGTTCGGTGAGTCCAACCCACCAGCAGCTCCGTGGGGGAAAGATGTGGCAGTCTGCTTCCATAAAGATTTACAACCTTAGAAACTCTATGGGGGCAGTTCCACTCTGTCTTATAGGCTCAGTATGAGTCAGATTAAACTTGACTGCAGTGGGTTTTTTTTATGATATTAAAAAAAACCATTGCCGTGTATGGTATAGAGGGAAGAAAAAATTAGTATGCTCATTAGAAAAGGAGGTACTTGGGTCTTGAGTACACTAGTTATATTTAATTTAAAT
Source organism: Trichechus manatus latirostris (assembly GCF_000243295.1). Lineage (NCBI taxonomy): Eukaryota > Metazoa > Chordata > Mammalia > Sirenia > Trichechidae > Trichechus > Trichechus manatus. Next base: position 3,551,117 of record NW_004443959.1, on the reverse strand, counting down.
GATTTATATGAATGAATGGATGAATAAATAAATGAATACATGATTTTTTTTTTTAACCTCTAGCTTCTTGGAGATAAAATGTATAGTTCAGTCATAAAAGGATAGCAATCTGTGACTTGTTGTTTTCCAGCTCACCACACTCTCTCCCAGATGACATCTAATCTCAGAAGACAACCAAAAACCCAGATGGTGATTTATATTAGTAAAGTTTGGACAATCATATGTACTTACTATCCTTGTCAGTTTCGAGCACTGTTAAGGTCACCTGAGCAGTGGGACTTGAAATACAATGGAAACAAACAGTGGATGGTAAATTTCTATCCTGAGCTCTCATAAACCTATTCTTTTCTGGCCTCACTTTGAAGTTCTGCAACAATAGGGCTGATGAAGGGATTCTTTCATGCTCCCCAGGCCTCATGAAACCTACCATAACACCTCCCACATTCTGTGCCTTTTCAGAATCCATCTAAGGAAAGCAAACACACTCACATGCCCCGTAGAGCTCTCCATTACTGCATGAGCCTTTCATTTCACAGTCCTCTTGAAAATGTTATTTGTGAAGATTAAAATATGTGAGCTTCAGGGGAGGAGACGAGTTCTCCAGAGAAAATAACACACCAGGATAAGCCACATCACATTGTTTCTTTTGGGACACATTTTGTTCTGGGAAAATGTCCTAATAGCCTCTGATATCAATGTGACTGCATATCATAGCACTGTGCCTGGGAAAATACAATGAGATTTTATATGATGTTATTGTAGTGAAATAATAGTTCTTCAGCACCATAACAGCAGATTGACATGCAACATCTATTAGAAATAGTGAGCATTGAGTATCCAATCCATCAAATAGCTCTGTGTACAGAGTTGGTTTCATGTCAGGGAAGGGGTGGTCTCACAAACCAAGGTGTAATACAAATTTTAGTACAACTCCAGCTGCTTCCTCATCCCAAAGGACAAAAGAGAGAGGTGCCGCTTACTAAGGAGACAGTAAAATATGGTGTAAAAAGCGCAAGCTTCAGTCACAAAGACCTGTATTTAGATAGAGACATTATGATGTAGGGGCTCTGCAAATTTGGACAAGTCACTTGGCTTCTCTGTGTGTTAGTTTTCAAATGTGTCAAATAGAATAATGCCTACTTCATATGATTTTTCTTACCTTTTTTCTTTTATGAAACTTAGAAACAATGTATGTACAGCTCCAGTGGTAAACAATTAATGGTCATTATCATTGCTGACATTATCATAATGAAAGCAATTAATAAATGAGCAGCATCCTACAGACCAGCTGCTTCGGCATCTCCCTCTTAATAGCATTACCCTCCCCCACTGGAAGAGCAGGAATATGGCAGCCCCCTAGCCTTATCCTGACTACTGAAGACATTTTGGCTTTCCCTGACGTTCACTTATAAGATAAACATAAGCGATGAGAGTCACATGAACTCTTAGGGTTTCTGTGTCAAGAGAGTTCATGAGCACCTAAAGAAATGTGGTTCATCACTTTATGGGCAATCTTGTTTTAATTACTAATGCCGTCCTTATAAACAAATCACCAGACTCCTGGCCCTCAGAGATTGAAACATGTTCCTTTGGTTGTATATTAGTTTTCTATTGCTGCTGCAATAAGTTACCACAAAAATAATTATCTTATTGTTCTGTAGGTCAGAAGTCTGAAATGGGTCTGAAATGAAGGTACTGGCAGGGCTACATTCCTTCTAGAGGCTCTAGAGGAGAAACAGTTTCCTTGACTTTTATAGCATTTAGATGCTATCCACATTCCTTGTCTCAGTGTCCCCTTCCTCCATCTTCAAAGTCGGCAGCATTGTATCTTTGTTACCCTTTTTTCTTGTCATATATTTCTCTTTGGACTTCCTCTTCTGCCTCATTCTTCCACTTTGACAGACTCTTGTGATTATATTGGACCATTCTGGATAATTTCCCTATTTTAAGGTCTGCTGACTTGCAGTCTTGGTTCCATTTGCAACCTTAAATCCCCTTTGCCATGGAACCCAACATATTCACAGGTTACAGGAACTAGGACATGGACATTTTTGCAGGAGTTGGAGTGGGGGGAGGAACATCATTCTACCACAGCTTGGCTTAAGATAATTTCCAAGAAAAGAAACAATCTCAAAGAACAAAGTTTTTTTTTTTTTTAATTGTACTTTAGATGAAGGTTTACAGAACAAACTTATTTCTCATTAAACAGTTAGTACACGTATTGTTTTATGACATTGGTTAATAACCCCACAATATGTCAACACTCCTTCTCAACTTTGGGTTCTCTATTACCAGTTTCCCTGTCCCTTTCTGCTTTCTAGTCCTTGTCCCTGGGCTGTTGTGCCCCTTTAGTCTCATTTTGTTTTATAGGCCTGTCTAATCTTTGGCCAAAAGGTGAACCTCGAAAGTGACTTCATTACTGAGCTAAAAGGGTGTCTGGGGTCATACTCTCAAAGTTTCTCCAGTTTCTGTCAGGCCAGTAAGTATGGTCTTTTTTTGTGAGTTAGAATTTTGTTCTACATTTTTTCCAGCTCTCTGTCCAGGACCCTCTATTGTGATCCCTGTCAGAGCAGTCAGCGGTGGGAGCCGGGCACCATCTAGTTGTACTGGACTCGGTCTGGTGGAGGCCATGATAGTTGTGCTCCATTAGTCGTTTGGACTAATCTTTCCCTTGTATCTTTAGTTTTCATCATTCTTCCTTGCTCCCACAGGGGTGAGACCAGTGGAGTATCTTAGATGGCCACTCACAGGCTTTTAAGACCCTAGACACTACTCACCGAAGTAGAAAGTAGAACATTTTCTTCATAAACTATGCTATGCCAATTAAGGTAGATGTTCCCTGAGACCATGGTCCCCACAGCCTTCAGCTCAGCAATTCTGTCCCTCAGAGATTTGACTGTGGAGCCTCCATGACCTTGTCTTGTACAAGTTGTGCTGGTTTCCCCAGTATTGTGTACTGTCTTACCCTTCACCAAAGTTACCACTTACCTATTGTCTATTTAGTGTTTTTCCATCCCCACCCCTCCCCTATCTCAGAACCATCACATATGGTTTCTTTTTGTGTGTAAACCTTTTCATGAGTTTTTACAGTAGTAGTCTCATAAAATATTTGTTCTTTTGTGACTGACTTATTTCACAGTCAGTACTGGCATAATGCCTGCCAGATTCGTCCATGTTATGAGATGCTTTGCAGATTCATCATTGTTCTTTATCATTGCATAATACTCCATTGTGTGTATGTACCATAGTTTATTTATCCATTCTTCTGTTGATGGGCGTCTTGGCTGTTTCCATCTATTGCTGTTGTGAACAATGATGCAATGAACATGAGTGTGCATATGTCTATTCATGTGATGACTCTTATTTCTCTTGTATATATTCCTAGGAGTAGGATTGCTGGATCATATGGTATTTCTATTTCTAGCTTTCTAAGGAAGTGCCACATTGTTTTCCAAAATGGATGTATCATTTTGCATTCCCACTAGCAGTGAATAAGAGGTCTGATCTCCCACAGCCTCTCCAACATTTGTTATTTTCTGTCTTTTTGATTCTTGCCAGTAATGCCAGGGTGAGATGGTATCTCATGGTGGTTTTAATTGGCATTTCTCTAATGGCTAGTGATCCGAGCACTTCCTCATGTGTCTGTTGGCCATTTTAATGTCTTCTTTGGTGAAGTGTCTGTTCATTTGCTTTGCCCTTTTTTTAATTGGATCATTTGTCTTTTTGTCGTAGACAGGTTGGATTTTCTTATAGATTTTAGCGACTAGACCTTTGTCTGATTTGTAACAGCCAAAAAATTTTTCCTAGTCTGTAGGAAAGCACCAAGTTTTACTATCAGTGAGAAGGCAATCTAAACATGTATTGAGTACCTCTTATGTACCAGCCACTTTACATTTATTAACTCATTTAAACCTCAAGACAATAACCTTAGGTGGGCAAGTGGAAGGACCTGCTTTCCTCTTCCTCCCTATTTCTATGATCCTCACATGGACCTTCATTACATCACATAAAAATTCTGAGACCCCCTCCTTCCAAAAAAAAAAGTTATCTGAGAGAACAGAAATGAGAGAGTCTATGACTGAGAAGATCTAGAATATTTTTGAAAGTGTGATATTTCACTTTTAATATTATTGATCAATGTATATTTACCAGTTCCTGTGTTAAATACTTCTTACTTATGCATTATCTCATTTAATTCTTACAGAAACCCTATGTGACCATACTATCTGCATGTTAATGAGAGAAAAAAAAAGAAGATTACAAACATTTGTAAATTTTTTCAAGGTCATACAACAGTATTGTCAGAACTGTCATTCGAACCCAGGTTTGCCTGACTTCAAAACCATTATGAAACCATCTCTAACATGGTGGATCACAGAGTGTATAATGGAGATTATAGCTTGAAAATATTTTAGACTGAACTTAAAACAACATATTTAAGACATATCTGAATTTGTGTATAGCCTCTGATAATAATTTCTTTGAAGGAGAAACTTTCATTTGGAAAAGTAAGAGTAGGATTCTCACAGAAGAAATATAGGGGCCTCTCTTAGGCTGGGTTCTCTAGAGGAGCAAAACCAGTGAAGCATATATAAAGAGATTTATTTCAAGAAAATGGCTCATGCAGTTGTGAAGGCTGGCAAGTCCCAGATCCATGGGTCAGACATCAGGCTGGAGGCTTCTCCTAACTCACATAGTTTCAGGGGCTGACAACCAAAACTGACAGGTCAGACAGCAGGCAGCTGGTTCACAGGGCTGCAGAAGCTGGAGAATTCCAAAATCTGCAGGTCAGAAGCAGGCCGCTGGCTCACATCCCAAGAACCAGAGGTCAGAGGATGATGAGTTGGATGCAGAATCCAGAGAAGTCGAGCTTTGCCAGAACACCTATATATATATATATTGGATGCAGCCCAAACCACTGAAAATCATGGCCTAGCCTAGTTGATACCAAACCTTAACTATCACAGGACCCATAGCCCAGTCAAGCAGTAGAGGTATGTATTTGGGGAGAGCTGATGACTGAACAATCAGAAGAAAGAGGAAGCGCAAATGTTTCAAATAGAGAACAGCATAAGCAGAGCACAGGGGTGTCAAAACTCCACAGAATATGCAAGAAACTATAATATTAGTATTAATGGAACATACAGTGTAGGAAAGAAAATTAAATAGGATAGGCAGACAAGAACTAAAACATTCAGGTTTTTGAACACCATCCCAGAATTTGAAAGATTCCAAGCATAGAATTAACATGTTGATTTTTGTACTTTATAAAGAATGCCTAGCGATAACTATTGACAGAGGTCAGGATTAGACGCTTGGTGGAATTTGTTAGGTAGATGCAAGAGCCTAGAGAAAAAACATTAAGATTGCGATCTAAAGTTAGTTGGTAGTCAAACATTCAGAGCAGACCTTACACCACTACTACTCAAACTATTTCAGAACATAGAAAAGGAAGCCACACTTCCGAATTCATTCTATGAAGCCAGCATAACCCTGATACCAAAACCAGTCAAAGACACCACAAAAAAAGAAAACTGCAAACCAATATCTCTCATGAATATAGACACAAAAATTCTCAACAAAATTCTAGCCAATAGAATTCAGCATCATATCAAAAAAATAATACACCACGATCAAGTGGGTTTCATACTAGGTATGCAAGGATGGTTCAACATTAGAAAATCAATCAACATAATCCACCACATAAATAAAAGGAAAGAATCACATGATCATCTTAATTGATGTAGAAAAGGCAACTGACAAAGTCCAACACCCATTCCTGATAAAAACTCTTAATAAAATATGTACAGAAGGGAAATTCCTCTACATAATAAAGGGCTTCGATGCAAAACCAATGGCCAACATCATTCTTAATGGAGGAGGTTGAAAACATTCCCCTGAGAATAAGCACAAGACAAAGATGCCCTTTATCACCATTCCTATTTAACATTGTGCTGGAAGTTCTAGCTAGAGCAATAAGGCAAGAAAAAGAAATAAAGGGTGTGCAAACTGGTAATGAAGAAGTTGAACTATGCTTATATGCAAATCATAATGATACTATACATAGAAAACCCAAAAGACTCCACAAGAAAACTACTGGAACTAATAGAAAGATTCAGCAGAGTAGCAGGATACAAGATAAACATACAAAAATCAGTTGAATTCATCTACACCAATAAAGGGAACAATGAAAAGGAAATCAGGAAAACAATACCATTCATAATAGCCCTAAAAAAATAAAATACTTAGGAATAAATCTAACTAGGGATGAAAAAGACCTATACAAAGAAAACTACAAAACACTACTGCAAGAAACCAAAAGAGATCTACATAAATGGAAAATCATACCAAGTTCATGGATAGGTAGACTCAACACTGTGAAAGTGACAATTCTACCTGAAGTAATCTACAAATACAATGCAATCCCGATCCAAATACCAACAACATTCTTTAAACAGATGGAAAAACTAATCATTAACTTTATATGGAGAGGGAAGAAGCCCTGGATAAGTAAAGCACTATTGAAGAAGAAGAATAAAGTAGGAGAATGCACATTATCTGACCTCAGAACCTACTATACAGCTACTGTAGTCAAAACAGCCTGGTATTGGTACAACCACAGATATACTGACCAATAGAACATAATTGAGAACCAAGATGTAAATCCACCCACCTACAGTTATCGGATCTTCGGCAAGGGCCCAAAGTCCATCAAATGGGGAAAAGACAGTCTTTTTAACAAATGGTGCTGGCAAAACTGGATGTCCACCTGCAAAAATATGAAACAGGACCCATACCTCACATTATATAAAAAGACTAATTCAAAATGGATCAAAGACCTAAATATAAAGCCAAAAACTATAAGGTTCATAGAAGAAAAAATAGGATCAATGCTAGAGACCCTAATACACGGCATTAGCAGGATACAAACCATAACCAACAACACACAAACTCCAGAAGATAAGATAGATAATTGGTATTTTCTAAAAATTAAACACTAATGCTCATCAAAAGACTTCACCAAAAGAGTAAAAAGAGAATCTACAGACTTGGGAAAAAAATTTGGCTATTAACAAATCTGACAAAGGTCTAATCTCTAAAATCTACAGGAAAATCCAACCCATCTGCAACAAAAAGACAAATAATCCAATTAAAAAATGGGCAAAGGAAATGAACAGACGCTTCACTGAAGAAGACATTCAAGCAGCCAACAGACAGATGAGGAAATACTCACAATCACTAGCCATTAGAGAAATGCAAATCAAAACCACAAGGAGATACCATCTCACCCCGGCATTACTGGAAAGAATTAAAAAGACAGAAAATAACAAATTTCAGAGAGGCTGTGGGAGATCGGACCTCTTATGCACTGCTAGTGGGAATGCAAAATGATACAACCATTTTGGAAAACAATATGGTGCTTCCTTAGAAAGCTAGAAATAGAAATATCATATGATCCAGCAATCCCACTCCTAGGAACATATCCTAGAGAAATGAGAGCCGTCAAAAGAATAAACATATGCACACCCATGTTCACTGCAGCATTGTTCACAACAGCAAAAAGATGGAAACAACCAAGATGCCCATCAACACATGAATGGATAAACAAACTATGGTACACACAATGGAGTATTATGCAATGATAAAGAACAATGAAGAATCTGCAAAGCATCTCATAACATGGATGAATCTGGAGGGCATTATGCTGAGTGAAATAAGTCAATCACAAAAGGACAAATATTTTATGAGACCACTACTGTAAAAACTCATGAAAAGGTTTACACACAAAAAGAAACCATCTTTGATGGGTCCGAGGTAGGGGAGGGGTGGGGATGGAAAAACACTAAATAGACAATAAATAAGTGGTAACTTTGGTGAAGGGTAAGACAGTACACAATACTGGGGAAGCCAGCACAACTTGTACAAGACAAGGTCATGCAGGCTTCATAGACACATGCAAACTCCCTGAGGGACCAAACTGCTGGGCTGACGGCTGTGGAGACCATGGTCTTGGGGAACATCTAGCTCAACTGGCATAGCATAGTTTATAAAGAAAGTGTTCTACATTCTACTTTGGTGAGTAGCATCTGGGATCTTAAAAGCCTGTGAGAGGCCATCTAAGATACTCCACTGGTCTCACCCCTTTGGGAGCAAGGAAGAATGAAGAAAACTAAAGATACATGGGAAAGATTAGTCCAAAGGACTAATGGAGCACAACTACCATGGCCTCCACCAGACTGAGTCCAGTACAACTGGAAGGTGCCTGGCTACCGCCACTGACTTCTCTGACAGGGATCACAGCGTAGAACAAAATTCTAACTCACAAAAAAAGACCAGACTTACTGGCCTGATAGAGACTGGAGAAACCTTGAGAGTATGGCCCCCAGACACCCTTTTAGGTCAGTAATGCAGTCACTCTCAAGGTTCACTCTTCAGCCAAAGATTAGACAACCCCATAAAACAAAACGAGACTAATGGGGGCACAACAGTCCAGGGACAAGGACTAGAAGGCAGGAGGGGACAGGAAATCTGGTAATAGGGAACCCAAGGTGGAGAAGGGAGAGTGTTGACATGTAGGGTTGTTAACCAATGTCATAAAACAATATGTGTACTGTTTAATGAGAAACTAGTTTGTTCCGTAAACCTTCATCTAAAGTACAATAAACAAAAATAAAAAGTTGTAAAATAAATAAATAAATAAAGTGAGTTGGTAGTGATAGAGAGAGGGGACTAAATTTGGAAAAATTCAGGGAATTTTAGAATCTCAACCCCGAGTCAAGCTGGCCTCCTAATGAGACACTTGGGCTGTGCTGTTCTCTAGATAACCAGCAACCTCTCTGAGCAGCTTAGTGCCTGTGGTGATATACATGGAGGTGTCCTCAGAGGTCCCCTTGTTCTCTGAGACTCGAATTGAGTTGCTTTGAAGTGACAAATCTCCGCTGAAGAGGTATAATTTTGAGTCTTAGTACCTGCAGCAGTCCTCAGCCTTTCTGAAGGAAGATATTGTTTTTCAACTGGAGTCACTAAGAGTTCTTTTCGTTTTGATGTCAGGTCCGTGAGGGAAACTCTGGGTAACACTCTGTTTCTCTCATTGGATTATACACAATTCACACTGTTCTTTTTGTTTGTTTGTTCAGGGAGAAAAGTGCCCTTGGACTTCCCTGTAATAAGAAGGGGTGGAGAAGGCACACAGGACCTACCTTAGTACATTTCACTTTGCCTTGCTAATGGCTTGCCAGTGGTTCACAAATGAACAAAGAACTTACTGGAAACAAAAGGGCACTTTGCCCTCAGATTTAATTGTGGCACAGACCTACTACCATTCTTAAATTCCTCTGAATATTCATTTATTTAATCATTACCTAACTGCACAATGGAGCCCTGGTGGCACAGTGCTTAAGAGCTTGGCTGCTAACCAAAAGGTCTGCAGTTCCAATCCACCAGCCACTCCTTGGAAACTCTATGGGGCGGTTTGACTCTGTCCTATAGGGTCGCTATGAGTTGTAATCGACTCGACGGCAACAGGTATGGTTTTGGTTTGTAACTGCACAATGTATATTTGTGAATTACTTTTTCAATAGACAAACGTGTTTTGGTTTTTTCTGTGAATCAAGCTCTAGGGAAGTGTTCAGTAGCTGTGTGGCTACACTGCACATGTGACTCAGCATCTCTGGTCTTCAGTTCCCTCAGCAGTAATATGAATTACTATATAGCAAACACCATATCAGGCTGAAATGATTACCCAGTGACACCCCAAAAAACTACATCACTGGGAAGGTAAAGGTTGGAAGAGTGGTTGATGTAAATATTATTTTATAATAAGTGTCAGGGCATCAATTTTATGCAAAAAAGAGTTCTTTCCTGACCAAAAGAATAATAAACAACACAAAATAGCAGATTGTAGCACACAGCATTCAAAAGAGAGACAGGGATCTATGGAACTTTGTGAATGGTGAGCCTTTATTCTCAATGTTATAAATAGAGGTAAGCATTTATAATTCATATTAGAAGGAATAAAAAATAATATCATGAATTAAAAAAAAAAAAATCAAACAAACCCATTGCCATTGAGTTGATTCCGACTCATAGCAACTCTATAGGACAGAGTAGAACTGCCCCATAGGGTTTCCAAGAAGCAGCTGGTGGATTCGAACTACAGACCTTTTGGTTAGCAGCCCAGCTATTACCCACAATGCCACCAGTGCTCCAGTGTCATGAATAGCAGCTTGTATTTATTGATCTTTCTATATACCAGGCATCATACTAAATGCCCTACCTAGAATGATCTCATTTTTCACCCATCACAACATTTAAATTGTTGTTATTTGTATCCCCATTTTACAGGTGAGAAATTGAAGCTTAGAGAGGCTACATACCTATGGTGTTCCACAGCTAGTATGCTGTGGATGGAATCCAGCTGGCATCCAGCTGTACAACTCTAGAGTCTAATGCTCAATTATATTCTGTACTGCAAAACCTTAGCCAAATCCTTGACTATGTAAGGTAACCTAAAAAGATTAAGCATTTTCATCCAACAATCCATGAAAATAAAAATAAATATAGACAGACCAATGTGACATAAGAACAGTGTGGAACACAGGTAATCAGTAGAACTAGATAATGCCAGAAATGGAGTGAAAAAGAAATATTTTCTTAGAGTTTTCACAAATTTCTTAGTGAAGAGCTGTTTGGAAATGGGTAACAGAATATTACTTTATGACAAATTTTGTGTATCTGTGTAGTATGTGAATATGTAGTGTCTTAATCTGGGTTCTGTAGTGGAGCTTATATAGACATATATACAGAGGAATTTACTCCAAGGAAATGGTTCACACAATTGTGAAGAAATGGGTCAGGCAATTGCTGGGATGGAAAGACCCAGATAGATGGGTCAGATGACAGGCTAAAGACCTCTACTGGTTTACGTGGTTGCAGAGGCTGACAAATCCAAAATCTGCAGGTCAGTAGATAGGCTGGGGCCCTCTGTCGGCTTACATCGAAGAACTGGAGGTGAAACGACAAGAAGATTGCAGGGTCAAGAGAGAGTGAGCTTTGCAAGAACATCCATTTAGATACTGGAGGCAGGCCACACCCTCAAGGAAATTCCCCTTCCAACTGATTGGCTGCTCACAGCAGATCACAAAATGGAAGATGATTACATAGAGTCTGCAAACCACTGAGCATCATAGCCTAGCCAAGTTGACACATAACATTGACCATCACAGGTAGCAGGGTGAATTTTTACAAAATAGATATATAAAATCAGATCTGATCATAGAAGCTTCTTTCTTTGATGATTATAGGAGTCAGGGTATAAATAGTCAGGAAAGAGAATGAATAATTTCATATCTTTGCATTCATAATTTATCGGGGAAGAAGAAAAGACAAAAGTTTGCCAGGCTGCTAAAAAATGAGAACAGAAGCCCTTTGCTCTGCAGAGCACAGTGATGAGCCACTTAGAAAAAACGGAAAGTTAAGTTGCTCTGTGTAAAAAAATGAGAGGGATTGATTCGCAAGGAGGCTTTTGAGGAGTGGAGGGCCTGCACATCACTCAGTGCTGATGTTGCTAAGAACGGCAGCAGTAGGGAGGAGTTTCAGGTGGTGAGATGTCAGAAAGATGGATACCCCACATAGACTGTATTAAGGATAAAATATACATGGTGAAAGGCAATTTTGATATTTTTTTATATAACAGGCTTCTGTTTTTAAAGCAGTTTTAGGTTTACAGAAAAATTGTGCAGAAAGTACAGAGTTCCCTGATACCCTCTCTCCCTCCACACACAGTTTCCCCTGTTATCAACATCTTGCATTAGTGTGCCACAATATTGACACATCATTATCAACTAAATTTACATTAGGGTTCACACTTAGTGTTGTACAGTTCTATATCAAAACCCAAACCGTTTGCCTTCGAGTGGATTCTGACTCATAGCGAGCCTATAGGACAGAGTGGAACTGCCCCATAGTGTTCCCAAGGAATGGCTGGTGGATTCGAACTGCTGATCTGTTGTAGTAACCGAGCTCTTAACCACTGCACCACCGGGGCTCCATACAGTTTATAGGTTTCAACAAATGCATAATGTTATGTATCCTTCATTACAGTATCATGCAGAATAGTTTAACTGCCCTGAAACTTTGATTTTTACGCTACTTCTGTACAGTTTATAACGAACTCTGTCTATTGTATTCTCCCTGTAATTAAATTTATAGATTTACTTTTTACTTTATGCCTACGATATATTTTATATTGTTTGCACTGCTATAAACAACTTCCCCCAAATCTTTAATAACGTCAGTTTTATATACAGAAATGGGTCTTAAGGGACGTCATAGCACAGGAATTGCATTCCACTCCTGGGCAAGTAAGAAGAACACAAACATGAAACATAGTTTAGTGCAAGAGAAACTTTGATCAATTTTATCTAAGTCTCAAAAGACAGATGGCCTCAGCTAAAGTCTGGCCTCCATATCTAATTATACTTAAATTAACTGGATTACGTGGTAAAAATTAATCGGCAGACAATCCCTTTGTCATATGATAAAAGTCCTGAAACCCAAACAAAACCAAACCTGTTGCTGTCCAGTCGATTCCAACTCATAGCGACCTGACCCTATAGGACAGAGCAGAACTGCCCCAGAGGGTTTCCAAGGAGCAGCTGGTGGATTCGAACTGCTGACCTTTTGGTTAACAGCTGCACTCTTAACTACTGTGTCACCAGGGCTCCATTAAAGCCTTAAGCAGAAGAAAAGTTCAAGGAAAAATTATGCAGGTATCTGGAAGGTAAGTTACTTAGAAGAGTGAATAAAAGAAAGAACTTTGAAGTCAGAAGGACTTCCACTTGCTAGCCCTGTAACCTGGTCTGGTGTGCTCAAGGAACAGTAACATCCAATGAGGCTGTAGGACTAAAGGACAGCATGTATGTTAGAGCGTTTTGTCAACTCTAAGGTCCCATTATTTTAACATTGCTCTTTTTCCAACAAAGCTGAGTTCCACTGCAAACTCCTTGAGTCCTAGTACCGTATCTGTGCCTTTTAGCCACTAAACGTAAAGCCAGAGTTATTAACTGACCAGGAAGTTTTTGTTTTTTGTTTTTAATTGAATGAAACTAAAAAGCAAATATTTACAGCAGACAGTGGTGGCTGATTTTAAAGTCTTTTCCTGGAACTCTAAAAGACTCGAACAAAAAAAAAAAGAAAGAAATCATAAAGCATTTAGAGCATCATCAGCCTTGCAGAAGAGAAGAAATATGGGAAAGGGTTTTCTGGAGGAATTGCCCTTCATTGCCAAGGATGATGAATGACAGGGCTTCGGGCCAATCCAATAACCTGAACCAAAGCGGGCAGCTCCAATATGAGGGTTCATTAAGAACCCGAGGTCCCATCATCACAGCGTCACACATCACAGGGGATGTCATGGGTCATGAAATATAGGCAACTGCAATTCCCCACTGGGACTGTATTTGTCTTGAATCATTTATCAGCAGATTTCCTGACAGTGGGAATGGACTAATAATGTGGGTTTTGTACAGAGAGGGGGTCCTCAAATTGTAATTAATCCATCTGTAGGAGATCGAATGGGTCTGACAGAGTCAGAGTCCATAAATTACTACAGTTAGTGTCTTTATGGCATCATGCAAGTTTCATGGCATAAGAAACCACATTTCCAGAAAGAACAGTGAGTGGAATAGATTGCCTCTGATTCTTGTAAGGTGGCATTTCTTTCAGGCTACATTGGGTCCAATCATTAGGGTGAATACTAACCATTGGGGAAATGGATGACAGAATTTTAAAGTAGGGAAACGTGAGATGGCTTTTGATCAAAGAATGTACTCTAGCCCCAGAAATAATACATAGAGAAAACTGCTATGTGAGAAATAATTACGATTTTAATGCGTAGACTAAGTCATTTGTGACCTTTCAAAGATTCTCTGTGACCTTTGGGATGGAGTCCAAACTCCTCAGCATAGCAGAGAACATAGCGCCCTCCATGAGCTGTCTCCTGCCTTTTTCTCTAGCCTTGTCTCTCAGGCTCCCCACTTAAATACAGCACTCTGAGTTGTATCGAGCTATTTGCAGTTCCCAAAACACACCGTTTTATGTTTTGAGGTTGTTTTTCATGCTGTCTCCTCTGCCTGGAATTCTTTCTTTCCCCTTCCTGCCTGGCAGAGCTGAATCCTTAATGAATCAGCTAGAATATCATCTGCTAGCCTTTCCCAGACTCCCCTCGGGCATGATTGCTTATTCCTTCCCATGTGCCACCAGTTTTCTCTTAACCCATCTCTCTTATAACAGCCAGTACTCTGCACTGCCTCTGTGAGTGCACTAGGCCGCAAGATCCTTTAGGGCAAGGGCAATCTCTCATTCTTAACTTGTTTTGCAAAAACCTACCACAGAGACAAGAACATGGTAGGTGGTCTGACAATGTGACTTTGATGTAGATAAGGGCTGCCACAAATTCCAGCAACTCTCAAAACGATGCATGTAAGTAAAAAAGATATGAATTCGAAATTGGATGTGAAAGCACAGACTTGATTTTACCGTAAGACAAAATGACATGATGCCATAGAAATGATCTTGTCTAATGGGGTTTGAACTAGCCACTATAAGTGAAACATATTAGTGTATTACATATTGAAATAGTTACACAATGGTGGTTAATGTGCTCCTCCTAAGGAGACCTGGTGGTGCAGTGATTAAGCACTCAGCTGATAACACAAAGGTCAGAAGTTTGAACCCACCAGCCGCTCCACAGGAGAAAACGTGGCAGTTGGCTTCCATAAAGATTTTCAGTCTTGGAAACCCTATGGAGAAGTTGTACTCTGTCCTATAGGGTAGTTATGAGTAGGAATTGACTCAACAGCAGTGGGTCTAGTGCTCCTTCGACCTGGAATGTTCTCATTTCTACATGTCCAAATTTCGTCCTTAAATCAAAGCCAGCTCACCAACCAGCTTCCCGGTGAGGCCTTTGATGTTATCGACAGGAGTACCTCATCTCATCTTTCTCTGTACTCACTTTTCCTAGAGTTCTTTAATTGTTTTTCTCTTGTGGCACTTATAAATATCTCCCCTACACTGTAATTAGTTATGCAGAAGACTGATGTCTCTCACTAAATTAAAACATACTTAAGGGTAGTATTCTACCTGGTCTGTTTCAGTAATCTATTGTTATGTAACAAATAACCTCAAAACCTAGTCACTTAAAATAACCATCAATTATTATTTCTCATAATTTCTCTGGGTCAGGATCTGGAAACGGTAAATGGTTCAGCTGTACTGTTCTGTCTCAGGGTCTTTATGCATTCACAGGCAGATAGTGACTGGAGCTGGAACAGTGGCTCGCTAGAGCAGCTGAGTTGGCTGAGCATCTCTTCTCTTCGCGTATTCTCGGTGTCCAGGTATATGTTTAATCCACATGCACTACTTTGGGCTTCGTCACAACATGGCAGCCTAGTTGTTGTTGTTAGGTGCTGTTGAGTCAATTCCGACTCACAGCCACCCTGTAGGACAGAACAGAACTGCCCCATAGAGTTTCCAAGAAGCAGCTGGTGGATTTGAACTGCTGACCTTTTGGTTAGCAGCAGAGCTCTTAACCACTATGCCACCAGCGCTCCATGGCAGCTTTAGACTTCTTAAATGGCTGCTCAGGGCTCCAAAGGCAAGTGTCCCAAGAGGGTCAGAATCTGTATCACATTTTATGACCTAACCTCAGAAGTCATGTCTACTATACCCTATTAAAGTCAGCCACAAAGCCTAACTATGTTCAAGGGAAGAGGGCACAGACTCCCCCTCTTGACAGGACATGGTGTAGTTCTGGAAGAGCAGGTACTGCAGGAAATATTGTTGCAATCATTTTTGGAATACGCATTCTGTTACATGTATATTTTTATTCTTATTGCCTGTCACTGGTTCAATGTGTCTGGCCTTGAGCTTAGTTAATATTTTTTGAGTGGATAAATTAATGATTGCTGAGTTACAATAACAACATTGACTGGCACTAAATATCTGAGTCAATATGCGTTCTTTATCTAATCTTTAGCAATCAATAAATTGCTCATCCGAAAGAGGGAGAGGAACAAAAACTGTATGTGGTATTGACCATAATTATCACAAAAAATTGAGTATATAACATTACTCCTCCCACCGAAAAGAAATTCAAGTCAAGCCAAAACAAATTTCAATTTTTGTTATTCTAGTAGGAATTTGGGTAACCAACAATTCAGAAAAAAAAATCTTATTTCTCCTTAGACTCTCCTAAAAGAGAGGTTTTTTTATTTATAGATTGAATATATACCAAATGATAGAAAGTCCTAGGTATTTCAGTAATTTTTTTATGATTTGAAGTAGAATTTCTTTTAGCCTAAGTATTACAATGTGCATGTGTGTGTGCATGTGTGTGTTTATGTATATATGTGTAATAATTATTAGGGCCAACAATTTTCCTCTCTGGCTAGGGTAGAGTTCATTGAGTTCAATAGCTCTGCACAGCTATTAAATGTTTTAAGCACAATATTTGACTGGTGTGGTATGTGTGGGTGTGTTTGTATGTGTGTGTGATTTTGGATTTAAAGAAACTTTGTAAAATATAAAGCATACCCATTTGATCAGAAGATCAAAGTAATAAACTATTATGCCATTGCTTTACAATTTCTCTGTCCAACACTAGTAGTTAGAGTAACTTATCACCTTTTAATCAGCATTACACTTAAACTTTGCCTCCTCTCACAAATTGTCCATCTCTTGAGAGCAGAAATTCTGCCTGATGCATCCTTATAACCTAAGCAGTGCTTCCATTGCTTGGTAAGTTAACTAAATGACAAAATAAGCATGCTTGAAGACAGTACTAGCAAAGCCCCACATGGTGCCTGAAATGACAAAGACCACAAAATCCAATCATGGTTTACTAATGGGTGATAACAGACAAATCCTTGTTTAACAGTTAGCTTTGGGACTAAAAAGCTACACACAAATACAATACTATAGTGTCTTAATGTTTATTCCTTAGTCTAGATTTTTTTTCTTCCACAGGCATCTTGACATAGGCACGTGAAATTTTGAGGACAAACATTCAGCACTGCACAGTGGGTCCTGAAGATTCCAGTTCCTTCTAAGAGCAGGTAAATGCGAGGCACCCTGTAGGAAGGCGCAGCTTGACGAAGGGAGGAACCGTTTTCAGGTAGGTAAAAGTATGCAGCATTTTCTACCTCACAAGGTAATTATAAAGACAAAAATAGGTAATGTCTGTAAAAACACTTTAAATATTAACAAGTATAATCCAAAATATAAAAGATTACCTTAAAAGGATTCAATTTACAGGTGTCCTCTAGCAATTTTAGATGCTTGTACCTAGCATTAAAGCCCTCCAAACTCAAACCCAAATCTACCCATCTATTTTTATTTTCACTCCTCCCTAGCATAGCTACTAACTCCAATTAAGCAAAATTATTCCTCCCACTGGTAGCAAACCTATTTTCAATTTTTTTCCCCAGTTTCCACTATCTGGGATTACCTCCCTTCTTTTGTATGCTGATAGAAATTTTGCCAATTTGTTAAGACCCACCTTCACTTTCATTTCCTGCCAAGTAACCTTCTCTTCTATGGAAGGACCGCATGGTGCAGTATAAATAACTAGGTACCAGGACATGTGGGTTAATTCCATTGGGGTAATTTATTAGTCTAGTGTCCTTAATCAAAACACGTGGCCACCCTGAGCTTCAGGACTCTCCAGTATAAAATGGGGCTAAGTATAGCTCCCTCACAGGTTCTGATTGAATGAGATCTGTCAGTCAGCATGTCAATCAGCACCAAGAACTGCACTAGGAACTGCAGGAAATAAAGAATGTGGCAAAGTTACTGTCCTCAAAGAGATCAGCGTTGTATGGGAGAGATAGATAATTAAACTAATAATAATAGCTTTAGATCTCAGGCACACCAGTCTCTGGGAGTACAGAGTGACCTGACAGATATTTTTAGCTACAATATTTATCTTAATTACAAGGCGAACCTACACACCTGCCAGTAAAGGATGTTTAGGTAAACATGGAAAGTCTGAGTTGACTTGACATAGGTTAAGTACCTGCAGTAAAAAAAAAAAAAAACAAAACAAAACAAATCAAGAGCTAATTAGAGCTCTGTCAACCATGTTGGTGTGCTCCACTAGCTCAGCATTATTCCTCCGAAGGTAGGTGCTGTGGACCCTGAAGGAGGAAGTGGAGGGTGATCAAGATCATGCATCTTCTGCATGATGGCAACAGTAATCATTTACACTTTGAAAGAAATCACTTCCTGTTTGGAAAAAGTGGAAGCAGAGTAAGAATTTTACCTTATTTTAATGCATGCAGATGGCAAGGTCATGGGAACTTATTTAAGACATTAGTGAACTGTCTCTTCAAATTAAGGAATTCTGAAAATTAAGAGTTCTGAGGAACCCCCTGTTATGAATTGGATTGTGTCCCGAAAAAATATGTTTTGTAAATCTTGGTCTCTATGCCTGTGGTTATAATCCCATTTGGGAATGGGTTGTCTTTGTTACGTTAACGGACAGGATTAGTGTAGGGTGTATTTTAAGTCAATCTCTTTTGAGATATAAAAAAGATTAAACAAGAAAACAAGAGAAGCAGAGATGAGGGAAACTTGAGACCAAGCCATATGGAGTTTTCCAAGGAACCAGGAAACAAGCTGAAGAGACAAGGACCTTCCCACAGAGCCGACAGAGAGAAAAAGCCCTCCCCCAGAGCTGGCACCCTGACTTCTAGCCTCCTAAGCTGTAAGAAAATAAGTTTCTGTTTCTTAAAGCCATCCACTGGTATTTCTGTTATAGCAGCACTAGATAACTAAGATACCCTCAGCGGCACGTAAGATAGTACGTTTTTGCTTAGTGACCAGGCATCTCAACCCCCTGAACATTAAACCACGAGGAATATACAAAGGCATGGTTGATTGGTTAAATGGAATGCAGGTAGTCAGACTCGAGGTAACTTGTGGTGGGCAGGGGCCTATCTATGGAAAATAGGGCCTATGGCAATTAGCTTTAAATTGCTGAATGACCTCTCACAGCTGACAATGGAAACTGTGATGGCCAATAGAAACTGCTCGTTAGCACCCCTCCTCAAGTGGTGCCCAGGGCATGCACCCTACTTGCCATACCTTCATTCCATCGCTGGTGGTGGGGCAGATGCAAAAGGGACTGCGAGAATTTCCTATTGATCTGCCCTCCAATTAATGGAGTCACTGGCTTTGAAGGACTGCAGAGTAATCTGGTGAAAATAAGCAGCAATTTCAGAAGAGGATTTCAAATTTGAATATACTTGAACCATATTTCAAGTTTCTTGGGCTTTTATTTGCAAGGGCAAACATCCTAATATATTAGGATTAATTAAGCATCTACTCTAAAAATGCAATTTTGTTTTAAAATGAATTAATTGATCTAAAATCTTATGAGGCCTGCAGCAACATGGATTTATTTTTATCATTGAGACACTACTGAACAAACAAATTAACTAATTAGTAAAAATGGAAAACCATGTAGTTGTCTAGATTACAAAATCCACTATTCACCTAGTTAGGGAAATAGCTTTATATTGTGGTTCGTTTTAGTAACTACATGAAGATAAGCGACATCTGATTTCTACACTGAATCATTGGGTTTTGCATAGTCTATAATACAGAAGGTTTTTGCACTGGCAATGTGGGGCTAACATAAAAAGATGGCATTAGTCCTGAAAAGACCATTGGCCATTATCTAATTCAAATCCAGCATGTTATGGGTGAGAAAAATTAGGCTAGGATAAAGGAAGTAACTATTTTTAGGCGATGCAGAAATGAGTGGTAGAAAATATACTAGAACTCAGGGAGAATGGAATGGACATGATTTCAAAACCAACTCCGATACTAAGTAGCTCAAATTAACATGGATTTTGTGACCCTCAGTTTCCATACCAGATAGGGGATTTCTATCAAATGCATATAATAATACATAATATACTTATTTAAATTAAATAACACACAGTGACTAGCAAAGAGGAAGAAAGGGAGAGAAATATAAATTCAACTGATTCTCCTTACTGAATACAGCAAATCAAAAATTGGTTTTAAGTTATTGAGAAGCTAAAATAATCCTTTGCAAAAATAATAGGAGAATTAAAGTCTGATCTAATTCAAATGATTATCATCATAGTCCTTCCATCTGGAAATCCACGCTCTCTAAAATACATATATATATATATATATATATATATATATATATATATATATATAAGCAAGAAATTGGAAGTTCCTTAGAAACCACACTAGTTATTTTCTTAATCTAAAAGTTAAGACCAATAACATGATTTTGTAAAGTTTCCATGAAAATTAAAAAAAAAACAAAAAAAACCGCAGTCTTAAACTCATCGAATGGGTTAAAAATATCACAGCTTTTTAGACTGCTCTGTAAAAGAAGTTGGGTAGTCTCCCTTCCTCATGAAAGTCATCTTGAACAGGACACAGAATGCCAGAAGGAAAGGAAGAGCATGTCGTATTTTGGAAGGGTTTGGGGAGGAAGAAGCCTGAGAAAAGGGGCAGACATAGGTTGGCAGGAGGTCCAAAGCAGAGTGTGCATCAAGCATAAATTCAAATAATGTTCAAGAGAGATGTTAAAATAGGCAGGGCCTGTCATGCACAAGAACCTGAGTGTCAAAAGATGAGTAGAAAATGGACAAGGCTCAAGGTTGTAAATTTTTTTTTCCCCTCTTTCCCATAGTCTAGTGACTGCTGGGCATATGGATCCAATGCTTTCGATGAGGAAGTCTGCATGAACTCAGCAGGGTATTTGGGCTCCAACCAAGGAGGACAGGGATCAGGTTAGAACCCTTATCTCAGTGGAAACAAGAAAAGGCTTCCCATGGGAAAAATAAGGTGGTGCTCAAGGAGAATTATAGATGGACTGGGAGAAAAACAAAAATCCTCCAACTGGGGAAAGCTACCAGATTCATTACAGAAGAGGGAAAGAGAGAGGAGATAAAGTAATCCAGTGAGAAAATAAAAGATAGTAGAGGAGGGAGGAAGAGGAAGAAGTTAGAGAGGGGAGAGGAGGGGAAGGACAGATCTCAGAAATTCAAGCACTCATTTGCAGACCCTGAAGAACTGAGACTTCCAAGTTCTATAGGAGTCATTGTTCCCACGTGTAAGAGAGGAGAGCCAAAGAAACTTTCAACTAAGTAAAATGACTGAACTAAACCACGTCTCTGCTATATTCAGCAAAGTTAAAATAAAACCAGCACCATGCATGACCTTTGAGTCCCTTATCTAGCCCATAACCACAGGTAGCTAAGGAATTGTTTTTCCCTATGGTCAAGTCAGGATATGGAAAGAACAAACCCTGAGAGGGGGTCTTGATGCAGATGGCCACCACCGCAGCCTTTGTGTAAGATGTCCTCAAGGAATAAGTTGCTTTAATTAAGCAAGGTATTTTTACAATCTGTTCTGGAAATAGCATCTTGTGACTGTTGCATGCAATTTTTTGAGCCAGCAAGTACTGCAATTAAGCCTATAATCAATCTGCTTGGCTTGCCTACACTAATGTAGCCAAGGATGTACAAGCCTTGGTTTTGGAATATCCTGCCTCCCATCTCCTTACCTCAAGAAGAACCAATCAGAATACTCTGATGCAGCTTCCTGATTTTTTCCCTATAACCATTTGCTCTCAGAGTTCTCTCCTTGGATTTGTTGGTTTCATTTCAGTGGAACCTACAATTCGTCATTTGAATGTATCTCTTAAATGTTTTAGTCAATCCTCTGAATTTCATTTGATTAGGGTCTGGAGACTTTTCTCTAGGACACACTCCAGATGTGAGCCTGTAGAGTTTCATGGGATTTGTCATCAGAGACAGAGTCATTGCTCAGTCAAGTACTAGATGGATACCATTGAGTAAATCATTTGATCTCTCTATGCATCCATTTTCTCTTCTGTAAAATTGAGATAAAAATATTTTATTCATAGGCTTATTGTGAACACTAAGAAATAATGTGCATGGAAGTGTTTTGTAAGCTATAAATTGTTATATACATGGCCATCACCATGCTACTTGCAGATCATATAATATCCATTAATATTTTCTTCCAATGCACTCCATTCTAAAATATAGATGCTAAGAAGTAGTTATGAATGGACATCCAAGAAACTGGGATGAATCTTCGTAAATATTGGCCTGGCATTGGGATTAAATGCCAAGGTAGATGTCATAGATTGAATTGTGTCCCCCCAAAATATCTGTCAACTTGGCTAGGCCATGATTCCCAGTATTGTGTGATTGTCCATCATTTTGTCATTTGATGTGATTTTCCTATGTGTTGTAAATCCTATCTCTGTGGTGTTAATGACGTGGGATTAGCTGCAGTTATGTTAATGGAGCAGGACTCACTCTACCAGATTAGGTTGCATTTTAAGCCAATCTCTTTTGAGATATAAAAGAGAGAAGTGAGCAGAGAGACATAGGGGTCTCATATCACCAAGAAAGGAGCAACGGGAGTAGATCATGTCCTTTGGACCTGGGGTCCCTGCACGGAGAAGCTCCTAGGTAAGGGGAAGACTGATGACAAGGACCTTCCCTCAGAGCCAACAGAGAAAGAAAGCCTTCCCCTGGAGATGGTGCCCTGAATTCAGACTTCCAGCCTCCTAAACAATAAAAGAATAAACTTCTGTTTGTTAAGGTCATCCACTTGTAGTATTTCTGTTATAGAAGCACTAGATGACTAAGACAGTAAGCATGACCCTAAATCCACCCTCTCCCAAATCTTCCTGCCCAGAGAAGTCTCTGCCAGGGTGTCTCTGACACAAGGGTCGCCATCACACTTCCCAGGAGCCAGTAGTATTGTAGAAGACATTCTCACATGCTCGTTGTCTTAATTAAGGGTTAGAAAGAAAATAACAATGACCAAAAAAAAAAAAAAAAAAAATGCCATCAAATCAATTCTGACTCATTGTGACCCCATGTGTGCAGAGTAGAACTGTGCTTCACAGAGTTTCAAGGCTGTGGCTTTTTGTAAGCAGATCGCCAGGCCTTTCTTCCAAGGTTCCTCTGGTGGGTTCAAACTGCCAACTTTTTGGTTAGTAGCCAAATGCTTAGCTATTTGTGCCACACAGCTCATGATAAATTGTAGTAAAATATATCCATCCACCTTCAGGCTACCATGTAGTTTGAATTCTGGGTTTTGTATCTCTACATACTAACCTCTGAATATGTTTAGAAGTACCAACTGCTTAAAAAAAAAAAAAAAGTATAAAAAGAGAGATGCATGGTTTTGTTTGTTGCACTTTAAGTGAATAGTTTTAAGATAGCTTCTTCATTGATTCAACTTTTTTTTTTTCCTCCAAAGCAATTGGAGATATATGTAGTCCCCGGATTACGAATGGGATCCATTCCTA
This sequence comes from Trichechus manatus latirostris, assembly GCF_000243295.1. Classification (NCBI taxonomy): domain Eukaryota; kingdom Metazoa; phylum Chordata; class Mammalia; order Sirenia; family Trichechidae; genus Trichechus; species Trichechus manatus. The sequence continues at coordinate 3,527,716 of NW_004443959.1, read as the reverse complement.
AGTAGGTCTTTAAGTCAAATTTGTAGGTAAGTTGGAACAGGTGCATACGGTCCTTATTTAGCCTTACTTTAGTGCAAGAAGCCTTGGTGGGGTAGTTAAGAGCTCGACTACTAACCAGAAGTTCGGCAATTCGAATCTGCCAGCTACTCCTTGGAAACCCCATGGGGCAGCTCTACTCTCTCTATAGGGTCACTATCAGTTGGAATCGACACAAAGGCAACAGGTTGGTGCAAGAAAACGTTTGAAACCCTTTCAATGATTTATAAGCTGAACGTGCAGCAAGTGAAGGTGATTGTGGTGAAGAATTTGTTGCAAGTAAGGGTTGATTCAATTGTTTCAAAGGGAGGGCAAATTTAAATAACATTAAAGGGTAAGTACCAGATGCTCCTAAGTCAGAAGTTGATAACCCAAGGACTGCCTGTATAGCTATAACCTACTGTTTTTTATTTTTCCTCAGCTCTTAGCTTATAGAGCCTAGAATTTCAAATCTGTGAGGCTTACCTGAGATGAGGCCTTCCTTCTATATAAATGGGAAACTCAGCGGGGAAGATGACTTGCTCAAGAGTGCCAATTATCACCTGTCAGATTGGGAGGAGAATCTAAAATGCCAGTATTTTGTGGCACCAGATTACTTACTGTGAGCCCCTCTAAAGCAGTGATTCTCAATCTTGGCTGCATAATAGAACCCCTGGTAGTTCTTTAAATCCTGATGCCCTGACCACTTTCCATATCAAAGTAAATCAGAATCCCTGGGGTCTGGGTCCAGGTGTCAATACTTTCGACATCTCAGCAAATGAGGTGGAGAACCACTGTTCAAGAGCCCCATGACCATATGATAATATGGATAAATTCTTCTATTAATGTAAATAGTAATGGTTTGAGTCATTGAGCATTTGCTCTGGCCCAAATGCTGTGTCAAGTACTTCCCTTGCTTTATTCCATTTAGTTCCTCACTGCAGCCCACTAAGTTCTACTTTTATTTCCAGTTAACAGCAGAACAATCAGATGCTGATACAGGTTATGCACTTTATTCCAGATCATGTAGTTCTAGAGCAGAACCTAGAGCTCTTAGGCACTAACCAAACCAAATCCGCTGTCATCAAGTCAATTCCGACACATAGTGACCCTACAGGACAGAGTAGAACTGCCCCAAAGTGTTTCCAAGGAGCGGCTGGTGGATTTGAACTGCCAATCTTTTGGTTAGCAGCTGTAGCTCTTAACCACTGCGCCACAAGGGCTCCTCTTAGGCACTAGACAAATCTTGAACATTCCCACCTTAGCTACAGAAGGTCTGCCAGTTTACCATGTCACCTTCAGATTAAGGATATAGTATAGCTTAGTGCTTATTTCTTAACCCCTACCGGTGACCTGATAAAAGTTCAATATAAATCAAGACAACAGACCTTAAGGTGTGAACTCTCCAACAATCACATGAGTGTCCTAAACTTATAAATGATACCAGATGTGACTATGTGGGAGACAGGTGGCTTCTGCATAGCATCCCAAAGGGTTATTCCATGTAGGAAACAGAGGGCTATTATTAAGAACCTAGATTCTGCACACAGTGGTGTACCACCTTTTGTTCCACTTGACTCTATTGACTACCCAGATACCAAAGCTACATGGGCATTTACACCAAGCCATCCTGACTGAACTTATCAAGGAGGACCTGATGTCCAGCCTCTGGTTTTACTTGCTGCCACCCCTAAAATCAAACTGAAAGAGGATGAATACTATACAGAGTGAGAATGGCTCTCCATCAGCGTTATCTTAGGGTTGTTTCCAAAAACAGACGTCCAAGGTCAAGTTCTCAGAAGTCTTTAAGTTCCCTCTAGGATTTTTTAAATTTCTTACATCACTGATAACCACTAAAAAAAAAAAAAAAAAAAAAAAGTATACTTTTGAATAATCAGTGTGGCTGTTTAATTTCTTTCTCACAGTTCCAGTGTCCAAATTTGTAATTATATTTACAAATGAGTTGTCACCAGTTGAACAGCGCTGCTTTAATTGTCCCAGGCTAATGAGAAAAGAACAGAGGCAGATTTAGTAGGCAAATGATGCATTCCTACAGTGTGAACTCCAAATGACATCACTATGAACCACAGGGGTGAAGGCTCTGAAGCAGTGCAAAAAATGGTGAAAAAACCGTGTTCAGTCCAAACGAGAAGGACGGGCATCTTACAATTAAAGCGGCAGTCCACACTACAACCACAGTACAAGCAGCTATTTAGTTTCAGCAAAATTAAATTATTCTTCACAATTTAAATTTTTATTGGACTCTTATAACTTGGTGTATTGTTAGTTTATAAATTTGTTTTGACTTCACATAGTATGAGCTACAAGCATAAGGAGTTCATACCTAGTTTTAAGTTTAAGGAACAATGAGCTCAAACATATCAAAGATCATGCAGATGGCACAGGACCAGACAATGCTTCATTCTGCTATACATAAAGCCACCATGAGTCAGACCTGACTCAACAGCAACAAACAAGTTTATATTTAAGTAATATGAGGATAAAAATAGTTGAATTCGACATTGTAGGATTCATGAAAATACTTGCCTTTTAAAGGATCTGCACGTTTTGATAAATTCCCCAGAGGTTTCGGGGACTTCCAGAATCACCTCCCAAGAAACTAAGGATAATACCAAAGCATCTGAATTTTATTGGCATTCAAGAGATTTTTTTTTTTTTTT
>NW_004443959.1:3502687-3518908 GCF_000243295.1 Trichechus manatus latirostris | reverse complement strand
TTCATTGAGCTTCTTGGATGGCCAGCTTTTCATCTTTCATGATATTGGGGAAGTTTTTTGTCAGCAGTTCTTCAATGATCCTCTCTGTGTTTTCTGTTTTCGCCTCCTGTTCTGGAACTCCAATCACTCGAAAATTTTTGCTTTTGATTGTATCCAACAAAACTCTCAGGGTTTCTTCATTTTTCTTTGTTCTTCTATCTGAGTTTTCCTCAAACAGAGTTGTATCCAAGTGTTTGCCTTCAATTCCACTGATCCTGTCTTCCACCATTTGAAATCTGCTTCTCGGCCCTGCTATGACACAGTCCATTTCTGAAATCTTGTTGTGTATCTTTTGGATTTCTAATTGTTGTCTTTGTATAATTTCTAGTTGTGGATTTATTTTGGCTTTTTGTTCCTGCTTTATTTTCCTGAATTCTTACAAATTTTTGTCTGTATTTTCCATGAATTTGTCTATTTTTTCCTCCTTTTTGTCTGCTTTTTGCTTCAGCTCTTGGAGAGTTCTGAGTATTAGAGATTTGAATTCCCTATCAGGTAGTTCTAGCGCATTTTCTTCCACTGGAGAGTAATCTGGCGTTTTATTTTGGACGCCCACTGGAACCATCCTGTCCTGTTTTTGTAAATGTTTTGTTATAGTCTGCTGTCTTCAGGGCATTCGGTAGTTATTTTTCTCATTTATTGATTTAGATTTGTTTGCTTTGTCCCTTTTTTTTTTTTTTAATTTGGCTATATCTGAGCAGGCAGGCTGTGTGTTCTTCGTTGTTTGCTCACCTGTAGGCACAATACTTTTAGCCTCCTTTTCCAATTGGCAGGGTCATTCACTCAGATATGGTACGGCAGGGCAGGTCTAGCTGAAGAGGAGTTACTGGGACAGGTTGTTTGTGGCACTTACTACAGCCACCAGGGCAGGTCGGTGATCAGTGCAAGGCAGGTTCTAGGAGGCCATGCCTGTGCTGCTTGGTGGTGTGATGTTAAGCACACAGTGCAGGTAGACAGGATGTAGAAGGGAGATTGTTATGTGTGAAGCTAAGATGGGTATGGGAGAGAGGAGAGAGGAACAGGATCCAAAAACATACAAACAAACAATAAAGAATGCTAGGGGAGCTTGCCATTGGAGTGGAGAGATGAGTGACAATAAAATGGAGAAAAGCAGAAAGAGGAAAAGGAAGAAAAAAAAGAAAAGAAAAGAATGAATAAATAAAAATCAGAAAGGTTAAAGACCAGTAAAGTTGCCAGGGATCCCACTGGTGTGGCTATGAGGTCTGGGGAAGTTGTCTCAGGTGTTGCAGTACAGCCTGGCTAGAAGGCTTAGAGGCATACAACTCCAGGTATTCCGGGAACAGAAAGAGAAGGAAGATATAGAGAGATGAGAAACTGGGTAATGAAGAAAGACAAAAAGGGAAAAAGAAGGAAAAGAAAACAAAACAAGTTTAAAAAAAAAGAAAAAAGAACAAGAAAAGCCCCCCCCCAAAAAAAAAGAAAACCAACACAGAAGGAAATGCCCTCAGGGATCCCTCTGCACATCTGTGCAAACCATGGGGCTAGTTTCCAAGCCATGTAGCACCACCTGGCCTGAATGGGCTCCCAACTCAAGAAAAGGAAAAGAAAACAAATGAACAATTCAAAACAAACAAACAAAAGCCCTGGGATCCCACCAGCGCGGCAGCCCAGACCAGGAAGCAGCTCCACAGTCGAACAGAGCTCCACAGCCCCTCAGGAAGAAGCAAAGATGGTGCGCAGAGCCATGTATTTGAGCGAAAGGAGAGGGAGGTGGTGAGAGGTAAGGAAGAAATCAAAAGAAGTGGAAAAAAGCAACACCAGCAGCCAACAAATGGCACTCAGAGAACCGGCCCATTTGGGTGTGTGGAATCCAAGCAGCCAGTGCTTTCCAGACAAGAGATTGTGGCCACGGGAAGCAGAGGAGGCCTAGTGGGGGTGAAGAATGGTGGGGGGTGGGAAAGCATACATCGCAAATTACCGGTTGTTTTGTCTCCCACTGTAAGCTCTGTGAAGCTGCTTTCTTGTACCCCCTGTTTGCTGGTCTCTGATAGGAGTCCAAGATGGCGGATCTGCACTGCATTAGCTGATAGGGGACCTTTGCATGAATCTCTCCTCGCTCTCTGTTCTGTGTCAGTTTTCTCAGTCCATTTGGTGCTTGGCTGAGTTCTTTACGTCTTCATTTGATGTTTTAGGGTTTCAGGATTGTTGTTTTCTCTGTTTGGCTTAGTTTTTCAGATCTTTGCTGTGGAGGGACGGCGTGGTGCTTCTGCCTAGAGTGCCATTTTGCTGGAAGTCCTCCTCAAGAAATTTTTTTTTTTAAGTTTTTAATTCAATTTTTTTTCTAGTCTCAGAATCACGTTAATGTTCCAATTAAATTGAAAATGAGGAAATGAAAAAAGGAAGAATTTTTAATAAATTGAATTTCCATTTGGGTGTTACTAAAATTACCATGGAAATTATTATGGGAAAGTATCATGGAAAAGTTGGTCTTAGAAAATAATAATATGGATTGTTTCTCTCCTTGGGATGAATACACAGGAATTGATATTAGATGTGATGATGAGAAGCACAGTGATCCTGAACTTAAGCAACTTAACCTGAGGTAATCATACTGTTCAGAGGTAGATTCAGACATGGTTTTGTTGAAAAGGCAGTACTGTCATAGTTAATTGCTCTATTGTGCAAGTTTCTTACAAATGCCACTAATGGACGATCTTAAATTTTCATCAAGTTTGAAGGTTATAACTGAATTTCATAGCATATCAATGATTTTTTAAATCTGGGCTTTTCCAGTGATTTGACTATTAACTGAAATTTCAGCTAACTAGCCCCAAATCAATGTTATTTGATCTTAAAATAAGGCAAAATTATATTCAACTTCAAAATGCAATCCAGGTAAAAGAATTTTTTAAAATTTTCCACCATCATAGATTACAACTGATTTTTATATGAAATCGAAATATAAAGTCTTTTGTTTTTGTATTGTGAAACAATTATCTGTAAAACATTTGTAAGAAGTCATTTAAAAAAAATCACAAGTTAGTAGCTTAAAATAATATTGACAAAGAGAGATGAACTATTTATCAATATTTGAACTTTTTTTCTTACTGAAAATATTCTGATTTATAATAGAAACTAGTTTTATAATTTTCTCATCCAGATAGAGGATGTAACTATTTTTAAGAAGTCATTTTGAAAGTTGCTTTGATTTAAAATTTTTGAAAACAAAGACAGCATATGTTCTCAGATACACTAATTGCTTCTGAATAGAAATATGGGTAAAGACTCTTACATCATCATTTTATCTTCAAAGTCTGCAATTATATCCTGCTGTGGAACTAAACAGTGAAGTAAACAAAACACTTTTTAAATATTTATATACCAGGAATATTGTTTGGGAGGTAGTTGTTAATAATTAATGCAAATTTTTAAAAGGTATCCTTTCCAAGAGACATGTCATGAATATTATATAATTTGGTATTTATAAAATTATATAATTTGTCTGTCATCCCTGCAGCCAACTGTAAGTTCCTTGAGGAAAAGACAGGACCAACTGTAATTCATCTGTATTTCTCTAGAAACTAGTCAAAAGCCTATTTCAGGGAAGGCTTCTTAAGTGATGGAACTGGATTTCATTTAACTGAAATAGATTAAATTAAAATGAAATGCACACCTTTAAATTATTGGTATCAGGTCCAGAATTAGCTTTATATACATGCATCACATCCATACTATCAAATTTGCATACAGCATACTACTGTTAATGCCTGCCTTTCTTTGTCTTCCTACCAAGCCCCCATACTACCCATGGGTAATTGGAAAGGCTGGATTAAAAAAAAAAAAAGTGCAGCCAGATCTGCTAAGCTTACCATTGTGGCATAGGCATAGTAGCAAGAGCAAAGAATTGAAAATCATAGACTTGTATTCCAAACAGAGGTCTCTAATGAAAAATTTGGAGACTTGAGCAAGATATTTAAACTTCTGAGCCTCAGATGCCTCTTTAATAAACTGGGGATAATAACTTACCCTTTTGGCAGAACAACATGGAGCTATAGACAGAAGCATCACACCGGCCCTCCACAGCAACAACCCGAAAAACTAAATAAAACAGGGACAAACGTCAATCCTGGAACCCTAAGTGTCAAACGAAGAGATAAAGAACTCAACCAAGCACCGAATGGAATAAGAAATTGACAAAGAACAGAAGGCAAGGTGAGTTACAAGCAGAGGTCCCTTATAAGCTAACGCAGCAGGGATCCACCATCATGGACTACCGTCAGAGATCGGCAGATAGGAAGTAAGGGAAAGCAGATCCACAGAGCTCCCAGTAGAAGACAGAGCACCTGGTAACCAGTGATACATGCTTTCCCATCCCCCAACCTGCCTCCCCCTGCTAGGCCTTCTCCACTTCCCAGGGGGCTGATCCGTGGCTTCCTGGCGGGCCAATTTGCTGTGGAACCACTGCTTCCATGCTGCTCGAATTCACCCCACCCATACCAGCCGGCTTCTTCAGTACAATATCTTTGTTGCTAGTGTTGCTTTTTTTGGCCTCTTTCGGTTGCTTCCCTGCCTGTAACCTTCTCCCCTCCTTTCTCTCAAACTTCTGACTCTGTATGCCATCTTTGCTTCATCTTGACAGGCTGTAAAGCATCGCTCATTTGGGGAACTGCTTCCCTGGTCCTTGCCGCCACACTGGTGGGATCCTTGGGGGCTTTTTTTATCTTTTACTTTTTTCTTTTTCTTTGTTTTGTTTTTTGTTTGTTCATTTTCTCATTCTTTTTTCCTTTTTATTTTCCTTCATTTCTTAGTTTCTTGTCTCTTTGTACCTACCAAAATTCCTGTCTCCTGAATACCTGGCACTGTGTATCATCTTCACCCTTTCTAGCTAGTCTGTATTATGAGGCTTGAGAGCCACTTCCCCAGTCTATGCAGCTGTGCTGGTAGGATCCATGAGGGCATTTTAAAAAATATATTTATTTATTCCTTTATATTTTTCTTCATTTCTCGGTTTCTCGTCTCTCCACTCCAACGACAGGCTCCCTCAGCACTTTTTTTTTTTTTTTTTTTTTGGTTCCTATTTCTCTCTTCTCTCTCTCTCTTCTTTCCCATACCCAACCAAGTTCCATACATCACAACCTGCTTCTCCACCTCACTCCTGCCTATCTGCACCATGTGCTGAACACTGCACTTCTGAGCAGCACAGGCATGACCTACTCTGCATGAACCTGCCCTGCACTGACCCCTGGCTCACCTTGTTGGCCCCAGTATGTGCCAAAAACAACTCATTCCAGCCAATCCCCTTCAGTTGTATCTGCCCCGCTCCACCATAGCTGAGCGACTGGCCCTGCCCATTGGACAAGGAGGTGAAAAAGATTGTGTACACAGATGAGCAAACAACAAAGAATTCACAGGCTGCCTGCTCAGATATAACAAAAAAAAAAAAAGCAGAATGAAACAAACAAATCTACAATCAATAAACAAAGACAGTAACTACTGAATGTCCCAAAGACAGCAAATATAAAAATACATTTAAAAAAACAGGACAGGATGGTTCCAGTAGGCATCCAAAATAAAACATCAGATGACACTCCAGTAGAAGAAAAGGCACTAGAACTACTTGATAGGGAATTAAAATCTCTAATATTCAGAGCTATACAAGAGTTGAAGCAAAAAGCAGACAAAAATGAGGAAAAGATAGACAAATTCATAGAAAAATCAGACAAATGCTGGAGAATACAGATAAGAAAATGGAAAAATTCAGGAAAATAAGACAGGAACGAATGCAAGATAAATACACAACTAGAAATAATACAAAAACAATAATAAGAAGTCCAAAAGATAAACAATAAGATTTCAGAAGTGGACAGTGTCATAGAAGGGCTGAAGAGCAGGTTTGAAATAATGGAAGACAGGATCAGTGAAATTGAAGACAAACTATTGGATACAATTTTGTTTGAGGAAAAATCAGAAAAAAGAACGAAAAAAAATGAAGAAACCCTGAGAATGATGTGGGATACAATCAAAAGCAAAACTTTGCAAATGATCAGAGTTCCAGAACAGGAGAGAAAACAGAGAGGATCATCCAAGAATTGCTGACAGAAAACTTCCCTAACATCATGAAAGATGAAAAGCTGACCATCCAAGAAGCTCAACGAAACCGATATAGGATAGACCCCAAAAGAAAATCACCAAGGCATATCATAATCACACTCACTAAAACCAAAGATAAAGAATCTTAAGAGCAGCTCAAGAAAAATGAAAAGTCACATACAGAGAGGAAACAATATGATTAAACTCTGATTATTTGGCAGAATCCATGCAGGAAAGAAGGCAACGGTATGACGTATATAAAACTTTGAAAGAAAAAATTGCCAACCAACAATAATATATCCTGCAAAACTCTCATTCAAATATGATGGTGAAATTAAGACATATCCAGATAAACAGAAATTAAGGGACTATGTAAAAACCAAACCAAACTTACAAAAATTATTAAAGGGAGTCCTTCCATTTGAGAACAAACAACATCAGACGACAGCCTGAATCTAGGATGCAAGATCACAATAGCCAGATACTAACCTGGAACAAGAACTATTCAAAACCTAAAGATTTACAACAGGAAACCAGAGAGGTTAATCTGCAAATGACAACAGCATCAGAACAATAAAAGAGGAAATAAATGGTGTAGGTATAGAACTTCCTAATGGAAAGGAAGACAAGGTGATACCAAGTAATAATAGACCAGTTCAATCCTAGGAAGATAAGGGTAAATTTCAAGGTAACCACAAAGAAAGTTAACAAACCTGTTCATCAAAATAAAGAAGAAAAACACAAAGTCTCAGTAAAAACAAAAGGAAAGAAAATGAAATCCACAAACAAAAGGAATTCAGCACAGGAGAGTATCAGGAACAAAGAAATCGTCAGCACCACAGGAAAAAAAAAAAAACCTACAAAATGACACCAATAAACTCTCACCTATCAATAATCACACTGAATGTAAGTGGCATAAATGCACCCATAAAGAGACAGAGAGAGATAGAATGTATAAAAAACATGATCCATTAATATGCTGTCTACAAGAGGCAAACCTTAAAAACAAAGACATAAATTTATTAAAAATAAAAGGATGGAAAAAATATATCAAGCAAAAAGCCACCAAAAAACAGCAGGAGTGGCAATACTAATCTCAGATAAAATAGACTTTAAAACAAAACCCACCATAAAAGACAAAGAAGGGCATTATAACATGATTAAAGAGATGGTCCAGCATGAAGACATAACCATAATAAATATCTATGCACCCAATGTCAGGGCTCCAAAATACATCAAACAAACTCTAACAGCACTGAAAAGAGAAATCGACAGTTCCACAATAATAGTAGGAGACTTCAACATACACACTCTCGGTAAAGGACAGAACATCTAGAAAGAAACTCAACCAAGATGCAGAAGATCTATAGGCCATAATCAGCAAACTTTAACTCATAGACATATATAGAACACTCCACCCAACAGGTGCAAAGTACATATTCTTTTCCAAAGCACATGGAACATTCTCTAGAATAGACTAGATTGTTAGGCCACAAAGCAACCCTCAACAAAATCCAAAACATTGAGATAATACAAAGTATCTTCTCTGATCACCACACTGTCAAAGTAGAAATTAACAAAAGAAGAGCAAGGAAAAAGAAGGAACTACATGGAAACTAAATAACACCCTGCTTAAAAACCACTGGGGAATAGAAGAAATCAAAGATGGAATCAAAAAAAATTCCTAGAATCAAATAAGAATGAAGACACATCATACCAAAACCTTTGGGACACAGCAAAGGCCATAGAGGTCAATGTATAGCAATAAGTGCACACATCAAAAAAGAAAAAAAGGGACAAAATCAAAACATTAGCTACACAACTCAAACAAATAGAAAGAGAACAGCAAAAGAAGTCTACATCGATCAGAAGAAAGGAAATAATAAGATCAGAGCAGAAATAAATAGAGAATAGAAAAACAATAGAAAGAATCAAGAAAACTGAAAGTTAGTTCTTTGAAATGATCAACAAAATCAACGAAGCACTAGCCCTGACAAAAGAAAAACAGGAGAGGATGCAAGTAACCCAAATAAGAAATGAAATGGGGGACATTACAACAGATCCAACTGAAATAAAAGGATCATAACAGAGTATTATGAAAAACTATACTCCAAAAATTTGAGAATCTAGAGGCAACAGACAAATTTATGGAAACACACTACCTACCCAAACTATCACAAATTGATGTTGAAAATCTGAACAGACCCAGAACAAGAGAAGAGATTGAAAAGGTAATTTAAAAAAAAAAAAAAAAACTCCCAACAAAAAAGCCATGGCCCAGATGGGTTCACTGGAGAATCCTACCAAACATTTAGAGAAAACATTACACCAGTACTACTCAAACTATTTCAGAACATAGAAAAGGAAGAAATACTTCCAAATTCATTCGATGAAGCCAGCATAACCCTGATACCAACACTAGGCAAAGACACCACAAAAAAAGAAAATTACAGATCAATATCTCTCATAAATATAGATGCAAAAATTCTCAACAAACTTCTAGCCAATAGAATTCAGCATCATACCAAAAAAATAATACACTGTGACCAACTAGAATTCATACAAGGTATACAAGGATGGTTCAACATTAGAAAACCAATCAACATACTCCACCACATAAATAAAAGAAGAGAATCACATGACCGCCTTAATCGACACAGAAAAGGCATTCGACAAAGTCCAACACCCATTCCTAATAAAAACTCTCAATAAAATAGGTATAGAAGGGAAATTCCTCAACATAATAAAGGGCATCTATACAAAACCAACAGCCAACATCATTCTTAATAGAGAGAAGCTAAAAACATTCCCCTTGAGAACAGGAACAAGATAAGGATGCCCTTTATCACCACTTCTATTTAACATTGTGCTGGAAGTCCTAGCTAAAGCAATAAGGCAAAAAAAAGAAATAAAGGGCATCTGAGTTAGTAATGAAGAAGTTAAACTGTCCCTGTTTGTGGGTGATATGATACTATACACAGAAAACCCAAAAGACTCCACAAGAAAACTACTGGAACTAATAGAAAGATTCAGCAGAGTAGCAGGATACAAGGTAAACATACAAAAATCAGTTGGATTCCTATACACCAATAAAGAGAATGAAGAAAAGGAAATCAGGAAAACAATACCATTTATAATAGCCCCTAAAAAATAAAATACTTAGGAATAAATCTAAACAGGGATGTAAAAGACCTATACAAAGAAAACTACAAAACACTACTGCAAGAAACCAAGAGAGATCTACATAAATGGAAAAAACATACCAAGCTTATGCATAGGTAGACTCAACATTGTGAAAATGACAATTCTACCCAAAGCAATCTACAAATACAATGCAATCCTGATCCAAATACCAACAACATTCTTTAAATAGATGGAAAAAACAATCATTAACTTCATATGGAAGGGGAAGAGGCCCCAGATAAGTAAAGCACCGTTGAAGAAGAAGAAGAAAGTAGGAGGACTCACACTACTTGACCTCAGAACCTACTATACAGCTACAGTAGTCAAAACAGCATGGTACTGGTACAAGGAGAGATATATTGACCAATGGAACAGAATTGAGAACCCAGATATGAATCCATCCACCTACAGTCACCTGATTTTCGACAAGGGACCAAAGTCCATCAAATGGGGAAAAGACAGTCTTTTTAACAATTGGTGCTGGCAAAACTGGATGTCTATCTGCAAAAAAATGAAACAGGACTCATACCTCACACCATACACAAAAACTAATTCAAAATAGATCAAAGACCTACATATAAAACCAAAAACTATGAAGATCATGGAAGAAAAAATAAGATTAATGCTAGAGGCCCTAATACACAGCATAAACAGGATAAAAACCATAACAAATGACATACAAACTCCAGAAGATAAGCTAGATAACTGGGATCTTCTAAAAATTAAACACTTACGATCATCAAATACTTCACCAAAAGAGTAAAAAGAGAACCTATAGATGGGAAAAAAAACTGGGCTATTACAAATCCAACAAAGGTATGATCTCTAAAATCTACAGGAAAATCCAACCCATCTACAACAAAAAGACAAATGATCCAATTAAAAAAAGGGCAAAGCAAATGAACAGACACTTCAGCAAAGAAGACATTCATGTGCCCAACGGACATATGAGGAAATGCTCGCGATCACTAGCCATTAGAGAAATGCAAATCAAAACCACAATGAGATACCATCTCACCCGGCATTACTGGCACAAATCAAAAAAAACAGAAAATAACAAATGTTGGAGAGGCTGCGGGGAGATTGGAGCTCTTACGCATTGCTGATGGGAATGCAAAATGATACACCATTTTCAAAAACGATATGGCACTTCCTTAGAAAGCTAGAAATAGAAATACCGTATGATCCAGCAATCTCACTCCTAGGAATATATCTAAGAGAAATAACAGCTGTCACAGGAATAGACATATGCACACCCATGTCACTGCTGCATTGTGCACAATAGCATAAAGATGGAAACAACCTAGATGCCTGTCAATACATGAATGGATAAATAAAGTATGGTACATACACGCAGTGGAGTACTATGCAATAATACACAACCATGAGGAATCTACAAAGCATTTCACAACATGGATGAATCTGGAGGGCATTATGCTGAGTGAAATAAGTCAATCACAAAAGGACAAATATTGTATGAGACCACTACTATAAAAAGTCAGGAAAAGGTTTACACACGAAAAGAAACCATCTTTGATGGTTCCGAGGGAGGGGAGAGGTAAGGGAGGAAAAACACTAAATACACTATAGATAAGTGGTAACTTTGGTGAAGGGTAAGACAGTACACAATACTGGGGAAGCCAGCATACCTTGGACAGGGTAGGGTCATGGAAGTTCCATGGACAAATCCAAACTGACCGAGTTACTGGTCTGAGGGCTGTGGGGACCATGGTCTCAGGGAACATCTAGCTCAATTGGCATGACATAGTTTATAAATAAAATGTTTTACATTCAACTTTGGTGAGTAGCATCTGGGATCTTAAAAGCCAGTGCGTGGCCATCTAAGATACTCCACTCGTCTCACCCCTTCGGGAGCAAGGAAGAATGAAGAAAACTAAAGATACAATGGAAAGATTAGTCCAAAGGACTAATGGACCACATTTACCATGGCCTCCACCAGACTGAGTCTAGAACAACTAGACGGTGCCTGGCTACCACCAGTGACTACTCTGACTAGGATCACAATAGAGGGTCCGGGACAGAGCTGGAGAAAAATGTAGAACAAAATTCTAACTCACACAAAATGAGCAGAGTTACTGGCCTGACAGGGACCAAAAAAAAACACCAAGAGTATGGCCTCTGGACACCCTTTTAGCTCAGTAATGAAGTCACTCCCGAGGTTCACCCTTCAGCCAAAGATTAGACAGCCGCATAAAACAAAATGAGACTAAAGGGGCACAACAGTCCAGGGACAAGGACTAGAAGGCGGGAGGGGACAGGGAAGCTGATAATAGGTAAACCAAGGTCAAGAAGGGAGAGTATAGACATGTCACGGGGTTGTTAATCAATGTCATAAAGCAATATGTGTACTACCTGTTAACGAGAAACTGGTTTGTTCTGCAACCCTTCATCTAAAGTACAATCAAAGAAAAACAACAACAACAACAACAACTTAACTGTCTGGCTGTTGTGAGAGTTAAACAAGATGATGCATGTACTACCGTGAACATACAGTAGGTTGTCTTTTTATATCTCAAAAGAGATTGGTTTAAAATACAACCTAATCTTGTAGATTAAGTCCTGCCTCATTAACATAACTGCCTCTAATCCTGCCTCATCTACATTATTGAGATAGGATTTATAACACACAGGAAAAATACATCAGGTGACAAAATGCTGGACAAACACACAGTACTGATAATCGTGGCCTAGCCAAGTTTACACATATTTTGGGGGGACACAATTCAATCCATAACACTTCTCAAGGACTCTTGCTAAAGTCATCAACCTAGGGATACAAGTGAAAATTTAAGAAGCTTTACAAAGCTTATCTGTATAACTTCTCTTTTTGAACCTTAGGAATCTATTATACAAGAAGCCCTGGTGGCACAGGGGTTAAGTGCTTGGCTGCTAACTGAAAGGTCAGTGGTTTGAACCCACCAGCCTCTTCATGGGAAAAAGATGTGGCAGTCTGCTTCCATGAAGATTACTGCCTTGGAAACCCTGTGGGGCAGTCCTACTCTGTCCTATAGGGTCGCTATAAGTCAGAATCAACATGATGGCAATGGGTTTTTTGTGTTGGATCTATAGTACACACTACAGCTTGGTTGTATAGCTTTTAAAAATTCACTATAACTCATCTAAACTTCCTAGGATTTCCCATGGTCACTTAACGTAGGAAGGAATGAAAATGAAAACAAAACAAAACAGCTGCTAGCGAGTTGACTCTGACTCATAGAGACACCATGTGTGTCAGAGTAGAACAGTGCTCCACCGGATTTTCAATGGCTCATTTTTCAGAAGTAAATTGCCAGGTCGTTTTTGTGAGGTGTTTCTGGGTGGACTCAAACCTCCAATCTTTTAGCTAGCAGCCAAGCACATTAACTATTTACATCATTCAGGGACTCCCAAGAGCGAATAACATTTATCAATTAAAACTATCTCAGGGAGCAGTGTTTTTAGTACAAATATACAGTGAATTCAAAGTTCAGTTCTTTCTCTTGCATTCTAAGGAGATGATTGGTTCAAAAGAGAGACAAGATGGTTGAGTGTTTGGTTTACATATGGGTCTTTAAGTTGTCCCACGAGTCCTTGATGGCTAACACTTCCTGGTCACTGGAAGGCCTCCACTGTCTGGTCCACAGCTGGTTAACTCACTATTTAGCCCTCCAGCATTGACAACTAATCAGCATCCCCTTGTCTTGCTAGTGCTGAAGACCCTCTGAGTCTCAGCCACATGAGTCTCCTTGGAGAAACTGCACACGGCAGCCTGAACTGAGGAAATTTTTCACCCCTTGCCACTAGACCCCAGACCTTTGGCTTTCAACTCAACATCTCTTGCATGCACAATGGGATCATGAAGGAACTTCTGCAGCACTCTCATGCCAAACCAGGGACAAAGGAGGTAGGGGCGATAGTTATCTCACACCCTCTCCCTGGCTGGTCACACCACATTTCCAGCATTTGTTCTTTGCTAAAGGAAAGCCTACAAAGTGTCTACTACCCAGAGTCCCAAGTGATAAGTGAGGCATAGCCCCTTTGTTTTCACCTTTCCCCTCTAGCTGCCTGAGGTTACCAACTTCTTGTCTTCCTGTCCCAGGATATCAACACTGAGGAAGGAGACCAAACCAAAACAAATCCATTGTTGTTGCCACTGAAAGTTCTGGCTCATAGCAACCCTACAGGACAGAGAACTGCCCCATAGGGTTTCCAAGGGTCAGCTGGTGAATTCGAACTGCCAACCTTTTGATTAGTAGCCAAACACTTAACCACTACGCCATCACGGCTCCAAGGAAGGAGACAGGACTCTAGAATCTCACCTTTCGTCTGTATCTTCCTCTCTCTCTTCCTTTTAAGACAAAGAAGCTTTTGTTTGTTTCCTGTCTAGTGAGAGCTTACCATTATGCCTTTCTTCTGCTCTACAGCCCTGTGTTCTCAGCAACCCACCCCTTCCTTTCTTAGGACAGTCTACTTCATGGCTTAACATGAATGACAGAAGAGGGAGGTGTCGTGTGTGAAGTCATCTTATCAAAAAGGGAGTTACAGCAAGTATTTCTATTTTTTTTTTTTTATTAAAAACCATTATTCCTGTTACAATTACAATCCCAGTTTGTCATGAAGTATTTTATAGAGTCTGTAGTTACAGGGTTTATTTGGTTTCTGTGGGGTCAAAATCAGCTTCAGATAGATATGTAGATGAAATAGCTAGCAACTCCACTCCACCCTGAGCAAACCTAGGGCAAGAATGATCTTGCTTACCTGTAAATTCCTCACACCTCAAATAGGTCTAACACTTGAGAGGGCAAGTCAAGTCAAGACTTGTCAGGGGAATTGTAATGCCTTGCTTGGCATGCTGCCCTCCAGCTCTCATAGCTGGAGCCCTCCCCTAGGCTCAGCCTTGCTCCTAAGTTTAAGATCCAGTTTAGCAATGTTAAGCCAGAAATTCACAAGTGCAGCATCAAGTCAGCCTAGTGGGGCGTCCCCTTCTTTGCTCCTGGTAACTCATCTCCTTTATTCTGAGCCTTTACTTCAGGGACAGCAGACACAAATTGATCTTTCTAGTCTTCCCAGGAATAGGAGTTCTTCCCTGAATCTAGCCATGCAAGTGAAGGCTGCTGCCAGGTCTTCCTGATGCCAGAAACTGCCTGCATCTACCTCTGCAAACTTTGCTGCCAGATCATGCCATCACTCATGGGAGAGGCAGAACGACGTGGCGGTTAGGACAGTGGGCTGTGCAGAGATGCCATGCATTGCTCCAGTATACAGATAGCACACGGGCTGCTTGATGTCTGTATGGTCTTGGCCAAGTTATTCACCACTGTATGCCCCAGATTTTTCATCTGTAAAATGAGTCTGAATAAATGAGTTAAATTAAGAAGTAAATGAATTAATTAGTATAAAGCATTTAGACCAATGCCTGTCACATAGTAAAGTAGTGAAAAAAAAAGTGGAAGGGTGTTTCCCTCCCCCCTCTTAGGTCTCTGTACCCCTACACCCATGCCAAATATTTCCAGGGCTCATAATCAGCCACCCTCATACGCTCTCCAGTCACTGAGTTCTGATTTCCGATCTCCTCTGCTCAACTCCCACATACTCCCCTACCAGAAAGCCCCCATATCATTAACTGTGCCCTTAAATAACACCTAATTACTATTTCATAGTCTCTAATCTCTGCATAGCCCCACCTTGGCCTCATTCTTCCCCTGAACAAACTTCATTCTGACACTCACCTGTTCAAGTGTAGAAATTTAGTTATAGAAATAAAATGCACCCCTACTTGCTTTGTAGGTCCAAACCCACTGGGGCCTAAATGCACATGCTCCTTCTTTGTCCTGTAAGTAATCCCCTAGGAGGGGACAGGCAGGGTCAGACTTTACACAGCCCTTTCTATGAGTCATTGACATCGGGTAGGAGATCAGACAGGTGAATGTTTGGGGTGAAAGACAAGAGGAGCATAAAGAGAAGACTGAGAAAGCTGCCTTATGACAGTAACAATAGGGACAGTTCACCTTTGTCATTTTTAAAGGTTTTCATTTTACAAAGCACTGGATTCCCTCATTTTATCCCCTCAGAAACACAATGAAATGACAG
Source organism: Trichechus manatus latirostris (assembly GCF_000243295.1). Classification (NCBI taxonomy): domain Eukaryota; kingdom Metazoa; phylum Chordata; class Mammalia; order Sirenia; family Trichechidae; genus Trichechus; species Trichechus manatus. The sequence goes on along the minus strand of NW_004443959.1, from coordinate 3,503,548 downwards.
AATGTGTTTAAATGACTAGGGCAGTGCTTGGTACAAGTTCACCAGTTGTAAATTCTTTAAAAGTAGCTGATATACCTACAAAAAGAGGTCCAAGAGCAGCATAAAGAGCTGCTGTAGCCTTCTGCACTTTTACTTACGAGTTTAGCCCACTCTTCCCCTGCTGACCACTTTAATACTCTATAACCTTTACCACTGATGATTTTTGACAGCAGAATTTAGTTCCTGCTTTTCTGTTTGATCCTTTCAATTCAGCAACCTCCATTTTGGAAAATTTGCAGATTACACAATGGGTTTCTTCGGATTAAATTTCTACAGTACAAAACCCCTTGGTTCCTTGACTTGAGATCATCCTCTTCTTCTCCACAATGAGATTTTTGTTTACACCTGTGGTGGATAGACCTTAAAGGAACCCCGATGATCTCCACCTCTGGTGTTCATGCCCTGTACAAAACTTCCCCTGGTGTGTGGGCAAGACCTGTGACTTGCTTCTAGCCAGAAGAATATGGCAAAGGTAAAGGAATTTTTCAGATGTGAGTAAGGTCCCAAATGAGTTGATTTTGAGTAAATAACAAGTTAGTTTATCCTGGGTCAGCACGACTTAATAAGGTCAAAGCACTTAAAAAAGTGAGACCAACCCTCCTTGAGCTGAGAGACTTTCTTTTTTTTTTGAATTATGCTGTTATTCTAATTTAAGATGAAGGCTTACAGAACAAAATAGTTTCTCATTTAACAGTTACTACAAATGTTGCCCTATGACAATGGTTAACAATCTAACAACACATCAACAATATCCTTACTCAACCTTGGGTTCCCTATCACCAGCTTCCTTGTCCCCTACTGCTTTCTGGCCCTTGTCACTGG
>NW_004443959.1:3494211-3502587 GCF_000243295.1 Trichechus manatus latirostris | reverse complement strand
TGGATAATTCTGAGTATTAGAGATTTGAATTCCCTATCAGGTAGTTCTAGTGCATTTTTTTCCACTGGAAAGTCATCTGTTGTTTTATTTTGGACACCTACTTGAACCACTCTGTCCTGTTTTTGTAAATGTTTTGATATTGTCTGCTGTCTTTGGGGAATTCAGTAGTTATTTTTCTCATTTACTGATTGTAGATTTGTTTGTTTTGTCTGATGTTCTTTTTTTAAAATTTGACTATGTCTGAGCAGGCGGACTGTGTGTTCTTTTTTGTTTGCTCATCTGTGGGCATAATACTTTTCACCTCCTTTTCCAATTGGCAGGGTCAGTCACTCCGATATGGTACAGCAGGGCAGGTCTAGCTGAAGAGGAGTTACTGGGACGTGTCGTTTGTGGCACTTACTACAGCCACAAGGGCGGGTCAGTAATCAGTGCAGGGCAGGTTCCAGTAGGCTGTGCCTGTGCTGTTTGGTGGTGTGATGTTAAGCGCACGGTGCAGTAGGCAGGATGTAGCAGGGAGATTGTTATGTGCAGAGTTAAGATGGATATGGGAGAGAGGAGAGAGGAACAGGAGCCAAAAACATACAAACAAACAAAAAAGAATGCTAGGGGAGCTTGCTGTTGGAGTGGAGAGATGAGAGACTATGAAATGGAGAAAAACAGAAAGGGGAGGAGGAAGTAAAGAAAAGAATGAATAAATAAAAATGATAAAGGTTAAAGAACTGGAAAGTTCCCAGGGATCCCACCAGTGCAGCTATGAGGTCTGGGGAAGTTGCTCTCAGGTGTTGCAGTACAGCCTGGCAAGAAGGCGTAGAGGTATACAACGTCAGGTATTCAGGGAACAGAAAGGGAAGGAAGATATAGAGAGATGAGAAACTGAGCAATGAAGAAAGACAAAATGGGAAAAAGGAAAAATAAAACAAAACAAATTAAAAAAAAGAACAGGAAAGGCCTCCAAAGAAACAGAAAAAAAAAAAAAAAAAAAACAACGTAAAAGGAAATGTCCTCAGGGATCGCTCTGCATGTCTGTGGAAGCCGAAGCGGAGTCTCCCTGCCACGCAGCTCAGCCTGGCCAGAAAGGGCTCCCAACTCAAGAAAAGGAAAAACAAACAAACAAACAATTCAAAACAAACAAACAAACAAAAGCCCCCGGATCCCACCAGCACGGCAGCCCAAACCGGGAAGCAGCTCCGCACTCGAACTGAGCTCCACAGCCCCTCAGGAAGAAGCAAAGATGGCGCACGGAGCCAGGTACTTGAGTGAAGGGAGGGGGAGGCGGCGAGAGGCAAGTAAGAAATCAAAAGAAGCAGAAAAAAAAAAAGCAACACTAGCAGCCAACAAATGGCACTCAGAGAGTCAGCTAGTGTGGGCTGGTGTTTCTGAGCAAGAGTCTGCGTCCGCAGGAAGCAGAGGGGTCCGAGTGTGGGTGAAGAAGGGTAGAGAGTAGGAAAGCATATATCACAATTTACCAGAGCTCTGCAGCCCCTCAGGAAGAAGCTAAGATGGCACACAGAGTGAGGTACTCGAGCGAAAGGAGGGGGAGGTGGGGAGAGGCAAGAAAGAAATAAAAAGAAGAGGAAAAAAAGCAACACCAGCAGCCAACAAATGGCACTCAGAGAGCCATTCGTTTGGGTGTGTGGAATCCAAGCAGCCGCTGTTTCCCAGTCAAGAGACTGTGGCCGAGGGAAGCAGAGGAGGCCGAGTTGGGGTGAAGAAGGGTGGGGGGTGGGAAAGTGTATATTGCCAATTACTGCTTGTTTTGTCTCCTGCTGGAAGCTCCGTGAGGCTGCTTTCTCGTACCACCTGTTTGCTGGTCTCCGATGGGAGTCCAAGATGGCGGATCTGCACTGCGTTAGCTGGTAGGGATCCTCTGCATCAATCTCTCCTCACTCTCCATTCTCTGTCAGTTTTCTCATTCCATTTGGTACTTGGCTGAGTTCTTTATCTCTTCATTTGATGTTTTAGGGTTTCAGGATTGTTGTATTCTCTGTTTGGCTTAGTTTTTCGGATGTTTGCTGTGGAGGGATGGCGTGGTGCTTCTGCCTAGAGAGCCATTTTGCCAGAACTGAGCTGAGAGACTTTCCTTGCTGGCTTAATGAACTGAAAAAGCATGTTGAGGAAGCCTACATGGCAAGGAGCTGTGGGCAGCCTCTAGATTATCATGGCTCCCCTCAGTCAATGAAAAGCAGGGTCCTTCACTCATATAGCCACAAAGAAATTAATTTTATGAAAACCTGAATGAGTTTGAAGAGAATTTGTCTCTAGTCAAACTTTCAGATGAGAAGACAGTCTACCCGACACCTTAATTGTTGTTGTTGTTAGGTGCCATCAAGTTGGTTCCTACTCGTAGTGACCCTATATATAACAGAATGAAAAACACCGCTTAGTCCTGTGTCATCTTCACAATCGTTGTTATGCTTGAGTTCATTGTTGCAGCCACTGTGTCAATCCATCTCATTGAGGGCCTTCCTTTTTTGTGCTGACACTCTACTTTACCAAGCATGATGTCCTTCTCCAGGGACCAGTCCCTCCTGAGAACATGCCCAGAGTATGTGAGATGAACTCTCTCCATTCTCACTTCTAAGGAGCACTCTGCCTGTACTTCTTTCAAGACAAATTTGTTTATTCTTCTGGTAGTCAATTCAATATTCTTCATCAACACCATAATTCTAAGGCATTAATTCTTCTTCAGTCTTTCTTATTCATTGTCCAGCTTTCACATGCATATAAGGTGTAATGGATTGAATTGCATTTCCCAGAAATATCTGTCAGGTTGGCTGGGTCATGATTCCCGGTATTGTGTGATTGTCCACCATTGTGTCATCTGATGTGATTTTCCTATGGGTTGTAAATCCTGTCTCTATGATGTTGATGAGATAGGATTAGTGGCAGTTATGTTGATGAGGGAGAACTCAATCTACAAGATTGGATTGTGTCTTAAGCCAATCTCTTTTGAGATATAAAAGAGAGAATTTAGCAGAGAGACAAAGTGACCTTATACCACCAAGAAAGCAGCCCCGAAGCAGAGTGCGTCCTTTGGACCCAGGGTTCCTACGTGGAGAAGCTCCTAGAACAGGGGCAGATTGATGACAAAGAACTTCCTCCAGAGCCTCCAGAGAGAAAAAGCCTTTCTTTGGAACCGGCACCCTTAATTCAGACTTCTAGCCTACTGGACTGTGAGATAATAAACTTTTGTTTGTTAAAGCCATCCACATGGAATAATTCTGTTATAGAAGCACTAGATAACCAAGACAAGAGGTGACTGAAAACACCATGGCTTGGGTCAGGCACACCTTAGTATTTAAAGTGACATCTTTGCTTTTTAACACTTAAAAGATGCCCTTTGTGGCAGATTTGCCCAATGCAATGCTTCATTTGATTTCTTGACTGCTGCTTCCATGGACATTGATTGTGGATCCAGGTGAAATGAAATCCTTACAACTTCAATTTTTCTCCCTTTACCATGATGTTGCTTGTTGGTCCAGTTGTGAGTGGTTTAAAGTCAAGAAAGATGTGTGTCAGGGTTGTATCCTTTCACCATACTTATTCAATCTGTATTCTGAGCAAATAATCTGAGAAACTGGACTATATGAAGAAGAACACGCATCAGGATTGGAGGAAGACTCATTAGCAACCTGCGATATGCAGATGACACAACCTTGCTTGTTGAAAGAGAAGAGGACTTGAAGCACTTACTGATGAAGATCAAAGACCACAGCCTTCAGTATCGTTTGCACTTCAACATAAACACCTTGATTACAGCCTGTGAAATCCTGAGCATAGCATCCAGCTAAGCCATGCTCAGATTGCTGATCTATGGAAACTACCCAGAGTCATATTAGCCGATTAACTGTACCATACTTGTTTAGAAAAACTACAGAGTTATAACAAATTGAAACAACCAAGGTGACAAGCTTTAGAGAAGAAGACAAAAACATAATACAAAACAACAAAAGAAAAACAAAATTCTAACCAAATGTACAATGTTCAATTCAACAAAATCGTAATGAATTTACCTTTAGTTTCGAAACATTTGCTATTTGCAGTACATCACCAGATTCATTGCCAAAATGCATTACCATGTGCAAGACTTATTAAAAGATACAAGTTTGAGCAGACCTTCAGTGACAGGTAGACGTTATTTAATCCTAACAGGATCCCAGTGGGTATGTGTGAATTCAACAGGATGCCTAAGTGTACAAAGGATAAATAGGTAGAATCCTCAGGTGATTATCAGGAGAGTCAGGCAGCTCTGTAGTCCCAGGTGTAGCCAGGAAGGGGAATGTTTGAAGAAAGACAGAGACAATAGGGAAACATGGCTGAAAACCCCTTTAACCTTTAGCACACAATGAAAGAACAAACACATATATCACACACACACTTACAGAGTTAATTTTTATTCCTTTTTCAAAGATTTCCCATGTCATAGAAAAGGGGTCTGAAATAGAACAATGTATACTATTTTAATAAATACAGGACACTGGGAACTCTGAGTTTGGGGTTTATTGCCTTTTTTAAGGTTGGAATTGAGAACATGATTTAAGGATGAATTTATTTTAGGTATCCCCATTACTGGCCACTCTGACTCTCCTCTCTGTGCCTCTGGGACAGATAGTGAGACGTGTTAAGATAGAAAATTAGTGCTGTGTTTAGTAGGCGCCTGTTACAGCAGAGCTATGTGTGTGGTGAGTCCCTGGGTGGTAGAAATGGTTAACAAGTTTAGCTGCCAACAGAAAGGTTGGCAGTTCAAGATCACCCAGAGGTGCTTTGAAAAAAAGATTTACTGATCTACTTTCGAAAAATCAGCCATTGAAAACTCTATGGAGTACAGTTCTACTCTGACACACACGGTGTTACCATGAGTTGGAGTCAACTCAATGGCAACTGGTTGTTGGTTATGTGTGTACAGTCACCCACAGACACAGAACTCGGTGCCTGGAGCATTTTTGTGTTCTCTATTGCAGTTCTTTATACAGGGCAGGAAAATCTACCTTGAATGCTATCTTGAACACACAGCCAATTCCACTGTTGGTCTTGTTTTTAGAATGTTCTTCCCTTTTGTTTAATTAATCAGCTTTCATTTATTTCCATCTTCTTGAAAAATTCTAAACTATTCTTATCCACTTCTGCATAGCAACCCTTCAGGTATGTGAAGACAGTTGTCATTGCCCCTGAGTATTCTCATTTCCTCTATTGGCAACAGAGCAATGAAGAGCAAAGTAGGAAACCATTGCCCCAGATCAAAACCCTGCACATAGACTAACTGTTTCTCAAGCTTCTCCTTCCTCATCTTGAGACAAATCCTGGTGATCAGTGTCTTAATGCTGCTCCTAAAAGATCAATCGACTCAGGATAATTCACAAGTGAGGCTACTGACATCCAAACTGTGCTCTGAGGGAAAGAGGAGAAGTGAACAGGATTTCTACTCAGAATTCAACAAGAGAAATTCCACTTTCATATATTTGAATGTTGAGCCTCCGTGTGAGGTTTCGTTTGAAGAAAAAATTCTCTTATAAAAAAAAAGGTTGGAAAACAACCACTCTACGTCCACTTGTAATTTCCTCATCTATTTTAAATTTTAATGGAATTTATGTCACCTTTCTAAAATTTAACAAAGGTCCTTAAAGGCAGGAAATTTTAATGCCTGAGTACAATGCTGAGATTTCGGTGTGCTTTTTATATATATGTCAGATAAAGGAGTCACTTCTAAAATTAAGTGACAGAGGAATGTTAAAAAACTGTGAACAGAGGTGAAGAAAGCAGGCATCATAATATTGGCAATAGACAAAGAACAGATACAGATCTGAACATGGAATAGATATAAATCTGAACTCAACAGCTACACATTGAATTCCATTCACTAAAATCAGCAGTACATCTTGTGTTTCATTGTCTATGATTCCAACTATATGATATTCTTAAAAAAAAGCAAAAATATAGGGACAAAAATAGATCAGTGGTAGCCCAAAGGAATTTATGGGGGTGATGGAACTATGGTGCATCTTGGTTTTGGCAGCAGATACATGACAATATGCATCTGTCAAACTTATAGAGCTGTACACTAAAAAAGTGAACTTTACTGCATGTAAATTACGTCTCATAGATAATATGATCTTGTATATAGAAAATATACTAGTTAGATTTCATCAAAATTTAACACTTTCATGCTACAAATGATACCATCCAGAAAATGGAAAGACATCTACAGAATGGGAGAAAATATTTACAAATCATGTATCTGGTAAGGGATTCTATTCCAAATATATAAAGAACTCTTATAACTCAATAATAATAAAATAAACAACCCAATTAAAAACAAAACAAAGTATCTGAATAGACATATTTCCAAAGAATGTATGTAAACGGACAATAGACACATAACAAGATGATCACCATCATTAGTAATTAGGAAAGTGCAAAATAAAACTACAGTGAGATATCACTTTACAACCAGTAGAATGGCAAAAAAAGAAATCAGACAATAGGAAGTGTTGACAAGGGTGTGGAAAATTTGGAACTCTCATACATTGCTGGTGGGAATGTAAAATGGTATAACCACTTTGGAAAAGAGTTTAATATACTCTCAGAATGTTAAACATAGAGTTACTATATGACCCAGCAATTCTAGTTTTGGTTATATCTCCAAGAGAAATTAAAAAAATACATCAACATAAATATTTTCACAAGAATTTTCATAGCAGCATTATTCCTAATAGTCCCAAAGTAGAAAGAACCTAAACGCTCATCAACCGATAAATGAATAAACAAAATGTGGTATATCCATATAATGGGATTTTTTCAGCAATTAAAAGAAATGAAGCACTGATATATGCTACAACATGGCTGAACCTTGAAAATATGCTAAGTGAAAGAAGCCAGTCACAAAGATACATATTGTATGACTTCATTTTGTATGAAATGTCCAGAATAGGCAAATCTATAAGACAGAAAGTAGATTAGTTTTTGCTAGGGATTGGAGGGGGTGATCATTGAGAACTGACTGCTAACGGGTACTGGGCTTCGTTTGGGAGTGATGAGAGCACTCTAAAAATTATATTGTGGTGATGGTTGCCCAACTCTTTGAATATACTAAAAATCATTTAATTTTATACTCAAGTGGGTAAATTGTATGACATATGAATTATATCTCAATAAAGCTATTAAAAATCATACCTCAATAAAACTGATGCAAAGAAAAAGAAAAATTTTAAATGCTGTACAGTCCAAATAAAAGAGACCAAAACACATAAACAGAAAGTTACTTTTAAAAAAGAATACAAATTACCAATAAGCATATAAAAAGATGCTTGATTATCAATGTAATGCAAATAAAATAAAAATGAGATATATTCTCGCCAATAAGATTCACAAAAGTTAAACAGATTGACACTACCCAGTGCTGGTGAAGTTACGATTAAATAACATTCCCACTCTCAGAGTTTATAAATTCGCAACTGAAACAAATTTTCTGGAAAGCGTTTTTGTAATATGTATCAAAATGAGTAATTTGCATTGCTTTTTACCTAATCTCAAGGCCATAGTAACACAGGTGTTATAGTCAAACACTGAAAAACTAGTACAGTGAGTATGGGATGGATGTGACCTGCCACAGAGTCCTGGAGGGTGCCTGTAGACCAGGCATTAATCTTTAGTTCCTGGATGTGAGAAAGGTCTAGGGGTTCCTGGAGGGGAGCCCTGGACAACCCAGGGGGTTGAGACCTGAGGCTTGCAGGAAGCTCAGGGTAGTAGTCCCTATTGACCAGTACAAACATTTTTCTATACTTCGAGAATTGGTCTGGCCTTACCATACCTACTGACCACAAGTCAGCCCTACAAAAATACAAATTTATGCATTGGACATCTATCACACTGTGTTTATAAGAAAAATAATTGTTCATCTTTAGAGGACTGGTTAAGAAAATCATGAGATAGCCAGAAAATGGGAGAATCTATGGCCGTTAAACATAATTTGAAAATCTACACTTCATTCACATGCAAAATTTCTTCAAAATAATATTGAACAAAAAAATTACTATGAATATTATAGGTTAACTGGTATAAAAGTATAGATATACCTATGTCTGTATGCATGAATAAAGAAATATGTAGTAGGATGTTTATGGAAATGATTATGACTGACTGTGTGATATGATTTTTGGTAGTTTTTAATTATAACTTGTGATGGTTAAGATTGTGTGTCACCTTGGCTGGGCCATGATTCTCAGTGTTTTAATGTAATCACTCCCATGATTGAATATACTGTGAGTAGTCGATCAGATGAAAGGGAGTCTCCTTGGGGGTGTGGTCTTCATCTGTATATAAGCAGACGTTCTGGCTTTTTGCTCTCTCTGGATCCTGCGGCTGCTTCCTGTCGTCTCA
>NW_004443959.1:3476334-3494111 GCF_000243295.1 Trichechus manatus latirostris | reverse complement strand
CCTGCCAATCTTGGGCTTGCCAGCTTCTGCAGCTGTGTGACTTGGGAGAGGCCTCTACCCTGATCCACGGACTTGGGACGTTCTAGCCTCTACAATCACGTGAGCTGTTTCCTTGATATAATCTCTCTATGTATATATATTTATACACTTTACTAGTTTTGCTTCTCTAGAGAACCCAGCCTAAGACATAACTATACTTTTCAAACTTGTTTGAATTTGTTTGCAATAGGCATATGCCATTTATATAAAATGATTAAAGTAGGTTATGTTTATTCCATAGGGTTTTATCTACCTTTAAAGCATTAGAAGTTTTGCAGTATTAATAACCAGGGAAACTTGCTGTTCAGAAGAATTGGGCAAACATATAAAAGGCTAGAAAGCCATTTCAATCAAATTTTTGGCCTTTAGGCAATTGATTAATTTGTTTATTGAGAAGCATTAAATCACCAAGGACCTGATGGGACATTTGGGCAGAATTTTTCTGGAAATCAGGCAGCAAAATAGAGAAAAGCACTGGGAAGCTGCTTCGAAAACAGGTAAGGCACAGATCAAAAGCCCCCCTCCAGGGGTTAGAACATGTGATTCTCCTAGCCCTCCTCTGAGATAGATCATGTTATTACATGTTATATACAAGGAAACATGGCTTGAAGAGGTTAAGTAACTTGCTCAAGTTTAATTGGCTAGTTTTTAATAATTAAAGTGGCACAAGTTGTTTTTCCTAATCCAGGGCTATTTGTTCTACTCCTTGATTGCCTCAGTAAAAATAAAGAAAACCAGTGTATCAGTTTTCTTTTGCTGTTGTAACAAATTACCAATAACTTGGTAACTTAAAATAACACAAGTATGTTATCTTAAATTTCTGGAGGCCAAAAGTCCAAGATGGGTCTCAATGGTCTAAAATCAAGATTTCAGTAGAGCTGTGTTATTTCTAAGGGGCCATGGTGATGCAGTGGTTGAGGTGCTCAACTGGTAACTGAAAAAATCGTGGTTTGAACCCGCTAGTCATTCCACACGAAACCGTAAAGATTATAGCTCTGAAAATCCAATGGGACAGTTCTACTCTGTTGTATAGGGTCGCTATGAGTTGGAATTGACTCAATGGCAACGGGTTTGGTTTGGTTTTTGGTGTACCTTCTGGAAAGTTTAGTTAAGAATCCATTTCCCTGCCTTTTCCAGCTTCTGGAGGCTGCCTTCATTCCTTGGCCTATGCTTCTTTTCTAGCAATCACATCACTCTGATCCTCTGCTTCCATATCACGTCTCCTTTTATCTCTTCCTCTCCTCTCTCTCTCTTTCACTTACAAAGACCCTTGTGACTGCATTATATCCACCTGGATAATCTCAGATAATCTTCCCATTACAAGTTCCTTAATCTAATCACATCTACAAAGTTCCCTTTGCCATCTAAAGTAATGTATTCATAGGTTCCAGAGATTAGGACATGGACATCTTTAAGGGTCACAATTCTGCCTAACACACATAGTTTTTAGGGATTCCAATAGGCTAGCAGGATTTGATTGACCACTGATAAAAAAATACTAAAAGCGACTTAGACATTCTTCATATAGGAAGCAGGTAAAAATTTCCTCTGAGATACCTAGGGCTAGGCAGGCAGGATTGTGATAAATCCTGGTTTGAAGTGCAAAACAAAGCAAAGAGATAGTAGTAGCCTTTTCTAGGTCTTTGTTTCCTTACAAGCATTCAATACAATTTACTTGGCATCTGTTGTTATGAGGATTAAATGAGCGAATACACATAAAGCGCTTCGAGGACCATCTGCTATCATAGTAAGCACCCATAAATGTTAGCTTTCACAATTACGATGACCCAGGCCTCGTGCCAAGGGCAGCCAGCAAGTCTGCCCTTATCATGTGCAAGATTTGGGGCAAGAATACAAATGGAGGATCACATCCTAAAAGTCATAAATCAAAGTAACAATCTGTTAAATGTGCCCTATCCTCCTGCCTTGAAAAATGATGTGGTAGGCTAAGTTTGAATTTAGTTCCCAGATTTTGCCTTGGAATTTAGAGGGGCAGGGAAAGCTGGCCCACATTCCCTGGCACTCACCTGGAGCCTTCTCCCCTTCTTTTTTCACTCAACTCTGTCCTGCCCCAAAAGGGTCTGAAGAGCACTTAGCAGACACTCTAGCCTGCATGTTCAAGACCAGTCCACACTCCCTACAGACAGCTATTCTCTGGCTACGCCATAGACATATGGGAACATACTTCAGTATCATGGTCCCCCTTGTGAGGATGAGAGTCAGTAAGAGGCTAACATAGGCTCAGGAAGCAGGCTCAGACTGTTTAAGCAGAGTAGCCAGGGCCCAAGTATCCAGAATGCAATCTGGAAGGAAGGGCACAGGCTGTAGATGGTTATGTCCTATTCACCCCACAAACTACTCACTCATAGGGTGGGTCATACCCAGAGAAGAACCATAGAGTGACCTCTAAAACAGGAGCCCAGAACAGGCACTTCTCTTGCCAGGATCAAAAAGGTAGAATAGGTAAATAAGATGCTAGCATCAAAAGTTTCTGGGCACTTTCTTTCTGGAAACTTTTCCCTATGTTTCCAATTTATATCTCTGTGCCTTCACACATGCTGTTCTCTCTGCTTCTGTTGACCTTTCCTTCTCCTGAATGCTTAAAGATCACCCAAGCAGCTCCAGTGTCCCCTCATCTAAGATATCTTCCCTAGTTTGAATTCCAATTCTTGGGGCTTGAGCGAGCAGTTTACCTGCAGTCTTGCCTGCCGATCTTGGGATTTGTCAATCTTCGCAGCCTGCGAGCAAGAGTCCTACTCTCTGACCTGTTGATCTTGGGCTTGCCAGCCCCTGTGGCTATGTGAATCAGGAGAAGCCTCTATCCTGACCCACAGACTTGAGACTTTCCAGCCTCTACAACCGTGTGAGCCATTTCCTCGATATAAATCTCTCTCTCTCTCTATATATATATATATATACATACACATACACTTTATGATTTTGCTTCTCTAGAGAACCCATCCTAAGACACCCAGTCTCAAACTCTTTGCATACACTTTTCACACAGTATTTAATTGCTGTAAATCTGGCTGGACTAGGAATATCTTGGAGGCAAGTGCCAGGTTTTATCCATGTTCAAATCTGTAACACACACTAGGTGCTCAATAAATAAATGTAGGTTAAATTATGTTGGATAAACATGCCTTCCACCATGTTCCTCGCTGCTTTTTTTACCTGACTATAAGCATACTCAGGTTTTAATTTTCTAGCCCCGAAGCTCATTTTCCTAAAAGTCCTTAATCAATTTTATTACATTTATTGGACTACTTTAAACTATCCTGGAATTTCAAGAAGAAAAAGAAAAGAAGACTTTGAAGACCTGGCAAAAACCAGGACCCATTAGGAAAGCGTCTTTAGCAGAAGGTTCTAATGTTAAGTCCCTTGAGCTAATGTGCTGCAAATCATTTCTGAATATATTGCAGTGGGCAGATCTGAATGGACAATTTCACAGGAAGAGATGAGATGAGCTGATCCTTATCCATCTGCAAATCCGTTTAGTCTTATAGGTGAAATAACAAATTCCATTATGGTTTATTGAAAACATCTTCTCAATGATTATAGATTTGTTTATGAAGGCACTGATTTTTCTTTTTTGGTCTTGGAAATACAAAGTATAGCAATATATGTCCTTGTGCTAAATCTTCCCAAGTATGAATGAGATTCTACTAAACACTGAACTAATTATGGATTCTCCAAGATGTCCTTGATTGCAAACTCAGCAGCAGCTTTGCCAGCGAGTTAGACTGTGTTATAATCTATTTCTGTAACAGAAGAACCCCTCATTTCAGACAATAGAGAATGTGGTGGTAGATACAATTATGTTGAATCCAGCAAGATAAAACTCACTTGTAATGTCAAATACTGAATATCCCCTTTGTGTGGCTGTAAGTCAACATTTTTGAAAAGTATCAAATGCACAGCATTTTTACATTTTATCTCAATTCATCCTCCCCACAGCCATATATCACTAAATTGTAGATGGGGAAAATGGGGCTAAGAGCATTGAAGAGATTTATTCAAGGTCATGCAGAAAGTTAACAGGAGAGCTGAAACTTCTGCAAGAACCTATGGCTGTGTCTAATGCTCATTACTCTGTACCATTTTGCCTCTTTAATTCAGACAGCAGAGCACAGATTCCAAGAGAAATAATGACCTTGTTCTTGTACTCGGAGAGGATTGCAATCTATCAAAATCATAGGCTCATGCTTTTGAGATTTGGAAGGGATGCTTGATACTACCTCTGACTTCAGGGTGTGTGTGCTAACTTACAGAGCAGGACAATAGGACTTGTCATAGGTTAGTGAATGGTGGAAGGAGCCCTGGTGGAACAGTTAAGTGCCACTCTGCTAACTGAAATGTTGTCAGTTTGAACCCACCTAGCAGCTCCACAGGAGAAAGACCTGGCGATCTGCTTCTGTAAAGATAACAGCCAAGAAAACCCTATGGGGCAAGCTCTACTTTGTCACATGGGATCGCCATGGATTGAAATCAACTCAATGGCATCTAACAACAACAAGTGAATGGTGGAGCTGGAACAAGAGTCCAGGTTTCTGTTACCCTACTTTGCTTTCCTCAGCAGCATACACAGATGAGAGAATCTTCAAAGAGTTAGCATCACCCAGCGCCAAATAGTGAAGATTTCCCTGTATAAAGGTGTGCTCAGAGGTGGCTGGGCTGGATTCAGGAAAGATTCGTGGGAATAGTAGGTTCAGAAGCAGCTGAACAAAAACAAACAAACAGAAAATGGAAGGAAAACTGCTGGGGTAGAGGATGGTATGTGTTAAAGTTATTATATAAAATCATCACGAGAACATCATGCAGGGCTACACATATAGGTAGTGTGGCCATAGCTCAGTGTCATGAGAAGAGAAAGACAGGAACTAGAATGGGTGAAACGGAAGGAGGCTTGTGCCAGCTCCAAATTTAAAACTAACAAAAAATCATCCACAATACCCACACATTCTGGTCCTGGTACCCCTTCTTCTGAACCCATTATCTCCTAGTGCTAATGCAGTCCAGCATTTTCTTCCTATGGGGACAGAGGAGGATGTGGAGCAGGAAACCTCTGACAAACTCACTCACAAAAAGGTTGTTGTTGTTAGTTGCCATCAAGTTGGCTCCAACTCATGGAGACCTTATATACAACAGAACAAAACATTGCCTGGTCCTGCGCCATCCTCCCAATATTTGGTATGTTTGAGCCTATTGTTGCAGCCACCACGTCAAAGGTAGTGCATACTTAAAATGCTGTTCCATTTGGGCACATTCTAATTTTAAAAATATCATAATACGGTGGGGAGGATGATTAATCCAAATGAATTAATCACTAATGGCGAAATGTCAGCCATCATTGAGGGTAGTCATAGAGCGGGGCCTCTCAAATTACAGAGGATAGGTGTCCATATACTTCATCTATGAATATTTGGCAGAAGAATATAAAGAACCACTGGGAGACGGGGTTCCTGTAGAGTACAGTGATTCCTGCTGAGAATTTGTGCTTAACCTGGAGCCACAGAACTCAGACTTTGGTTCCAGCTCTGCTGTTAAATTGCTGTGTGATCATGGACAGAGCATTTGCCCTCTCTGGGCTTCCATTTCCTTCTCCACTCAGTGAGGTTACTCATGGTCTCTAAGGCCTCTTGTGGTCCTCACTATATAATTCTAACAAACTTTCCTTATTTAGGAAACTTCTTTTATTTCTAAAATTAAAATTATAATAGTAACAAGCTGATAGTCTTTTTGTGAAGATTCAACAAGATTATCTAAATATGAATGGCTTAGGAGAGTTCTTAATACATATAAGCACCAACGAATGTTAAATCCACATCATACAGGTTTTTCAACTCCCTGATACCTACTGTTTTCAAAGTGCACATTTAAATCAACTTAGGGCTATGCTAGGAAGAACAATTCTCTTTCAAAATTGTTAGTGGGCAACACCTCCCCACAATCATATATAAAACCTTTAGGTGGTACTCCACTGGCTTTGTAATAAAGTCCAGTCTCCCCGAGTGTCTCATGATCTGCAGCATCCCTTCACCCACGGTACTGTCCAGAAAGAGTGACTGATTTATAGCACTTGAAACCACAGTTCACTTTTATATATGCATATATTTGCACAAGAAGCTCCTTATTTGTGGGATGCATTTTCCTGACCCCTGCCACTTCTGCCTATTACAATGTTGTAATGGATAATTTTATGTGTCAATTTGGCTAGGCTATGGTGACCAGTTGTTTGGTCAAATACTAGTCTAGATGTATGAAGGTATTTACACGTGATTAACTTTTACAGTCAGTTGACCTTAAAGTAATGCAGATTACCCTTATCCAATCAATTGAAGACCTTAAGAGCAAAATCTAAGGTTGCCCAAGGAAGAAGGATTTTGCTGCAAGACTGTAACACAGGCATCCTGCTTGAATTTCCAGTCTGCCTGTCCTGCCAATTTTAGACACAAGAAGGTTGGAGTTGCCAGCCTGCCACCTGACCTAAGAATTTTTGATTTGCCAGTCCCCACAATCTCATGAGTCAATTCCTGTAAATAAATCTCTTCTCTCTCTCTCTTTATCACTCTCCGTCTGTTTCTCTCCCAAGTCAGTGTAGACATACTACTTATTCTTCAAAGCCCAAATCAAAGGTCAGTTCTTCGTGAGCCTCTATTAACTTCCTTTGTAGAATGAACTTCTTTTCCTCCAAACTTCCATGCCATTCTAGTTGCCCCTTCAATAGAGCATGTATCTCAGTCAACTTGTATCATGAATTGGACAGGTGTTCTCTCTAAATGATCCTTACTCAGGCACAGCAATCACCCTCAAGGCCAGGAAGAGTACAAGAGATGACCCAGGAGGCAGTGGAGAGGAGGAAAATCCCTGAAGATGTGGTGGAGTGGGAAGAGGTATTAACAGAGACAGAGTAACCAATAAGCAAGGTACACATGAGCTTACTTGCGCTCACTCACTAATCTATAGTGCACAATTTCACCTGTGTTTCACATCACCCACGTGAAATTGTGCACAACAAATTAGTAAGAAAATACAAGTAAGCCCATGTGTACTTTGCTTACTGGCTAATCCTCCCCTGGGTATTAATAAGAACATTCGTGATCAACTGGTCAAGCTGAAGAAGGAAGATAAAAGGTGGAGTCAGCTGGGAAGCTGAAAGAGATCAAGGAGTGTCAAAGGCTTAACACATTTGGGCAAGTCCTAGGAAGACAGACCTGGATGAAGCTGTGTGGCTGGTGAGGTTAGGTGGCTCAGTATCTAAATTAATTTCTTTGATGTAGTTTCTGGGATATTTAATTCAGACAGAGTAGAAGCAAGACAGATCCTTAAAAAATACATAAGGGTCTAGACACTGAAACCCCTCAGAGCCTAGACTGTAGAAGGGCTTCAGTACATGCTTGAAGGATATACTGAGTTCATTCCTGTGTTCCTCCCATTTTAACCATCTCAACGTGTCAAGAACACTTCTACCCAAAGGCCTCTATGGTCGCTGCTCGCATTGCTTGGGATGCCCTTGCCTCAGGTATCCACAGGGCATGCTCCTTCACTTTCTTCATGTTTCTTCTCAAATATCCCCTTTTCAATGACGTCTTGCCTAATCAATTAAAATGAAATAGAAAATCTTCCCTGGACTCACCCCTAGCACTCTTTCTTGATCTTTCTTATCCTGCTTTATTCATCTCCATAGTAATTTTCACTGCCTAACTTACTACATATTTACTTGTTTATATTTCTGTCTCTTGCCCAATAGCATATAAATTCCCTGAGTGCAAGGACTTTGTCTATTTTGTTCTCTGATATGTCCAAATACCTATATCAGTGTTTGGTTTACAATAGGCACTCAGTAAATACATGTTTAATAAAGAAACCAGAATGTTATAATATGTCTAATTAGTAAAAGTCATTGTACAGAAAACTTATGCTGCCTGACCCTACCTGCATCCATTTCTCTAACATCAGTAGCCTGAATCTAGATGAAATTCACTGCCTATTTGAACACAGTGCATGTTCAAGTGCTGACATCTCAACCCTCCTGCATTAGCCCTTCAGCCACTCCAAAACTCCCACTCTAATTGAATCTTAGATTCTGCCTACCCTCCTGTGTTGATAAGTCCCGGCACGCACTGCTGCTGGGCCCACCCAAGGTATCACAAAATATCCACCTGGTGTTCAATATCTTTTTTTCCAAAGGAATTATAAGAATATAGCAGAAAGGACCAGTCGTAAACTTCTTACAGCGTTCCTGCAACCATTCCAGCTCATTTTGAATGGAAGCTGATAAAGATTGACTACCTTTATGTGGTAGCAATTCATCATACTTAGAGTCTCTCTTTTGAACATCAATCTTGTAAATTCACTGGGAGACTTAATAGTGTAAATATATTATTCATAAACTAGAGTGAATCCCTACTCACCACCATAACCATTTTGACAATAAATCATAATGTGTAAACAGTTTTCTTTTTCTTCTTTGGAGATGCAACAAAATATATCTTATAAGTAGAACAAAGAGCGGCAGAAAGAATTCTCCAAGTAAGAACAGGAGCTCATAAAGAGAAACCTGGATTAAATGCAAAAACATGAGGGAACACAGCTGAGCTGATTTTTCTTCTCAGACTTGCCAAAGCAGTAAAAAATCTTTCTTATTGTAACTTTTAGTTGTACCACAAAACTAGGATTATTCTATGCCACTGAGCATTGTGGCCATATGGTAAGTGTCAATTAACTCTCAAGTATAAAAAGCAGTCCAAGAAGTGATATCTTAAAGCAGATATATGTGTAGGGTAGAATAAAATGCATACCAGTTCTGTAGTTGGGAGAACTGAGTTCAAATTCAATTTCTTGAGTATCTTATTATCAGCAGTAATTTTCGACATTCACTTGTCTTCAGGTGTAAAGTAAGGATCTATTTTACTTCAATATTACAAGGTATTATGAGTTACATAAATTAATGTATGTGTATTTTTTGTCATAAGGTATGATACAAATACGGTAGGTAGGTTATTAACACGCATCGGTGCAATATTGTAACAAATTAATACAGAAATTCTAACTTCACTTGCAACATATTATGGAGAAGTTTAGAAGGAAATGCAGCAAAACAAGAACTGAAAATAATAAGATGAACCAACTTACTACCATTAGGAGACAAAGAGAAAAAATGTGGAGGCGCCTGGGATAGAAACTAGCTAATTTGCGTGTTTGGTTTATTTTTGTAGCTCACACTGTAATTCAGCAGCAGTTACACAGTCCACATCAATGGCTTTCCCAATACATTGAGTTCAAGTCCAAATGTCCAAGTCAGAGCATCAGAGTAAAGTAATTTGACAGTCTGAGCTGGTACTCATGTGCAGCTCAGAAATTCACCTGTATTTAGAGGCTCTAGTTGGTGACATCAAGGCTCGGGGATTATTTTTTGTCACTGAATGGAATTGAATGTTAAGAATCTTTTGGATTTACAAGATAATCTTTATCCTGATATGTCTTGATATTTCTAAGAGTAAAATAAATGCAAATAGAATAGCCTTTCCTCATTGTTGTCTCATCCCTGTCAAATCTACTAAATAATTATTTTAAAAGTATCATAAATCTATGGAAATGCAAAACTAAATATATAAGCTATTAATACAAGTCCCAAAGTACTGAAGGAGCAAATGCAGAGAGATGAATCCTAAACTCTCCACTTAAACTATTTTCATGAAGTTGGGCAAATAACTTCATCTCTCGGAGACTGGGTTTCTTCAACTGTAAAATGGGTTGGTAAAATTAAAATCTACTTCAACGTATTGTTCACAGATAATAAGACATATTTAAAAAGTATTTTGAACTTTGGAAAACCATATACATTACTTTAATAGTAATCCAGCGAAACCTGTGAGAACCAGAACTTGAGGGGCCTGCCTTGTTTTTCTAGGTCTCCCAACTTTTCTGCCTTTGACAGGGTGCAGTCTTACCACTTTTCTATTGTTCTCTATTAGTGGAAAATATTTGAGTTTTCCTTCTCTGACAGGTTTCTGCCTTACCCAGGTTTTGCAGGTTTTATTGTACTGGTGTAATTATACACAAGGGGCAGCAGAGTAGAGTAGGTAGACTTGTATTCAGAAGACCTGATTTGTGTTTGGGCACCAACAATACATTAATGATAAATCCGTAATCTATGGTGACAGATAAGACAGTACACAATACTAGGGAAGTCAGCACAGCTTAACCAAGGCAAAGTCATTGAGGCTTCATAGACACATCCAGACTCCCTGAGGGACTGAATTACTGGGCTGAGGGCTGTGGACCATGGTCTTGGGGGGCATCTAGCTTAATTGGCTTAACATAGTTTATAAAGAATATGTTCTACATCCTACTTTGGTGAGTAGCGTCTAGGGTCTTAAAGGCTCCCTGGTAAGCAAGGGAGAATGAAGAAAACCAAAGACACAGGGGAAAGATTAGTCCAAAGGACTAAGGCACCACCACCATCACAGCCTCCACTAGACTGAGTCTAGCACAGCTAGATGGCGCCTGGCTACTGCCACTGACTGCTCTGACAGGGATCACAATAGACAGTCTTGGACAGAGCTGGAGAAAAATGTAGAAAAACATTCAAACTCACACACACACACACAAAGACCAGATTACTGGTCTGACAGAGACTGGAGAAACCCCAAGAGTATGGCCCCTGGACACCCTTTTTACTCAGTACTGAGGTCACTTCTGAGATTCATCCTTTAGCCAAAGATTAGATAGGCAGATAAAACAAACAAAAATACTCATAGCTCAACCATGTATGCAAGACTCAATGGGCACACCAGCCCAGGGGCAAGGACAAGAAGGCAAGACGGGACAGGAAAGCTGGATGAATGGAAATGGGAAACCCAAGGATGAGAAGGAGAGAGCATTGACATATGGCAGGGTTGGCAACCAATGTCACAAAACAATATGTGTATTCATTGTTCAACGAGAAACTAATTTGCTCTGTAAACCTTCACCTAAAACACATTTAAAAAAAAGGAAGTACATATTAAAAAAAAAAAAATGTGATTTAGTTACTAAAACTTTCTGGGGCATAAGTGCACCCTCAGCAAAAGTGGAAAACAGTGCATGCCTGGCTGATTTGCAGGATGGCTGGAAAGCTCAAATGATATCATGTTTTTGAAGGTGCTTTGTAAAGCATCATAAGGTTGACAGGGCAGTTAATATTCCAATATGCCTGCAGACTCTGACTTGAGAAGCTGAATCTTCCAACCCTTTCAGAGCTAGAGGTGTCTGATTACAGCTTTGGCTCTTTCTCCTTTGCTTACATATTTACTCTTTATTACTCTGAATGGTTAATTGAAAGCAGGATGGGCAGGAGGTACACTATAAGGAAATGGAACTGTTAGATACACAAATCTTTACAATTTGGAGGAAAGGAGAAGAAAATAGAAGGAAACTAACAAACTAGATGTTACCTAAATTGCATGAGATCAAAAGTAAGTGTTGGGGCCAGAATGCAAGCCCAAGTCTGTCTCCCCAGAGCCTGCGTTTTGAAAAAACATCAGGGACCACCATATCACACCACCTTATTTTGTGGGTCAGGAAATTGAAGATAAGTGAGAGAAGCTGACTTGTCCAAGATTCCATAACTATAGGTTGTTGTTGCTATTAGTTGCCCGTGAGTCAGTTCTGAGTAGCGGAGACTAAAACCCTGATAATCCAACCCAATCCTCTGTCCCTAGCCAATGCCCTTTCCTCTGTCACATTGCAGCTCGGGGTCTAACTTGGGTGAAACACTTTTTCAGGCTAAGGGACACATAATGAGCAGGATGCTATCCCTGCTTCCTGCCTCCCAGTAACTCACAATCTAGCAACCTCCATCTGAATATGTGACTTATACGTGTAACTCAGGGTATTCTCTTCCAATCCTGCCACTTTTTCATGCCATTTCTCATACCCATATTCTGCATGTTTGTTGTGGGGGTGGGTGAGGTTGAGGGTAAGGGGATTCAATGACTCAGAATCCTGGTCATTTGTAATAAATTTAAATCCTCACAGGTGATTCTGACACACACTGTCTGGGTTCAGAATCACAAATGTGATTCTATAAACATATATTCAGGTGCCTGTGTGGTGCAGATGGTTTGGGAATAGCTGATAACCGAAAGGTTGGCAGTTCAAGTCTACTCAGTGTCTTTGCAGAGGAAAAGACCTGGTGATTTGCTTCTGGAAAGATTACAGCCGAGAAAACTCTATGGATGGAGATCTACTCTGTAACACACGAGTTTGTCATGAGTCAGGTGTTGACTCAAGAGCAACTAACAACAACAACAGAACACAAATGCTTATTATTCTTCAGTTATTTCTCATGAACTGGTCTTAACTCCTCAGTAAGACTCTGGATGTCTTACTAGGACTAGGACTAGAAGTTATTATCTTTTTTAAGCAGACAAAGAAAGCAATTGCCTAGTATTTTCAAGCCACTTGACAAGAATCACACCGTGAGTTTGTGACAGATCTGGGTCCAGGGCCTCTCCAGACTCCTGACCGGACCTCATTTCACCTCCTCCCATAATTCCTTCCACATTTCTCTGAAATTGCCAGCTCAAGCCTTCAGTTCCTCAGAGAAGAGTGGCCAAAATGTTGAGAGGTAATTATTTGGTCCTTTATAGCTATGATGTGGCATTTACCTCACTAACACAGGGTCAAGTTCTGATTTTTTTTTTCCCTCTCAGTATACAACAAAGAATCAGTCTGTCAAGAATGGACCCACACCATGACGTTTAATAAACATACAATGAAAAAACAACCGTAAAAGAGCAACTGCTAATGACTTTTGATCAATACTTTATCTTCCTGTAGAAGAATTATGCAGTAAATCATATTTCAGCCAGAGTTTGGTTTTTTTTGGGGGGGGGAGGTGGAAATCAGAAAAAGAAGAGAAAATTACATAATTTAAGTATCAAATAGCATTAAGCTATCCATTTTGGGACATCTATGTCTACATTAGAGATATGCCAGACAAGATGAATCCTTTTTTCCTGGCTAATGCTGGGATGAGCATAGAGGGGAACAAAATCCCTTCAGGGGACGAACTATGGCACATTTGTATCTCAAGCCTGGTACGCAGTAATACTCAACAAAGGCTTGTTGATTGTTGGAATAAAAAATATGTCCCAGGCATTGTCACTCTACATTTGGAATCCATCTCCACCACTTCCCTCTTAACCATACACACTGCTCCCCAATCTGCTTCTCTCATGTCTCTTCTCACCTCTTTCTCATCCTCCACTTGATTTCACAATTCCAATCAACATAATTGCTACCTCCTTAGGTTAACAACTAATTTGACATCCAATATCTCCATTTTGACTTCGACATCCCTTCTATAACATACAGTTCGAATCCACCAGGCACTCCTTGGAAACCCTATAGGGCAATTCTACTCTGTCCTGTAGGGTCACGATGTGTCAGAATAGACTCAACAGCAACAGGCCTACAAGATACTAACAGTATTCAACCTTTAGCTTTGCGTGAGCACACTGTTTTGGAAAAGACCAGTAAAACCACACAGTCAGAATCACACTGTCTTTGCCATGTTGTGGTTAGTTCACAAATGATTTTTAAATAAAAGAATGCCTAGAGGAATCCATTGTACTTCATTTTTCAAGGGGCTATGAATGAGAAAAGTCTAAACCCCTGGATAAAATAAATCTGGAATTATTTTGTTAGTAGATGACAGGCTTTGGTTTATTCCCAGGGAATGAAATATATGATGAAAATACGATAGGACTCTACTATTCACAGCAAAATAAATTAATATATAAATAACATTTATTCAAATGATATAGTTTTGCAAGTAATTGAGATGTGTGAACATATAAATCAATCGTTCAAATGCAAGTCTCAATGAAGTACCTGAATGCTTCGTGTAATTTTTAAAATACAAAACATCTCAGGAGCTCTGCTATTGATTTAATGTGATTATTTTTTAAATGATTGTTTTCTAATGCAGTACAAGAGATTGGAAAATGATTTAATATGAAATATAATTTACAATTAACCTACATCTTATATCTGAGGGCCTTGATGGGAGGCAATAGTTTGAATAAATGAATGAGTAAGTATATGAGGAATATGTTCTGCTTTTTGGCCTTTTAGGCAGGCTGGGAAAATATTTAAGAAGAAATTCATATTTGGGAATATTTTGGGATGAAGAGGGACAGCATTCCTAGGCATGGGAATGAAAAGCACTGCTGATGAAGCAGACAACAGTACATACAGAAAGTCTGGAAAGTAACTTAATATTTGACACCTACTATGTGATAAATGTAGCCCTAGTGGTACAGTGGCTAATCATTTGTCTGTTCACCAAAAGTCAGCAG
The DNA here is from genome assembly GCF_000243295.1 of Trichechus manatus latirostris. NCBI lineage: Eukaryota > Metazoa > Chordata > Mammalia > Sirenia > Trichechidae > Trichechus > Trichechus manatus. The sequence goes on along the minus strand of NW_004443959.1, from coordinate 3,479,724 downwards.
TTCAAATTCACCAGCTGCTCCTTGGAAACCCTATGGGGCAGTTTTACTCTGTCTTATGGGTCGCTATGAGCCAGGATTGACTCAACGGTAATGGGTTTATGGGATAAATGCACAGACTGATCCTCACAACAACCCAGTGCCTAGTCAATAGGGTCTCCATTTTATACATGAGGACCCTGGGACTTAGAGTGACTAAATAACTTACCACATACTTTACAGTAATAGAGTGGGCTGATCTTGGACTTGAATCAACCCATCTGTCTATTTGCAAAGCATATGCATTTTAATACCATGCTCACAGCTATTCTCGGCCTACTCCCTGGGGACTAGGTAGGACAACACAACTTCCTAAACCAGAGTGACTCTTTTTTCAGGAAGACTCCCCAAAGGGGAAAGTGAGAGCTCTTCACACTTCTTACGTGGTTAATCAAGGAATGAGGAAACTAAAGGTGGGCAGATAAAGGTACTGATTTTTGCTCAACCTCGTCTAGGCAGTAAACTGCCAGGGTTCCAACTGTAATTAGTTTCAAATTATAACTATACTTAAAACATGGGTTTGACCTATCCAAGGAGATCAAAGACAGCCTTTGTGATACAATGCTGCCCCAAATCCAACGGAGTGGATCCTGATTAAAGACTGAAACTTTAAGCAGCCAAGAAAGAACTAACAATGAAAATAATAATGAGACCTTTGAAGTTGACACAGGATTTTCTCATGCCTGATTTCACTTGTTGTAAAGGAAGAAAACACCGTTTGTGGAGGGCATCCATGTTCCCAGCACTATGAAGGGCACTTCACACATGTTATCTATCTCATGGATGTACAGAAACTACAGGAACTGTAGAAGGTCAACATTAATATGCCTGTCTTACTGATGAAGATACTGAGGTTCAAAGAAAGGAAAGTGAATGTACCTGCTCTTCCTCCCCACTCACTGCCTTCCAAACGCCAGCTGTCAAGAGCTGCCGACTCTTCTTCCCGTCGTCAACATGTCTCCAGTTCGAGAACTGAATGAAAAATCACCAGTTCTCAGAATCCAAAAACTGAGTTTACGTCTCACAAGTCTGTTTTGTTTCAACACAATTGGAATTAGTCTAAAACTGAGAAATTACCTAGGAACAGTTGGACGCGTTTCATAGGCAAGGTTCCAATGTGAAAATCAAAAGAGAATGGCTGTCATACATTTAGGAAGCCTTATTGCTATGTACAAGCTGGCAAAAGCTGTGTTTTCATCTTGAGAGACCCAGGCCAGGCTGGAGGGTAGGGACAGAGATTAGCCACTCAAAATAGACCAAATGTGAAAGATAAAGAATCATGCAATTCTTGGTGGCTAACAAAAATAAAGATACGGGGAAGGTTGATTTTAGGGACACAAAGAAGTATTCCCCACTTACAAAACATACCCTGCTCTCCCAGGTATATTCACAGGTACCAGCCATTGCTTTAATGGGGAGAACATACATAATGTTGTTAAAAACAAAACAGAGCTTGAGTGATATAGACACGTGTGCTAGTACAAAATCTGTCTCTTACTGGGTGTGTGGACTTCCATGAATCAAGTAGGCTCCCTCAGCCTTGGTTTCATAATTTGTAACACTGTTTCCTGCACTGCCCCTTCCATGAGGTTGCTGTGACACTAAAAGCAGATAATGCCATCACAAATTATCAAAACGAAGGCAAAATAGCTGAGGTGGTTCATTTTTACAAGTGGTTTTGCAAGCACTGTAATAAACTCCAATATAAGAAAGATGCGAACAATTAATGACACAGTCAAAGAAACTCAAAAGAATAGGGTCAAGAAAGCCAACAGGTACTGAGGCTTGAGAACAATGTGTGTGGTCTAAAAACAAATGATTTAAGTTTTTGATTGATATAAACAAACAAAACAAACAAACAAACAAAAAGACAAAGAAAGGATAGGCTGGCTTGGCCGGAGGGTACTGTGTTAAACATGACTAAGAGAAAGCAAGACAAATCCTTGCCTGTACTACCTCATATGTTAGTTAGCTCTTTGTCACTGGACTTGTTTAAAGATGAAGTGAATATTTACCTATCAGAAATATCACCAAGGAAATTCCCGCACTGTGTGAGATGCTAAGACATGTCACTTCTAAATTGTCCTCTAATTTTAAGATGCTATGAAATGGCACAAACTAAGGTAGCATCAATTTCAAAATGTGTTATCAGTGGCCTAGATAAACGTTTAGGAAAAAAACTCATCAAGTTCACATTAAATATATAGATGAACATGTTGGCAGGGATTAATAACGTCCCTCATGACACGTGGAAATGGTCAATCATATAATATGGGGGTACAACACAGAATAAAAGGCAGGATCTTTAGTCATTAACTGGTCATATGTTCCCGGGCAAGTTATTTAGCCTGGTGGCATCTTAGTCTCCTCATCAATAAGAAGGGGGAGTAGAATTCCCAAGCATAATCTCTAGCTCTGGCAATCTAGAATGTTATTATTCCACAAAGCAGAGCTGGCTAGAAAACAGAACTGTCCCTTTGAAAGAAAGGAATGTTCTATAGCTTGGAGAAAGGTCATCAAAATTTGGAGTAAGAAAAACAAGATTATCAAATCTGTCTTTGGAAACAACAACAAAAGAATTGGGCATTGGGGGAAAAAACTGAGCTAAAAAGAAAAAAATAATTGTTTACAGCCTTGTCACTTGTCAAAAGCAGATCATGTTAACTGTTACTACCTTCAAACGTAGTCTTCAAAATTACAAGACATAAATTATAGAGTATTTCTATAACCACAACCACCTACAAATGTATGAGACTCCTTTTTAGCCATTACCTTTTCATCTAAGGCTCTGAGCTCCCCATTCACATACCCTGCCCCTCTGCAAAGTTTGATTTCTCCTCTCTTTGTTGCACATTCCCTTCTGCCCAAAATGTACTTTCATAAAAGCATAAAAGCCTAGCCTACAGTTTGTATTTTGGCAAATCTGCCAATGTCACTTCCACTCTTGCTAACTCCAAACCCAAGAATCTGATTTCATTTTTTTCAAATGGGCATCAAGGAAATGTCAATTGATAGTTCCGATGCCTTCTTGTCTAATCTGGGGAAGACAACTCCTGTCCCTCCTGATCCCAGAAGGATCATTCTTTGACATGCTCCCCTCCGGAGCCCAGGCCCACTATGCTATGCTCTTTAGCATCATGAGATCAAGTGCCTCCTCCTGACATAAGATTACTTTCAGACAGTTGGGAAGCCCAGTTTAAGGTTTGGACAGGACACTGAGAGAGTGGCTAAGCAAGAAGTAAAGATCTATTGCTTAATTTCTTAACAGTGAGAAGAAGAAATCAAGAGAAGAGATGGTAAAAAAGGAAGAAAGATAACTTTTTTTTTTTAACCTTTTTTTTTTTTTTAATATTT
>NW_004443959.1:3450793-3468300 GCF_000243295.1 Trichechus manatus latirostris | reverse complement strand
TCAGGATTGTTGATTCTCTGTTTGGCTTAGTTTTTCGGATCTTTGTTGTGGAGGGACGGCGTGGTGCTTCTGCCTAGACCGCCATCTTGCCGGAGTCCGGAAGAAAGATAACTTTTACTGAACACTTTCTATTTGCCAGGAACTGTATTGAGCACTTTAAAGTTATTATTCCATGTTGAAGTCACTTTAAAGTCATTATCACGAGTCATCACAATAATCCAGAACCTGCTATGCGGCTGACTCCGTATTAAAAAAAAAAACAAAACCCATTGCCATGGAGTCAATTCCAACTCATAGCAACCCTATAGGACAGAGTAGAACTGCCCCATAGTGTTTCCAAGAAACAGCTGGTGGATTCGAACTGCCAAGCTTTTGATTAGCAGCCAAACGCTTAACCACTGCACCACCAGCGCTGCATGACACTATATTAGGCACTTTAAAGTTGTTATCTCATTAAATCAGCACAATAAGTCAGCATCTGCTATATGTGAACATGGTATTAGGGACTTTAAAGTCTTGGCCCATTGACCAATCACAATGCCCCTTTCCAAAAAGTGAAAACACGTAAGCAATGTCTTTAATACTATACAGCTGATAACTTGCAAAAACTGAATTCAAACTCAGGTCTTCCTGCTTCAAGTGAAATATTCTTTTTCTTCTATCCTGTGTTGCTGTTAGTTGCTGTCAAGGTGGCTCCAATTCATGGTGATCCCATGTACAAGAGAAGTAAATGTTGCCTGGTCCCATGCCATCTTCACGATTATTAGTATCCTTAAGTTCTTTGTTGTAGCCATTGTTTATTTTAAGTTCTTTCCAACCTAGAGGGCTCATCTTCCAACACTATATTGGATAATATTCTGTTGTGATTTGTAGGGTTTTTATTGGCTAATTTTTGGAAGTAAATCACCAGGCCTTTCTTCCTAGTCTAAGTCCAAAAGCTCTGCTTAAACTTGTCCACCATGAGTCACTTTACTAGTATTTGAAATACCAATGGCTTCGCTTCTAGCATCATAGCAACATGCAAGACTCCGCAGTACAATAAACTGGCAGATGAGTGGTGGCCTTTTCTCCTAGCTTTCTCCAAATCAGAGTATTAAAGGCAAGGTGAGCCTTTTGCAGTTGCCCAGTGGAGGACAATATCAACCCCCACCCCAAACTGTTTTTTACATTGACACTGATGATGTAACACATGTAGCAGAATATGTTACTCACATAATGGAGCTTTCTGGGAGAGCAGGGCAAGCACCCAACTGGGTGAGGAATAGCCTGAACAAAGGGAGGGGCAAGTGGTTTGGGTTTTTATCATCGTCAGAGTCTGGGGCCAGATTGAAGGTTCTCGTGTGCGGAGGCCAGGGCTTGTGTGTTTGAACTTTCCACTGATGCCAAGGGAGGGTGCCCCTGGGCTTTCTTATAAGCTTGCCCAGATATGGGACAACGAGGAAAAAGGGATGGGTGAGCCCAAAAGCTGTCAATGGTCAACATCAAAAATGGAGTCAGTCTTTTATGACAGTAAATGAACCCAATGGGAGGGTATGTGCTCTGAGTTAAATTTGGAAAGATCACCCAGGCAGTGATATTTGCCCTGGAATATTCATTCCCTGATGCCCAAGTCAGAATGCCAGAACATGGAAGCTGTGTCTGGTACGAACACTCCACAGAGCAGCACCTGGTTCATTCTATCTGCCTAATGAAGTCTATTCAGATGAAAGCACAACATTCCACTGTAAACAATAATCAGCCCCAATCCATCAGAAGACAAATTATATGTTTGTGTGCATTGAAAGGGGTGAATGTACCCTCTTGGGAGTGGCTGCATAAAAGCTTTTCCAGTCCATTGTGCATAACAACTTCCTAAGAATAAGCTTTAAACCAACAATGAACTAATATATATTGTGAACCTACTGTATGTCAATTGCTTTAAATGTGTTCTTTTCAATCTACCTCCATAACCAACATGTATAGGGGTTGTTCAAATCCATATTTTATAGTGAGCTGCAGCTCAAATGGAGCTTCTGCAGCGCACAGCTCTAGGGGGTGCTGTTCACACTCTGATCCACATGAAAGGCATGCACTGAGGCTGTGAGATTAACAGCCTGCAGAGTTGTCCTAGGGGCAAGCCTCAGAAAAGAGAAGTAACTTGCTCTAAATTATACACCTAGGAAATGTCACCACTAGTAGTGGTCAAGCTGATTCCAATTCATGGCAACCCAATGCGTGTCAGAGTAAAATTGTGCTCAATAGGGTTCTAAATGGCTGATTTTTTAGAAGCAGATCATCAAGCCTTTCTTCCAAGGCACTATGAGTAGACTTGAACCTCCAACATTTCAGTTATCTGTCAAGTGCTTCAACCATTTGCACCCCCCAGGAACTCTAATCTAGGAAATGAATGTCCTGTAATTTGAATCCAAGTCTTTCTGGCTCCAGAGTCCGTGTATTAATTCTTCTGTAAGATGATCACATCAGAAACTGATTTTAAAAAAGAGTTGAGAGGAATTCGAAGAGGGGGATATTTTTTATAGTTGCTTTTCCTTAGGTTCCATCTTCAAAGTTTTCAAGAAGAAAATTAGCATTCGATCTGGGACTTCCAAGTGGTGCAGCTGGCAAGCAGTAAATACAAACCCGTGAATTTTAAGCAGGACTTGAACCAGACATTTCAGTGGGATATTGGCCTTTTGTGTTTGAAATTCCTTAGTTCTGAGTTCAGGAGTCATTTTTGGTGCAAGATCAAGGGGATTATGGAGCTCAGGAAAGAATTAGAAAAGCTTATGAATATTCACTCGTTTATATGCACTGGTCACACTTGGAGGAGAAGAGAGCTGGCAAGAGCGTTCTAAAGCATGTGTTTGGATTTGTATACTGCAAGAAAGTAGAAAAAGTAGCTCAAGTTATGCTAGATCCTGGAAGGCTTCTGCTGTGTTCACCAATGCAAACCCAGATATGTGACAGGAAGTCAAACCACACACAGCTGCAGGGTGCATGCTGTGCTGAGTGCTACGAGGCACACTTGAGGGAGTGAGAAACTGACATTGCCGTTAAGGAGCTGACAGACTAGCAAAGAATATGGAGATGAACTCCAAGAAGAGACATTTGGAAAAGCTTCATGGGGGAGATGGCATATGCATACAAAGAACATCTCACTATTTACAGTCACTAAAGATGCAACAGCAAACAAAACTGGTGAGGGCCCTGCTCCCAGTGTGGGAGAGTTAGACTATAAATAAGTACATAAATAAATTAATCAGGGAAATACCAATACTGACAATATCCTTGAATACAATTAAGCAGGGTAATAAGATAGTGACTAGGGAAGGATGACAATTAGATTATGAGATGAAGGAAGCTCTCCTTGAAGAAATGGCATGAAAGCTAAGACCTGAATCACAAGAAATTGCTAGAAATGCAAAGATCTGAGGTCTAAGAATCCAGGCAGAGGGAGCAGCGAATGCTAAGAACCAAAGGCAGAAGCTAGCTTGGTATGTTCCAGAAGTAGAATGATTCCAGAGAAGCTGGTGTCACGCAATGATGTCAAAGAGAGACGGCTCATTTAAGACCATTTTAGGCCAGATTAGGAGTTTAGATTTTATTTTAACTGCAATGGGAAGCCCCAAGAGAGTTTTAAGCTGGGGAGTGACATTACCTAATTTTTGTTTTTAAAATATCAACCTGGCTACTGTAAGGAGAATGGATTGTTGCAGTGTAAGATAGGAGCAGAGAAATCATTTAAAGATTATTGGTGTCATCAGGAGAAAAATAAAGGAAACTGAATAGAAGACTGCTATGAGTGGAGAGGGAGAGAAGTGGATAGACTTGGGATGCATTTTGACAATGGACAGAGAGGATGTGATGGATTGTATGTAGATGGTGAAAGAAAGAGAAATTTAAGATTAAAAATGACTGTAGGAATTTGTCTTGAGCAACTGAATAAAATGATTTGCCACTGACCTGGACAGGTAGCTCCGAAAGGAGAATCAAGAGTTCTCTGTTGACCAAGTTTAATGTAAGATGCAAGTTAGACACCCAAGTAGAGTTGTCTGATAGGCAGTTGGATGTGTGATTTTGGAGCTAAGGCTAGAAGTATAAATATGTAAGCCATTGACATATAAGTGATATTTAAAACTATGTGTTTGGAGGAGATCATCTGGGGAGAGTATCCTGAGAACAAAAAATAGCAGACCTTGGAATTTCCGAAATTAGAGACAGTGAATTCAGAAGAACCACATGAAGATTGAGCCCTTATGGAGGAAGATAACTTGAAGAGAATGCAAAAGGAATTTCATTCATTCATTTGTTTAACAAAGATTTACTAACTACCTAGTATATGTCAGTCTTGGTGTTAAGTAATAAGACCATCATGATGAACAAGACAAACACAACCCACACCTGTCAGGACACATTGTGTGAGTGTTGTGATAGTGAGATCTTGAGGGTTTTCCCACATGTTCAGATCGTGAAGGATGAAGGTGGTCAGGTAAGGATGCCTGGGAAAGGTTACTTCTAATGTGGCATATGGAGAGAGAGTAGGATTCAGAAAGATGAAGAGTTGGGAGTGGTTTATTCCAAGTAAAGCCAACTAGAAGTTAAATAGTTTACATTGTAGGACAGAATGCAAGAGGTTAGTTAACAGAGATGAACTTGAAAAGGTAAAAGGCACAGATCAAAGGCATTTTAAAGGAAGAAGTACTTTATCCCAAGGGCAAGTGGAAGTCTTTGAAGGCCAACGGGAAACTTTGAAGGGTTTTAATCAAGGAGTGCATGAGTAGATATGTGTCTTAGAAAAGTAACTCTGCAGCAAAGAGGAGAATATATTGGAACCTTGGAACAAGACAGAGCAGAAAGACCACTGATAGATTGCTGGTTGGGAGATGGTTGGACTGTGCAAGTAGCAGTGTGGATGGAGAAAAGTGGACATGTTCAAAAGCCTCATAAAATATGGAATCAAACATATTTTGGGGATATAAAATAGAAAAGATGAAGGGAAACTTAAAAATCAACTAGAGTGTCCAGTTTAATGGCTAGAGCAAGTCAATGAATGTTGTTTCCATTCACTGGGTTAAGAATGCTGCCTGTGGAGTCAGATTCTGTTTCCTCTTCTTTTGGGTTCCATGACCTTGAAAGGGTTATTTAACCCTTCAGCAGGATATAGCCTTCTCAAACTTCAATTTTCTTGCCTGGAAAATGTGGATAATTAATATCTTTAAATGGTTAAGAGGATGGAATAACATAATACTGACAAAGTATATATTAAATATATTAAGCAATACTGTTAGGCCGAATAACGGTATCCCCGGTGATGTATATGTCTTAATCCCGGGAACCTGTGAATATGTTACCTTATATGGCAAAATATAATTTGAGGTGTAGAATGAATTAAGATTGTTGATCAGTTGATTATGAGATGGAAAATTATCCTAGATTATCCAGTTGGGCACAATGTAATTGCAAAGGCTCTTATAAGTGGAAAAAGAAGGCAGGAAAGAGAAAACAGAAAAAAATTGTAGCGTGAGGACATGGTCCACATTGCTGGCTTTGAAAATGGAAGAAGTGGTCCACAAGCGAAGGAATGTGGGCAGCCTCTAGTAGCTGGAAAGGACAAGAAATAGATTCTCTCCTAGAGCCTCCAGAAAGGGATAGAGCCCTGCCAACACCTTGGTTTTGGTCCAAAAAGAGCCATTTCAGATTTCTGAGTTCCAGAATTTTAAGATAATACAAGTGTGTTATATTGAGTCACTGAGCTTGTGAAATTTGTTACAGCAACAAGAGAAAACTAATATAGACTGCAATCAGTATTAGCTGTTATTAAAACTATTATAGAATATTGGTTCCAAGAAGAAGAAGAAGGAAGAAGAGAAGACAGAGAAGGAGGAAGGGGAGAAGGAGACAGAGAAAAAGGAGAAAAGAAGTTGATTCTTGTTCAGAGTGAGAGATTCCTGTTGGGAAGTGGTGAGAAAGTGCAGCCATATGTGGAAAGAAGAGAATTGTGTGATGTACTCGATAATTCCATGCCTGAAGCTGGATTAGAAAGCTGCAAAAGTGAAGGGCCTTTAGTTCCAGGCTGAGATATTTGGATGTAATTCTATATTCGGTGGAGAATGATACATCCAGGTAATTTGTCCCTTTTGCAGCCTCCATTCATCCTTTCCATTATCCCACCTGCTGTCCTTTCCTTTAAGATATTAATTCTTCCAGCAATATTTGTTTTTTCAAAGTGACCATAGGAAATCAAGAACATAACTTTCAGAGACAGATTTTTGACAGAATCAGGTATCAGGAAGGAGGACCACTGAAAGCAACTCGTGTGTGAAGTACTTCTCACGCTCTGTCACAGCAATAGAACAAGAACTTCACTTACAGGGAAGGTGGCCTCTGGACTAAAAATGTATAGTGTAGCTGTCTCTCCATGGAAGTAATTAACTCTATCCTGGCTGTGTTAAAACCCAACTGTTTCCTAGGGCAAGTCACTTCTCACCGTCTCATCTGTGAAATGGGAATTATAATTCTGGTCCTACTTGGTCAGTAGATTGCTGAGAGGATCAAAGCGGGTAGCATAGGTGAAGGAACTGTGTAAGTAGAAAAGCATAATACATTTGCCATCAACCCTCATTAGTCCCCAGGCTCCCCAGCAGCAGTGGGAGTGAATGTGCCAGTCCTCTGAAGACCATGGAGCTGTCTGATGGCAGGTTTGATCATATATACACATATCATCCATTCTTCCCTTCACTTTCGTCTCTTCTTATGTCCCATTTTTTCCCCCATCCCTCTCCTAATCAACTGAACCTTTTGATCACTATTTTGCCTTCTTGTTAAACAGGTATCTGAAATTCATTTATTTGTAAACTGGTTTTATAGCCCAAATTGCTCACGCATAATGCTCAAGTATCGCAAAGAAGCCCTGGGGGATAGCATTCACCTGGGAAGAATCAACAGGCAGCAAGGCTGTTATTTGAAACCAGCATGCTTTACTGGAATAAATATTCATTTTGGATTTTGTTCACTATTTGAAGAAGAAGAAAAAAAAATCATCAAAGTGTTAAGAGCTAATTTCATTGGTCACACACCAGTAATACATTCATAATGAATCCAGATGATGACTGTTCCTAAAATTATACATTCAAAATAAGTTTCAAGGTTTTGATTTTTATAGAGTTCATCTTCCCTTTACATGGGCTCATTCCGACGCTCGAATTGGCTATTTGCAGACAATAAAAATAGATATTGCTTCTACATGTAATTATTTCTGCTACACATAAATAAAGAGTTACCCTTTCATAACATGCTTCCTTTGTTTTCCCATCTGGAGCCTTGAGAAGGCATCATGTTGGCCCATTCCTAGCAGGACCAAGCAGATAAATTATGAGAGAGATCAGTGAGAAAGTTAAGGTCTGACACAAAATCTGCTCAGTAGTGGAGGACAGACGCTTAGAAAAATTAAGCTGTTGCAGAGACAAATTTTGGAAGCATACCCAGACAGGAAAATGAGCCCTTGGGGGGCTCAGGTGCAACACAGGCATGTCTCAGGCACGTCTTACCTGATATTGCACAACTTGGATGGGTGGAGCTCAGCACTGGCCATCCAAGAAGAAGGTGTCTGAGCCCCAGCATAACCAGTCATGCATGGCGGTTGCCCTTTTCGGTCTATTCTTACCCACGGTGCACACCCTGCTGGCCTCCTTCTGATGCCCACTGGCATCCACTTTCTACGAATAGTTGTTCTGGGAGGATGGACTGTATCAGATATACCACGAGTTTCATGAGAATGTGAAATCAGGAAAGCTTTTAGTGATCATATAGTTTAATATTCTCATTGTACTAAATTCCAGACATCTCTGGCCTTGGGAGTTGCACAGCACGGCTATCATATCAATTCTCTATGCCAGCTCTCCCTGGGGCTTAGCTTTCTCAACCTCATTTTACCCTGTGAAAGGCAAGGCTTTGGATCCCAGCGTGAGAAGACTGGGGAGAGGAAGGCAAGACGCCTTCCAAAGTCCCCCTAAAACAACCCCACCACTCGCAAAAGCAATTCCCACGCACAGTTAAGTTAATCAATACTAATGGAGTAGGTCAGTAGAAAGGTTTCAAAATTGCATTTTAAAGCCAGGAAATTGTGTCATTTCTCTGCATTCAGAATCTTAGAGAAAATCCCAAGAGGGCTCTTTTGCTAAATTGGCATGTGCTTTGCATCATCTGTCACTCATGATTCAGTCGAGGTGGTAAGGGCCCAACTTGGTGAGAACTGTCTCAGAGCTCAGGATCCAGGCTTCTTAACGACAGCTCTATTGTCTCAAGGAAAAACTTTTCAGGAACTTGCTTCTGTTTTCCCAGTACTCTTGGGACAACCTGGCTCTCCTCGCAGACTCCAGCTAACATCCAAATCTGTTCCATTCCTCAGTGAAGGCAAAGTGTCTGAATAAATGAAGTGCCTAAATAAACAAATATACATCAACATCCTTTACAAACCTCTCGTACCAGTTGCCAGTGAGTCAACTCTGACTCATGGCAACTCCAAGTTTATCTGAGAGAACTGTGCACCATAGGGATTTCAATTGCCAATTTTTCAGAAGTAGATTAGCAAGCCTTTCTTCTGAGGGAACTCTGGGTTGACTCAAACCTCCAATCTTTCAGTTAGCAGCCAAGTATATTAACTGTTCGCTCTGTCCAGGTTTTTACCTACGTCAGGGTGTTGAGGAAACCCTGATGGTGTAGTGGTTAAGAGCTATGGCTGCTAACCAAAAGGTCAACAGTCCGAATCCACCAGGCACTCCTTGGAAACACTATGGGACACTCCTACTCTGTCCTATAGGGTCGCTATGAGTCGGAATCGACTTGACGGCATCGGGTTGGTTTCTTTTAGGCTGTTGAACATGCTCTTTTGTCTACTAGAAAATCCTTCCCAACACATTCACCCTCTGCTCCGCCATCTGCTTGGCTAACTCTTCTTCAGCATTTACTTCTTCAGTGAAGTCTTCCCTCTTCTGACAGCCCAAAATGACTTTGGAACCCTTTCTTTGTGTTCCCATCACAGCATCTATGGTATTGCTTTGTAATAGTTTCCCAGTCTGTCTGTATTAGTGCTGATCTGTGAGCTCCTTTCACACAGGGAGCTTGTCATAGTACAGCTCCTGTCAGAGTCAGCACTTCATAAATATTTGTTGAGTTGAATAATGAGTGAATGAATAACTCAAGCACTAAATGCACTAACAGGCAGTTAAGGCTGGCCCTATGTATCTGAGAAAACTATGGATCTTACTGGCTTTAGAGAAAATTTATAGGGAGGGGATCCTGCCGGCCCCCAGTGACCTCTCCCCCATCACCACACATACTCATTCCTCAGAGCACTTTTTAAAACTGCACTGGCCTAAGTTGGAGAGAGTTAGATGTCCAGTCTGAGGCCATTCTATGATAGTTAAAGAAACTAAGAATCAGGGAAGTGGCAAGGCTTGAGGAAAGTCACAAGTAGAATTATGATTAATACATAATTTAGGCAAATACACACTTAATGTGGATATTATCTGCAGTCAGTTTGTCATACTGTGATGGTCTTGCATGTTGATATGATGCTGGAAGCTACACCAGTGGTATTTTAAATACCAGCAGGGGCTCCCATGGTGACCAAGTTTCAGCAGAACTTCTAGATTAAGACAGACTAGGAAGAAAGGCCTGGTGATCTACTTCTGAAAATTAGCCAATGAAACCTTATGAATCACAATAGAAAATTGCCTGATTCACTTGATTTGGACATGTAATCAGGAGGAATCAATTTCAGGAGGAGGACAAATCTGGTGAAACAGAGGGCCGCCAAAGGCAAAGGAGGCCCTTGGTGTGATGGATTGGCACAGTGGTCGCGACAATGGACTCAGACTTGCTGGTAATTGTGAGGATGACACAGGATCGAGTAACATTTTGTTCTGTAGTACATAAGGTCACCATAAGTCAGAGTCGACTAGATGGCAGCTATGTATCTATCTATCTCTCTATCCATCTATTTATCTATGAATATTATATATTCCATACAACCAAAATGTCAGCACTATAATATAAAACAAATGTCAACTTTTAAACATTAAAATTTTAAGCTTACATTACAAATGTTGTTAGAGGACAAACTAGAATAATGCACAATATCACTGCCATGAAAGATGCTCTCTGCAGATGGACAGCACAAGGGCCCTACATACATCTGCGTCTTTCCTCTACATTGAGTCTTGCATTTATTGGAGAGAAGGGAGATCTGTAATTAGAACCCCAAGGTCCTGACTCCCAGTCCAGTGTTCTTTTTACATAAAATCGCTTTATGAGAAGATAAAACTTTTATTCCATGATGAGAGGAAAACACTTTGATTCTCAGTAAAATATACTTGACTGATATGTGACTTCTCTTTAGAATTACTTTTGATAAATGAGTGAGAAACATGGTATAATGCAAGGATCATGACTGACCATGGGTAACTGAAAGCATAGAAGGCAAAACGTCAGATAAGTGGGGATTGCTATATGAATTTCCTCTTTTATAAAATGGAGATAATTTTTCATACTTTTTAGTTATGATATCAGATTATAGATCTAAAATCTCTGCTAAATCATCTCTGTGAACTTTTGTTATAGTAATATTCACTGTTACTATAAAAAGAAGCCAAAAAAAAAGGAAGAAGGAGGAAGGAGGAAGAGAAGAAAGAGAATGATAAAAGGAAGAGTGAAGGAGATGCCACCGGTCCCTAAACTAGAGTGCAAGGAGAAAGGACAGGAAGAAGTGTCAGTGAACAACTAAAGAAATGGTCACAGACAACAAAGAATCAAATTACCACAGACAACAATGGGCCAGAGAGCCAATTCCTAGACATCACCACAGCACATGCAGACTGATGGCATAAGAACTCCATAAATAATCTGATTTCTTCACCATACCTATGCCCGTTCTTCTGAGAAGAAATGATCATTTTGCCTTTCTCCTAGATGAAAGACCAGAATGACCTGAAGCTACTCTATTGTTGTAGACCCACTGTACAGGAAAAGTTCAATTGTCCAGCCTAAAATTGTGTCAGTAGCCCATCTCCAAATCCTCTGTCCATCTGGGCTATGGACATGACAGGATTCAGCATGAGTCATTTTTCTTGGAAAGCTTCTCTGTCATTTCAATATTTAAACCACATCCCCACCCTATGCAGCTTACTTCTAGCGTAGGATTACCTCTATGCCTATTCTCTCTTGGGGTTGTAAGGAAAGGCTGTCCAGGGGATAATGAGAAATGACTTTGTGCATGATCAGTACATGCACAGAGGTACATGCTTGTCCAGGTGGGGTAAACAATACATTCTTTCCTAAAGTTCAAATGATGAAGACATTAAGAGACAGTGAGAGATCAGTTCTAAAAGTCTATTACAGTCCATCCTTTTTCAGCTTGAAATGCTGTGAGAACTACTTGAACTAAATTTGCCTTTTCTTTAAAAGCTAATAATCACTAGCTGCTATTAAAGCACTTAATTGTAATTAACTACTCATTAATGTACAAATAAGATGCCTGCTACTCCATAAATAGCCAATAGCCAGAAATAAATGAGAGCAGAGCGGGAGAGACTTTCCAAACCCCTAGAATCAGGATTAGGTACATCTACCTCAGACTTGTCAAAATGATCTGGAACATAATAGAGAATGCTTTGTGAGTGCACCTACATGGCTTGTTTCCCGTAGGTATTGAAGCCATAGACACCTGTCAACAAGGTCAGATGAATACTTCTGCTATAATAGACTTCAGGATATTGCAGAGTCCTAGATTGCTACAGCCTAGCTGGTCCTTAACAAAAACAGCCCATTTATCATTGAGTAGACTTCAAATCATTGCAACCCCAAATATTGCAGATTAGAGTTGCTCCATAGGGTTTTCAAGTCTATGACGTTTTGGAAGCAGATCACCAGGCTTCTCTTCCAAGGAAGCTCTGGGTGGGTTTGAACCACCAACCTTTTGGTTAGTAGTTGAGTGCTTAGCTGTTTGCACCACCCAGGGTCACCTTGGGCATCATCTTATTCCTCACTGTACTCAGGCTTACAGAGAACTGACTTGGCAGGGGTTGTAAAGCAACTTCATAACAAAACCAGGATTGACACCCCAGACTCCTTGTTCCAAGCTCCATGCTCTTTCTACTTCTCTCTAATAACATTCAAATGAATTCTTCTGGAATCAAAGCATATTTAACCAAATATATATAAAATCAAGAATCTGTGGTTGAACTCTTTGTCTCTCCGAAAATCCTTACTCATGTCATGAATTGCTCTGAAACCCAGACTAGTCTTAAGGCAGGAAAAGGGGGCAGAAGTCTTAAAGGCTTTGGGAAATAAATGCTGAACTGAATTCACATTTGTTTTAAAATCTGAATGAAATGTAAATTCAGGTAAATTCAAGTCAACTTCCACAGCATCAGTAGATAATTATATGAGTAAAAGAGATCTCCCCAGAAATTTCTACACACCAGAATTAACAGCAAGTCTAACTGGAAAATGGAACTCAAGAAATTGCCTAATGTTGTTAGAGTTGGACCAGGCAAAGAGAAAGGGAAAAACCTCAGTGCCAAGAGAACATCGGCGTGACTGAAATTGAGTCAGTCACAACTTGGAAGAGTCGGCTTAATTAATTCATAAAAACTAGAATCCGGATAATGCTTAGTTCAGTTTAGTGGTTTGCATATTTCTAAGCATTTACTTGTCCATTATACCATGTGATTTTTTTTTTAGCTCTTTGAGAGTTAGACTGGGCTGGTATAAACGTCCTCTTTGTAAAAGTAAGCTTTGAGAGGGGACAGACTGTGTTGGAAAGAACACCCAGCTGGAAGTCCAGAGATAGGAGTGCCAAATCTGGGGCTGGATCTTGAGAAATCATTTAATGTCACAGACTTATCTGCAAGGTCCCTGTTCCAAGACTCAATGCCTCTAAGTACACATCTAGGAGCTGGGAGAAAGTAAAAACTGCCTTCCAGAGAAAACAAGTACGTTTCTAGTCCAAAGTTTGAGACCCAACCATTCCCTAGGACATTGAGCAATGAGTCTGTCTGATTCGAAGTAGAGTGTAACAGAAAAGTTGTTGAATCTGGAGTCATAGGACACTAGTTTCCATTCCAAGTGAACCAATTACTAGCTGAGTGGCTTTTAGCAAGCTCCTTGATGTGTCTGAACCTTGGTATCCCCACCTGTAATGCATGCATGTTATCACTGGGAAAGTTTGAAATATTGACTGAAAATGCTTTATAAAATACTAGTGCATCATATAAATGCAAGAAATTATTTCTAATGTATTGCTGCTCAATTTTGGAAGCACTGTTCATTGTATGTACCGTCTGCGGAAATGGCAGGTGTCACAGGAAACATCTGTTTTTGTGATCAACCTCCGGATTGCCCACTTGCTAGAGATCCTAGGAACACTGAGCATGGGCTAAAAGAGTTAACTCCCCCTGGGTCCAGTTTCTTTTGCCAGCTCTGGATGCTGAATCCCGCATTTTGTTGTATTAGTAGCACATTGCTTTATATTATGCAAATGTGTATGCTCTTTGCAAACTGGCAGTAATTACAAGGCTAAAAAATCACTGCAGTGGTCCTGTCCCCTGAGCCCGTATCAGACAAGCTGTTCGGATACTGACCTTTTCATTTGTCAGAACAAATAAAAGGAAACCGATTGACTTTGTTTTTTAAATATTTACTTGCTTTCTTTAAAAAAATAAACCGCATAATTAAAAATGTCAGGCTGTTTTTTGTTTTGTTTTGTTTTTTTATCGCATGCTTTGGAATTTCACCCTACTCAAGGCTATTTTCCTTCCCGGACTCCAGCTGTTTAACAGTTCTTCTGCCACCAGGGAATGACATTTGTATGTAAGATGTTATAGGCTCAGTACTGGAGAGTGAATCTCCTTAAAATTATCATTGAAAGCAATTTTACTCCGTCATGAATTTCCCAGAATTCTCCTGTAGAGAAGGGGATAGTTTTATTTACTTTTATTTTAAATGCTCTAATAATTTTTATATAAACTTTTCCTTCATGTACACTAGAGAACTCAGACGAACCTTATCAATAAGCTGGAAATAACGTGTAATGAGGGTGATTAATCATTTGAGTCTGTTGTGATTAGATAGTTAATAAAAGGAAAGGTACTTGACAAAAGGCATAGATTTTAATTTTTAATGCCTTAGCATGAATTAGTGAGTAGAATTTTAATGAGCTCTTCAGCGTCCTACTGTTTGATTTGGCAAAAAAAAAAAAAAAAAAAAAAAAAAGAGGGAAAGGCAGCTATCTAGAGCTTTCTGTGCAGCAGTGAGTTGCGATAGACCTAGTATGGAATCTGGGATCCAGGTTCTAAGTCATGACCTAGAGGAAGTCGTTTATCACCTCTGGATTGCTGCTTACCCATCTGTACTTCAGGCAGCACCAGCAGTGGTGAATACCTCTTAGTCTCAAATAATTTGAAATCACAGACTAATAAATTAATGCACACATTCCAAAAAGAAGAGGTTGGGTCTGAGATGCTGTTGCTAATTTTTATTTCTCCAAATAAACACAAGAAAATATTATCTGAATTATAAAAACATGGAACAATCAAATCTTAGGGGGAAAAAAAGGTCCTTTAAATTTAATTGCATTTATGGAAATTTTACTTTTTTTTCTCATTTATTGAGGATCAATAAAAATTTTCTCATACATTGGTACCAAATTATGTCATTGTACTTGGGAACTCCTAGACTAGAGGACCTCTAAACGCCATTAGAATACAGCAATTCTTTGAAATTTTATGATATTGATGGATCTGAAAGATTTCCTTTTGCTGTAAAATTCTATGGAATGCTATAATTTGAGATGCTTTAAACCCATCATTATTTTCTTTATTATAGATTATTTTAAAAGTGAATTTCCTTAACTGAATGTTCTGTTTACAGGTTGATAACATCAGCTTTAAATGTGAAGGTCAACTCATTTTAGTCAAATGATTAATTTGATGACAAAGGGACCTCAAAGTCTTCAGTACTTTTGCACTACAAGGACTCTGCTATTACATCCCAAAGTTTTCTTTCTTTTTTTTTTTTTTATGTGCTTAACAGAACTATATTTTCTTAAGTTTACTTATTCTTATTTTCAATGTGATCTTTGTATTAAAACACAATATATTATCAAACTATGAAACTTTATGTATTTTCTACAAAGTCGGACTAAGGATATTGAAATGTGTCCTTGTGTTAAAGTTCCTAACTACCATTCTAATCCCTGAAACATGGGGATAAAAGTGACTCCACCCCCCTCTTATCTGAGGTGGCTGTGAGGCTCACACGAGCTAGTTATCTGAAATAATTTTATGATCTAAAGTATTTAAATTACTTCCATTTTATAAAAATTTCTTAAAAGCATAGATAACTTTGAAATAGTTTGTTACTATAAGATTTTATAAATGTTAACTAAATAAATTTAAAAATATCTCATCAAAGGTTTTTGAAAGGATGAATTGGGGTTGAGATTCCTTTATCCTTAAGTTTGTAAAAAATCAGTTTGTTACATGACAGCATTGTCCTGAAGATCTAAGTTTATAAAAGAATGTCAAATATTTCAGAAACATTAATTCAAATGAGGTTAAAGTAAAATAGGATATAAGTAAACACCATTGTAGGCAAACATGATAGAAAATTCATACTACCATGGTTTCACTAAATTATAGTTCTAGTAATCTGGATATTTGTCAGCACCTACCATAAATTGGAGCCCTAGTGGTGCAGTGGTTAAGAGCTACGGCAAGCTACGGCTGCTAACCAAAAGGTTGGCAGTTCGAATTCCCCAGCCGCTCCTTGGAAACACTATGGGGCAGTTCTACTCTGTCCTACAGGGTCACTATGAGTTGAAATCAACTTGATGGCAACAGGTTGGTTGTTTTTTTTTTTTTTTTGGTTTTACCATAAATTAGGATGTCCTAGAAAAATGATATAATCTAATAGGAAGACCTAAACCTTCTCCACCCTCCCTTTTCTTGGAAACTGTAAGAAACACTAGAAATTTTTTTTACTTTTGGGGGAAAAAAAGACCCAGGATCACAGGATATTAGCATAGCAGGCATGGGTAAGAAGCTTAGAAGTTGTCCATTTCTGGGAGGCAAATACAGTCCACTCTGAGTGATTGGCAATCTCTGCTTAAAAGTTGGTGGGGAAGGGCTATGATGCTGCCTGTGAGCTTCTCAAAATAGAGCACATGAACGTCGCTTTCATTTATACAGCAGATGTTCATAACGCACAAGGGACTGTACCTAATACCAGGTTGGCAGTGATGAACACAGCCCCTGCCCTCAAGGAGCAAAAAGATCATCACAGTAAAATGTGATAGTTTCCACAATAAGGAAAATACAATACACTCTGAGGGCATGTGCCAGGAGCATCTAACTTAATCTAGAGTGTCAGGGGAGCCTCCTTGCAGGAATTAACCGAAAATCTGACTTTTGGAAGATGCTATCTAAGAGGTGAGGCCCTGGTGGCACAATGGTTAAGCGTTTGGCTGCTAACCAAAAGCTAAGCAGTTCATATCCACCAACCACTCCTTGGAAACCCTATGGGGCAGTTTTACTCTGTCCTATAGGGTTGCTATGGGTCAAAATCGACTCAACAGCAATGTTTTGTTTGTTTGTTTTTGGTTTATCTAAGAGGTTGGTGGGAAGATATTCCAAGAAGCAAAGAGAAGAAAAACATGCAAAGACTCAGAAAGGACCATGGCTGTGCAAATGACGAATGCCATTCAGTATGCTCAAAGTAGAGAATGAAAAGGAAGTAGGGGCCAGGAGGTAAAGTGCCATGTGAGGCAGTGTAACAGGAATTAAAAACTGCTGTTTAGTAAACAAAGGAGCCCTGGTGGTGCAGTGGTTAAAGTGAACGACTGCTAACCCAAAGCTTGGCAGTTCGAAACCACAAGTAGCTCCTCGGGAGAAAGATGTGGCAGTCTGCTTCCATAGAGATTTACAGCTTTGGAAACCCTACGGGGTCACTGTGAGTTGGAATCGACTCCATGGCAGTGGGGATTGTTATTCAGTAAACAAGACATCTGCTACAGCTGCTGCTTCTTTATTCCAGGGGAGTAACACAATTCACCTCTGGAGCAATTGATTTTTGGTTTAGGAAACATCATGATGGATCTATTGCTTGAGAAAGGAGAAACAGTGGTTGTAGCCTAACGTGCGAGGGAAGGCTAAGCAAAGAATAACTGAATTGCTCTCACAAAAGAAGGAGCTTTGAGTTCCTTTCTCTACTAGAAGATTCTCCTCATCCCCTTGCATTTCTTCTGTCATTTATTTGCCCACCTAGGCAACTGGTCAAGTAAAAGAAGAAATGTGAGACGGTGAGGAAACTTTTCTAGTAGAGAAAGAGGAGTGAGGACAATTAACTTTTATGACAACGATAACTATCGTTCAATATCAAATTGTTTCAAGTACTTTGCTGTAATCTCTAATTGCTACCCCCTGCTCCCAACTTTAGTAAGTGTTAGTATAATGTTATTTTTTTTTTTTTTA
>NW_004443959.1:3431908-3448823 GCF_000243295.1 Trichechus manatus latirostris | reverse complement strand
ATGGATTTACATCTGGGTTCTCAATTCTGTTCCATTGGTCAATGTATCTGTCGTTGTACCAGTACCAGGCTGTTTTGACTACAGTAGCTGTATAGTAGGTTCTGAAGTCAGGTAGTGTGAGTCCTTACAATGTTATTTTAGAGAATTTTTTTTTTAAAGGAGCAGGGTCCTCCAGAATGAAGCCTAATTTGTAGCGTATTTGTGTGTGTATATGTATGTGTGGATGTGTATTTGGAGTGTAAGTATATGTGTATGTAGGAAGTGAATAATAATCATCTGAGGTAAGAAGCAGAACAGTCATGAATTAAATGGGAAAAGGGAATCAAATGACCAGAAACATCCTAAACTTCCTAAGAACTCTCAGAGATATAGGGAGGAAGACAAATTTCTTGTGCAATGGGAGTTTAAGCTATGCTGTTTAAATATTAGCATGACGGTGTGATTCCAAAATATTAAAGGACTTGGGTCTCCCAGGCGGTAGGCGCTCATGTTTCCCATATTTAGGAGTTAGGACTAAACCCTAATGAAGTGTGAAGCCAGTAAGTGATTTCAAGAAGGGGAGAGGCATGATTATGATCATGAGAAAATGATAAAAGAGTTGCTCAGGAAACATTGACAAGAATGGGTGGGAGGGGCAAGACTAGAGAGAGGACCTGTTTTGAAGTTATTGCTGTAATCCAAATAAAAGAGGAAGGTGTTATAATCTCTGTGTGGGTTGGGCAACTGCAGAGATGTAGAAAAGTGGACAGGTAAAAGAGATAAATGACCTCATGAACCTTCACTCACCGAAGAATCCAGAATGACACATAGATCTCTTAGTGCCCTTTACTAAGACAGGAAAAAGAGGCAAAGCAGGTTTAGGAGAGACGAGGATAAATTCCATTTTGAACATATTGGGGTTATGATGACTGTAAGATATTCAAGTGAAATGTTTAGCAAATGATTAGTTGGAAGTGAAAACCAGGAGCTCAAAAGATAAGATAGAGTAAAAAAATGAAGATTTGAGAGTATCATTATGTCGAAGAGAGCTTTAAGCATGTAAGAGACAGGGACAGGGAAGCATGGTGGCAAAATCTCTACCTGGATGAACGGAGGAAATAGTTTTCCCAGGGGTAACCCATTGAGAAATAAGAGTCGGGTTCCCCCTCTCCACTTAAATTTTGTTGTTGTTGTTACTGTGAACAACATGTAAAAACATATATTTTAAAGGAACCGCTCATGTAACCACCACATTGCAGTACTTCAGAAGCCATGCATGAGCCTTCTCATACTCTCCCTCCCCCTTAAACTTTCTATGCATCCCACTTGTTTTATGTTTATTTTTGTTTTGTCACTTCCTTTGGATTGTTTCTTTTTCTCATTGCAAATTTTTCTTCTACAGCTTTTGAAGTGACATACTCTATTGCAATTCTTTTAAAAGATTTTCTTATAAATTATTACTTATATATCTAAATTACCAAAGTCTAAAATTAATCATTACATCCACCATCTTATAGGACATTCAAGGACTTGCCCCCTCCCCCGACTCATGTACTATGTAAGGTGAACTTTGTAAAGTGTTACCATATACAGGTAAACCTGTACAAGCCAGAACCTGTGTAAGGCAGAGACCTGTCAGAGAAGGAAAACTCAAATATTTTCCACTACTAGAGGGCAATAGAAAAGTAGTAAGACTGTACCTTGTCAAAGGCGGAAATCTTGCAAGACCCTTAAACACAAGGCAGTCCCAACAAGTTCTGGCTCTCACGGGTTTCACTGTATTTTTAAAATAATGTTTGCATGAAATATCTTTTTTCAACTTTTTATTTTCAACCTACCTATGTCATCATGCTTGGTAAAGTAGAGGGTCAGAGAAAAAGAGGAAGACCTTCAGCAAGATGGACTGACACAATGACTGCAACAATGGGCTTAAACATAGCAATGATTGTGAGGGTGGCACAGAACTGGGCAGTGCTTCGTTCTGTTGTGCATGGGGTCACTGTGAGTCAGAACCCAGAACCGACTCAACGGCACCTAACAACAACAGTGACAATACCTGTGTCGTTAAGTTAGTTTCTTGTAGACAGAATATAGTTTGGTCATGTTTTGCATCCACTCTGCCAATTTCTGCCTTTTAATTTTCTTTTAGACTATTTGCATTGAGAGAAATTGTTAATGTTAGGACTTAAGTTGACCATTTTACTATTTGTTTTCTGTATTTTTGTTCTCTTTCTCATTTACCTGTCTACCTTTTCTTGCCTTTTTGTGGGTTACATGAACATTTTTTAATTCCATTTTATCTATAGGGTTTTTTTAATATATCACTTTATATACTATTTTTAGTAGTTGCTCTAGATATTACAAGATACACATGTAACATATTAAAGTCTACTGATATAGACAATTTATTATTTCAAGTAAAGTGTAGAGGGCTTACTTCCATTTAGGTCCCTTTACCTGCCCCACTTTTTAAATATAAATGACTTAAGTATTTTATCCACATAAATTGAGCACCATATCAGATGATGTTATAATTTTTGCTTCAACCATCCAATATAATTTTTTTTAAAACTCATGAGGAAAGCATAGTCTATTATATTTATCTCTATTTTTATACATTTCACCATTATTTCATTCTTCTTGACGTTCCAGCCTCCTTATTTGATAATTTCCCTTCTATTTAGAATACATCCTTTAGCCACTCTTTAGTGGTAGATCTACCAATGGCAAATTCTTAGTTTTCCTTCATCTGAGAATGCTTGTATTTCACCTTCACTCCTGAAGGATATATTTACTGTATATAGAATCCAAAGTTGGCAGATTTTTTTTACAGAAATTGAAATATTTTGTACCACTTCCTTCTGACTTCCAGGGTTTCAGATGATTTCTCTCTAGCCTCTTTCAACATTTTTTCTTTGTATTTAATTTTCGAAAGTTTGATGACAACATTCTTGACATGAACTTCTTTGGTTTATCCTATTTGGGGATAACTCAGATTTTTAAATCTGTAGATTTTATGCCTTTCTCCAAATTTAGGGAATCTTCAGCTATTATTTCTTCAAATATTTCTCCTCTCTCTCTGGGACTCTGCTGATATGAATGTTTCACCTTTTATCGCTGTCACATAGATCCCTAAAACTCTTCATTTTTTTAGTCTATTTTTTTTCTGTTGTTCAGATTGTATAACTTCTATCAACCTATCTTCAAATTTACTGATTTGTTCCCCAGTTGTCTCCAATCTACTACTGAGCCCATACAAGGAACTGTTTGCTTGTTTTTCAATTCTATTATTTCTATCTAGTTCTTTTTTATTGTCTATTTCTTTGTTGGAATTTTATATTTCTTCATTTGTTTCAAGAGTGTTTGTAATTATTCCTTGAAGCACTCTTATGATTGCTGCTTCAAAATCCTTGTCAGATATTTGCAGTGTCTGAGTCATCTAAGTGCTGGTATCTGTTGATTGTCTTTCTCATTTAGGTTATGATTTACCTAGTTTTTGTTATGATTAACAAAACTCTGGACTTTATTCAATCTTCCTTTAATGCTTTTTTAGCGTACAATTATCCTGTTTATGTATAGTGCAAAGGTCCAAGTAGGGACAGACATTCAGCACTCTTCTAGGACCCACTGACACTGGGTGGGCAGGGGAAAGACAGAAAGTAGAGTGCCAATTAGTCTCACTTCCCTCATTGATGCTGAGTGAAGATGCAGTTCTGACACCAGTGGGTAGGGAAAAAGCCGAGTGCCAACTAGCCCCATGTTACACTGCCTTATTCAGTGTCATTGTTATCAGGTGAGAGTGTAGTCTAAGCTCGCTCTGGACCTCATTCACACTAGGGGCTGGGAATGCAGAGTGCTGATTACCCCACCTCACATTGCCTTGTTCAGTCTCATTGATACAGTGGTGTCACTAGGGGGGTGCAGGGCTGCAGACCACACTGGATGACACTGTCAGAGGGGGTGACACAAAAATGACTGTCTATAAAATTTTTGCACAGTGTTTCAGCAAGAATTTATTATTTTTTAATAAAAATATCCCTGTAGTTAGTTATAACAACAAAAATGTTTTTCATAAGCCCAGCTTAGGTGTATCCATATTAAGTGTTGTTGAATTGATTCCGACTCATAGCAACCCTACATACAACAGAACGAAACACTGCCCAGTCCTGCGCCATCATTGCTGTATTTGAGCCTATTGTTGCAGCCGCTGTGTCATTCCATTTCATTGAGGGTCTTCCTCTTTTTTGCTGACCCTCTACATTAACAAGTATGATGTCCTTCTCCAGGGACTGATCCCTCCTGATAACATGTCCAAAGTACATGAGACAAAGTTTCACCATCCTTGCTTCTAAGGAGCATTCTGGCTGTACTTCTTTCAAGACAGATTTGTTCATTTTTCTGGGAGTCCATGGTATATTCAATATTCCTCACTAACACCGTAATTCAAAGGCTTCAGTTCTTCTTTGGTCCTCCTTACTCATTGTCCAGCTTTTGCATGCATATGAAGCAATTGAAAATACCACATCTTGGGTCAGGTGCACCTAGGTTGTCAAAGTGACATCTTTGCTTTTTATATAACTACAAGACTGAAACTCTATGCTAATTTACTTTTTGAGCCTTCTAATGCGCTTTGGTCAGAACTGCCATTATTACCCAGTTACAATGAAGCTTTGAATCATGTGGTTTCATCTGCATGCGCCACAAGCACATGCTGTTGTTTTCCTTGCTGTTGATGTTTTTATAGTTGCTGATTTTGTCAAATTTTATGGTGTTTTACCTACAATATTGTGGTAATTAGTATTTGTGAATCTATATCGATAACTTTTTTGAGAATGAAGTAGTAATTAAAGAAAAAGGAGAAAAATAAAAAAGGCTTCCACTCAGTTACTAATAATGTTGTAATTCAATGAAGAAAGATTTTACGGAACAATTTTGTTGCTAGTATTCATATAATCTAAGAAATATTACATCTAAGCAATTTATAACTATATCTATCACATATTATTTTATGATTAAAATTGATAATAAACATTTCTAAGGATTCTGTATGGTCTGTTAAGGGAGGACATCCTTGGGTGGGGTAGTGATACCGTAAGTTACTTCACTGGGTGACACCAACCCTAGTGACACCATTGCATTGTTGTTAGGGAATGGTAGAGGCTCAACTCCGCACTGGAGCCTGCTGACACTACCTTAGTGGGGGAAGTGGAGAATGTCCATTTCTACAGTGTATGGGATAGAAGATCAGCTACCCACTCAGACCACTGACACCACTCCCACTGGGAAACCGGTGCATCATCGCTAGCTTCTGCCAGGCCAGGGGAGTGCATGGAAGATTAGCTCCCTGACTGGCCCTGATTAAACCATGGGGTGTTGACAAATTTTTTCCACTGATGTTTGGATGAAGTTGGCGGGTATTTTTAAAGAGGTTTTTTATTTTGTTAGGCTACCCTTTTCCTGATCCTTTGGCTAGGGAAGCAGGCTTTCCTTGCACCTCTTATTTTTCTTCTTTTTTTTTTTTTTGCTTTTTTGTCTGTGCCTGTTGGCAGTTCTAGGTTGCAGAGAAGTGTGAGCGTTACAATTGTTTGATTAGATAACTAATGATAATTAGTAGTGATATATGATTTAGCTAATTTCAACATGATTAAGGAAGTGGATGTTCAAAACTGTCAAGCTACACCTGAAATGTTCAAGTGATGTAATGTGCTTGAAATGTTAGCAGAAGTTTTTATTTAAGTATAGAATTGTTTCCTCTATGAAGCCTTCCTGGGCATCTCTCCAATCTGTCGTAGTCTCTCCCACTTCTGAATCCTCAAAGAAATTCGCACAGTATACAGAAAAATGCTGTAACATAGTGGAGAAGAACCCTAGCTCTAGAATTAAAAATACCTAGACTCTAACACTAATTGGAACTCAGAAGCTGTGCAACCACAAGCAAGCTATTTAACCTCTCTCATCACCAGTTACCTCTGAGATAAAACTGCTATGAGGATAAAATGAGATAACGTACGTAAACCACTTAGCAGGAGTGCCTGGCATATGATAATCTCTCAACATTTAGTGGTTATTAATATGACCTTATATTCTTTACTAATTTCTACACTGCATCACATATTTGCACATCTGTTAAAATATAATCTTCCCTTCTTTAATAACCTAGAATTCACTATTATTTCCAAGACTACACTGAAGTCAGGGGTCCCTGGGGGGCGAGAATAGGTAAGTGCTTGGCTACTAGCCAAAAAGCTGTCAGTTCAAACCCATCCAGAGGCACCTTGGAAGACAGGCCTGGTGATCTGCTTCCAAAAAGTCACAGCCTTGAAAACGCTATGGAGCAGTTCTACTTTGCACACACGGGGTCGCCATAAGTTGGAATCAACTAGGAGGCAACGAACAACAACAACATGGTGAAGTCATGACTAGTGTTGTCAAAATCATGAGAATGGGGCCAATTTTTACATTCTAATATCTTAACACTGTTGATATTATACAGAGTAGCCATACAAATATTTGCCGAAGAAAGGTAGGGTAGCAGAAGGGGAGAAGGGAAGGAAAGAGAAGGAAGCAGGGATAGGAAAGCATGTAAACATTTCAAGGTCACAAGAAAAATGTGAGTCAGAACTTGGGTTTAGGAAATGCTGCAAAATCTCATACACACATATGACTGCCTCTAGTATTTTCATTTCCACAAGGCATGTAGATTAATAGTTAATGTTTTAAATATACACTTCCTTAAAGCTATGGCATGTACT
Source organism: Trichechus manatus latirostris (assembly GCF_000243295.1). NCBI lineage: Eukaryota > Metazoa > Chordata > Mammalia > Sirenia > Trichechidae > Trichechus > Trichechus manatus. Next base: position 3,442,092 of record NW_004443959.1, on the reverse strand, counting down.
TTCCATCGAAGATAAATACAATAATCATTAAAATATATTGGCAAGAATTCATGCTGTATGATATGATCTAATTCTTTTTAGGATTAGCATCACAACAAATACTGTGAACTCTTGGTCAACCATAAAGAACAACAAAACAATTGTTCATGATAGCTATCTGTACAGTTTTCTACGGTAACAGGGACATAGAACATACATGATAAGCTAGAAAAGTGATGAAATATACATCACTGTCTACCCTGAAGTTCACACTTCTGCTTTACCACCTCACAATGGAACGCAAAGAACAACTATGTCTTTCTTTCTGACTTGATAGCTAATTTATTTGGCATTTATCTGATACAAAAAGAAAGTAATTTCAATTTTCACTCTGAACTATTTTCTTGGACCGCCAATAGAAGATAACAATTCTTAAGATAAACAAGTTTGAATAGTGGTGAAAAGCACAGGTTTAGGGGTCAGAACCTTAGTTCTAGAATTACATGTAGATTTTAATGTACATTAAAATCCTGGATCTACCACTTACTAAATATATAGAGCAAAAATAATAATGCTAGCCTCGTAGAAGGGTGGTTACGAGGATTAATTGAGATAATATGCTGACTCACTTAGCACAGTGCCTGGAACATTGTAAGCATCCAACAAATAGTGGCAATTGTTCTGCCAACAAAATCATCAATTCTAGTGATGGCATTCAGATAAGTGGTGCTAAAGGTAGGCTTCAAACAGGAATATTAACAAAAATAAAAGACTAAGACAATTGATAATGTGTAAACCCAAGGAGGAAGGGGTGTTTGTCCATTTTCTTCACTGCTTTGTCCCCTGAACCAGAAAAGTCTCTGACACAGAGAAGGTGATTAATAATATTTTCTGAATTAATGAATAAAAATCTCTGGGAAATTATGTTCTACTGGAGGACATGCAAGTGAGCAATGGTGATTCAGTAGTAGACTTCTCACCTTCCATGCTGGAGACCTGGGTTCAATTCCCAGCCAATGCACTTCATATGCAGCTACAGCTCATCTGTCAGTAGAGACTTGTGTGTTGCTATGATGCTGAACAGGTTTTGATGGAGCTTCCAAACTATGACAGACTAGGAGGAAAGGTCTGATGGTCTACTTCCAAAAATCAACCAGTGAAAACTCTGTGGATAACAATGGTCCTATCCAGTTATGCATGGGGTAGCCACCTGCTGAGGGCAACTTAACAACAGCTAAACAACAAAGAGTACCTTGAGCTCTGGGCAAACATTATGATGTCCATTTTCCTCCTCCACCCTCCCAGCATGCTCTCTGCTGAGAAGTTGAGGAGTTTGGTCATGATTGTGAGCTAAGAGAAAATACTGAAGCTAAAAGTTTCTCAAACATGAAGAAGAACTTCCTTTATGGTAAAGGCTCCCTAGTCAAGTATCTCTTATGTTTCTTTAGTTACCTAAGTGGAAACGTTTTTAGTCCTTTCAGACAGAAAGTGAAGTGAGTGCCAAGAGCAAAAGACTTGGATACAGACTATTCGACTCCAGTCTCAGGCACGCTATTCACTCGGTGCGCGACTTCAAGGTCGTCGCAACACCCACCCGCCAATGTAACTCAGAGTTTACATGTGTTAGAAGTTAAGAATCCAGAAATATATTAAACAAGAAAGAAAAATAAAATGGTGAAACAGTCCAAGTCTTGTTTCCTCCCCAGTGAAGAGAAATAAACCGTTATTTGTCTACATGTCAAAGTTCCTGAAAAGATCACATAAAAGCACTTGAAAAAGATCACCATACAAAAATATTTTTATTTGTCCAGGAAAATACTGCTTTATTCCAGTAAGAGCTACAGCTTATTGTAAAGATTTTTCAAAAATATTCAAAATGATGAGATTGAAATACCTCGATGAGTTGTAAAGAAGGAGCTGGAAAAAAAAGGGGGGATGCTATTATTAAGTGACAAAAATAAAGCTTTTGAAAATGTACATTCATTTCAGAATATTTTCTTAGGAATATTATTTTTGAATTGAGTTGCTATAGTAGCTACTTTATGGTATTTTGGCCCTGAATACAATATACAAAAATCTCTGGGTCACTTCTCCTCCTAGAATGAAGAAGGAAAAATGAAGATGGAGAGAAAGGAGGAAGAGGTCAGTTTATTCTGATTCTGAGTTTTGATTAATAGGCTATTGCGATTTTTTGTCTCTTTGCAAACACACAAAAATAAATAATTCATAGTGATTGCTGAAAGCATCTTTCTTTATCAGAAGACAAAAAATAGCTGAAAAATATGCTGAATTCAGAAAATGATACAAATACCCAGCAGATCAAAAGGGCCGAGCCCTCCTCCTTAATATGTCCCTTTGCAGAACACGGACTGGCCCCTGGATCCAAGGTTGCCTGGCCCAAAGGATGCAACAAAAAATGTAACAAATGTTCCAGAACACTAGGATTTCCTTCTTCAAAAGAAAAGTAGAAACAAAGCTTGAATGCTCATGTAGGAAGCTTGTATCAGGGAAAGACATGGAAACAGCAAAGCTGATGTTGCTGTTGCTGTGTGCCGCCCAGTCGATTCTGGCTAATAGTGACCCTACAGGACAGAGTAGAACTGCCCCATAGGGTTTCCAAGGCTGTAAATCTTTACAGGAGCAGATTGCCACGTCTTTTTCTCCCGTGGGGCCACTGGTGGGTTCGAACATCAACCTTTTGGTTAGCAGCCAAGTGCTTAACCACTGTGCCACCATAGTTCCTCCAGCAACAAAGTAGTGGGAGCCATTCAGAAAGGCTCCATAACCTCTACATAGTAGAGGTCAGAGGCTGGCAATTTGAGTGGAAGGGGGAGGGCTGGACTGTATATAATAAATGCACATTCACCAATGTTCTCACTGTCTTTCCTGAGTAGTAGGATTTGTGATACTTTTTTTTTTTAATGTTGTAAAAACATATAACAACATTTACCCATTTAATGTTCTTCATGTGTACAATATTGTTGCTGCTGTCGTTGTTAGATACCATTGAGTTGGTTCCGACTCATAGCGACACTATAGGACAGAGAAGAACTTTCCCATAGGGTTTCCAAGGAGTGGCTGGTGGATTTGAACTGCTGAGCTTTGGGTTAGCAGCTGAGCTCTTAACCACTATGCCACCAGGGCTAGTGATGTCACATTACATTAACCTTGTTGTATAACCATCACCAATATCCATTGCTAAATTTTCTGTCACCATAAACAGAAACTCACTGGTTCCTAAACAATCATGCTTCTCCCTCCCTCCAGCTTCTGTAAACCACTAATAAACTTTATCTCTGCAATTTGGCAAAATGGGTGGTACCTCATGCACAGACACCAACCATCTGTCAGTGGAGGCTTTCATGTTACTGTGATATTGAACAGGTTCATTGGAGCTTCCTGACAAAGACAGACTAGGAAGAAAGGCCTGGCATTCGATTTCCAAAAATTAGCAAATGAAAACCCTGTGGATCACAACAGTACAATCCGCAACTGTCCATGGGATGACACAGGACCAGGCAGTGTTTTGTTCCGTTGTGCATGAGTTTGCCATGTGTAGGGGTCAGCTTGATGGCAGCTAACAAGAACCCACATGTTCAATACTAATACGCTTCGATTCCAAAATTCTATTTCTTGGAATTTAACATATATGCATAAGTATGATACTAAAAAAAAAATAAAAACTTTATCTCTATACATTTGCTTATTTTAGACATTTCGTATGAGTGAGAGCATATGATATTTGTGCTTTTGTGATTGGCTTACTTCACTCAGCACAATGTTTTCAAGATTCATCCATGTTGTGGCTTGTATCAGGACTTCATTTCTCTTTATGGCTGAGTAATATTCCGTTGCATGTTGTGCCACGTTTTGTTTATCCTTCATCTGCTGATAGACATTTAGGTTGTTCCTACCTTTTGCCAATTGTGAATAGTGCTTCAATAAATATTGGTGTGGAATTTATTTTTATTTGTGTAGGGGAGAGCTGTGTGCATGGTGAGCTTTTCTATAGTCCCCAAATATTCTATAATAAGCCATAAGTGTTTGTAAAAAAAAAAAGTCAATTAAATATTATGTTTCAAAAATTATCTTAAGGATAGTGATGAGATTTTAGTATAAAGGACTCCTTTTTTCAATTCTAAAAACTCTATCTTCTTAGACAATAAAATAATCACTTGGAGTAATAGTTTACTAAATAACCTCTAGCTCCCACTCTAGCTCCTCAAAGAATTGATTAGGCTGCCTGACTCTTTTCCAGGAATTATTTAAACATTATTCTAAATGTGTAGGCAGCACTTGCTGCCATCTGCTTCTAATGAAGAAGATAATGATGAAGATCGAAGCATTGTGGGTTAAGACTCTATGTGCGTATGTGTTTACAAAGCTGTGGATAGTAATTTAGGTCACAGCTTTGGGAGAATGAGAAAAGTGTTTTAATATCATCTTTTAAGGATTTCTATCTCTCTCCTAGATGTGTTGCAGGTTTGGAGGTACCAAGATCTCATTCCTCCACCCCTCTTAGCTTAACCCTTGAATAAAATTTCAAAGAACTATGGTACTAGTCAAACAAGGATCAATGGAGCAGCTTTATTAATCCTAGAAACTGTGTAATAACCTCCAATGTAGGGTTTCTTGATAAAGTTGGTTTGCAGAATACATCTGAGGCCTGAGAACGAATGGAATTCTTGCTGCCAACCCCCTGACCTCCTTCGCTGTAACCCCGAATAAAGATAATGAGTTCTGTAGGGCAAGTTTCATCTAATTTTCCCACCCCATCACAAGCTGAAAACCTGTGTTGAAGTAGCCAGTCGAGGTAATTTTATCGTATTGAGACAGGAGACAAAAAGAAATTTATTCTCCTTCTACTGATTCATTAGGCAGGCAAAGAGAGAAAAGTGCAACTCTGAAAAACCAGATTGGTGGGAACCCAGGAACATTAACACAGAGAAAATTTTCCACTGTAGTATCTTTCCCCGTAGAGGAGAGAGTAGAATTTTCTTTGACATAGAAAGAAAAGGTTAAATATTTCTTCCTCCACCATCCCCTCTCCCCCACTTTTGTTCTCTCTTAACCTACTGGGTTTAAGGGCCAAGGCTTTTGTCAACCATGACTATTGTTGCACCCAGGGAAAAAATCACCAGTGTATGAAGGGGTCCTACTTCTACCTATAGGCACAGCTCTGCCACTGCCTCTCCTATGATATAGGCAGATCAGCTGCTGCTGCCCTCAGAGGTCCTTGAAGAGGGTCGGAATAAGACATTGGTTAAATCAGCATCAAAGATACACTGTATCTTAGACCAAAAATTCATCACCTATCTAATTTCATATTATACAAATATTGCTTAACAAGATGTATACTGAACAGTAACATAAAAATGTCTCAAATTTAAATATGAAACCCACCATCCCCATTCCAAGGAAGGAAGTAAAATAAAACATTGTGCTTTCCTTCCTTTTTCTTTGCTCTTGCGCCAAACACACAAATACCTTCCACATTTATCTTGTGGTGTCCCCCGCATGAGAAATGTGAATTTAGTCACTCCCAGATTTGCCAAAAATAAATGCAACCCTCCACCCAGGAGATAGCTTTCCAGCAGTCTCCATTAAATCTAGGTCTAGTTTCAATCTTATTGACTCTCCTGGATGAAATCTGGGGTAAGAAAGAGTCCTTGAACCTCTCCACTCCATAAATTTGCTATCTGTGATTTCCTCCTAGTACACATCATACCTATTTCCCTATAAATAGCTGTGTTATCTTAAACATCAGGTATACTATGCTGATATTCCTCTGAAACATCCATCCATGGGTCATGTAGCCACTTTGTGTGGCTACCGCAGTTGTTAGGGTGGTTCTTCCTCACTTTTATGATTGCCCCTCCCCTGCCCTCCCACATACTGCTAAGGGGAGGGTTCTCAATAGTGTTTCCACCATCAGACTTCCATTCCGGTTCACTATCTGAAAACGTACTCCACAACGTGGCTAAAATTTGAGGGAGAGTTCTATTTAGCAACAACGTTGGGAATAGAGCCAGCCCAGATAAGCTAAATCCATTGAAAAAGAAAGCTAAGAAGAGCCCAGTGCCTTTCTTACTGATTTACAAGGCCACCAGGAAAAGAGAAATTTTGGCCTAAGGGGTGGTTCTCCAAGTGAGGTCTCTAGCTAAGCGACATGAGTATTACCTGGGAACTTGTTAGAAATGCAAATTACTGAGTCTCAGCCCAGGTCAACTGAATCAGAAGTTCAGAAGGAGGGGCCCAGCAGCCTGTGTTTTAACAAGCCCTCCAGGTGATTTTCATGCTTGCCAAATTTTGAGAATCGCTAAACAAGACAATGGGATCTCTGGGTGGCACAAATGGTTAAGTGCTCTACGACTAATCCAAAGATTGGTTTCAACCTATCCAAAGGTGTCTTGGAAGAAAGGCCTGGTTATTTGCTTCTGAAAGGTCACAACCTTAAAACCCTATGGAGCAGTCCTACTCTGCGCACATGGGGTCACCATGAGTCAGAATTGACTGGACAGCAACTGGTTTGTTTTTGTTGTTATTGTTTTGGGGCTCAACAAGGTTAGAATTACACTAATCAATTGAACTAGTTCTCCACATTGGGGAGGGGGAGGGCAAGAAGGCAGGGGAAGAAAGAAACCTTCCCTAAGACTTTCTCTTCATAGAGAGAAAAAGAGAAGTCGGCTCCTCTATATTGTGTGGAGAATATCATAAATGTTCTTATTAGGTGATTTTGCAGCCACATAAAAAGATGGTAAATAGTCACCTAGAATCAATACTGAATTAACGTTGATTTATTTTTCTTACTTCTGTCTAACCTCCCCATTGCTACCAGGGTTATTTTTCTAAAAATCAAATCAAGTATTCCACCATGTTCAAAGACTGAGGTTAGCCACCTACCTTCTATGGGATGGGGTAAATAAAGCCTAAACTATCTAGCATAGAATACACAGCCAGCTACAAACTTGCCTCAGAGCCCCTTCTTAGCCACTTCTTAAATTCTTAACTTGTCTTTATGCCTCAAATAGAGGAAGAAGCTTTTAACAAAGAATGCCAAAGAAAGTAATACTTCTCCATCCTCCACAGTGGTTTCCAGAGGTTCTGCCACAGCGGTACTGCAAGGGGCTGTGGATCTGCATTCTGTCGAGGCCTTCAGGTGAGTCAGCTGCAGGGGGCTGCACCCCGCATGCTGAGAAATTCTGTTCAGCGTATTTACTACCGTGTGATTGATGCCTGGCAGACAGCAGACTCTAAGCAAGTGCCTGTTAACTAATGAGTAATGACACAGGAATAGTTTCCATTTTCAGCTATCTCCATTTTATAAAATCCTCTAACCCCCCTTGTCAAGCCATTCTAACACCTTACAGCATGCACACATCATTCATTCTGCATAGTTAGAACACACAATGAGGACAAAGAAAATATACACATCATTTTTATTGTGGTGTCTGGTACTTAAATGCCTTAAAACTTGAAAGATCCGGACTCCAGAGAGAGCATGGGACTGCACATGAAGGAACAAAGGCAGTAGCCTTCCAGACGCATCGATAGATCTGCTTTCATTTATGTCTTCATTTGGGCACCTTTCCCAAGGAGGGCTTCCACGTCCAACTTTAGATGGCTGCTCAGGCTGCTCTGTCAAAGCACAGCCACGATTGCTCCTTCTCTTAATTTTTCCATTAACTTTTTTTTTTCTTTCTTCTGCTAAGTCTCAGAACAAACAGATTCTGTTTGCATGAATAATGCAACATGTTTCTAGGTACAAAGGAGAAGTCAAAGTCTGCACAGCTGCAAAAGGAAAGTTAACCAAGCCCATTTCCAATGTTCTGCCTGCATCAAAGGGATCAGGACCCATTTGGGGAAATTTTTTTTTTTTTTTTAATCTTTGGAAATTATTTTCCTTCTTCACCCAGCATTTCGAATAGCTCCAATTCATTAAATCAAGTATACACTTTTTGGTAACGGACGATGAATCCAAAGCCTGGATTCCAGTTCTGGGTTTGATACTAGCTGCTGCATGACTTTGGGCAAACCATTTGACCCATCTGAGACCCAGTTTTCCCATCAATACAATGGGTCAGTTCAGGTGGAGAAGTGGATGGCTTCTAAAATTCTTTTGTTCCAAGTCATGGAGAAACGGGACATGAAATGTTATGTGCAAATCTACAGTGTATAATACCAGCAGCCATCAAGTCAATTCTGACTCATGGTGGCCCCATGTGTGTTACAGTAGAGCTGTGCTCTACAGGGTTTTCAATAGCTGATTTTTTAAAAGAAGATCGCCAGGCCTATCATTTGTGGCACCTTTGGGTGGACTCAAACCTCCAAGCTTTCCATTAGCAACTGAGCATGTTAATCATTTGTACCAACCAGGCACTCCGCAAAGAGTGTATAACAGATTCTGTTCTAATGTGGATATTTCCTCCTACATATTTCACTACTCTGACAATAATTTCAGGCTGGGTTATTTGCAGATGCAAGATTTTAAGAGTTAAGGAAGGGAAATGAAATGAAATCAGAGCTATTTAAAAGCCTGAGTAAAGTTTTTAAGAATCACCATTTTAAATATTGCCAGAGAGTGTGGGGAAATAGATGTTATTAAGTCCTTATGCTTCTCAAGAATATTGAGGCTTATCCTGGAGCTGGAAACTCCGTTAGCCTGGGAAGAAAATATAATCATGAATTAAAACACTCTGGAATCGGTGGTTGCTGACCAAAAGGATGAATATTTGACTGTTTACGTTACTAATGGCAGATTGAAAAGACAGTGTGTGGAAATGATTTCATTTTATTATACTTTACCAGGATAAACTAATGTAACTGATTAAGATTCACTGCCTAATTAACTTCAAATGACTATACAGAGAGTATCATAATTCTGTTATTCTCTAAACATCAAGGTTTATCCATAGAATTGAAACAAAACTATGTATAATCAAAGGTCTCACTGTTTGTTCGTATTACATCATTAATTATACGCTATGCTTTTAGGATTATAGAATATTCATGATGCTCTCTCCAATCACAAAGAGGGTTCCAGAGGTTAATGACTGTTGCTGGTCTCACAGCTAGTTAGTGACAAAGGTCTTGAAGCAGCTCTCGTGGTAGATTAGTGCTCTTTCAAATTAGTCATTTAAATGATTCATTTCTAATAAGAGGGATTTTTTCTATTTTACTGTTCATGCTTTACTGAGAGATTTGGCATCCGAGGCATTTTTGGTATTGGGTAGTGATGGGGCAGGGACGGGAAGAAAGGAGGGAGATTCCTTTTTTGCAAATTTATTCAAGTACTATTTATTTATTTTTCACAATCTACCAGTGAAGCAAGCTAAACCCCAGCACCCTTCCTCATGAAAAAATCACTTACAAAGGTATATTTTGGAAATAGCTGAAATGTGTTGCACCATGTTCATTGGGGTCTGGGCAATTTTTAACAGGGCAAGTCACCGTGTGCATTTTCCCTGGGGTGCTGAGGAGCCCTGGCTAGCACCAGAGGGAAGTTCTGAGCTCCTGGGCTGCACGTGCAGAGGAGCTGCACCAAAAGGACCACAAGGGCAAAGGGCCAAGGAATCAAGTACAACTGCTGTCCTAGGGGTGCCTAGCACCAAGCTGGAGAAACTGAGCTAAGTCATCAAGTATGAAGAAGGTGCCCAACCAACTGTAGAAAACAAAGGCACAATATCAGAGCCAAGTGGATCCTGGAGAATTAGAGGAATGTCAAAAAATCAAGTTAATGGGTGGTCCGGCAAGATGGCGCTCTAGGCAGAAGCACCACACCATCCCTCCACAGCAAAGATCCAAAAAACTAAGCCAAACAGAGAATCAACAATCCTGAAACCCTAGAACATCAAATGAAGAGATAAAGAACTCAGCCGAAGACCAAATGGAGTGAGAATAGTGAAAGAGAATGGAGAGCGAGGAGAGATTCATGCAGAGGTCCCCTACCAGCTAACGCAGCGTGGATCCACCATCTTCGACTCCTATCGGAGACCAGCAACCGGGGGTACGAGAGAGCAGCCTCACGGAGCGTCCAGTGGGAGACAAAACAGCCGGTAATTTGCAGTGTGTGCTTTCCCACCCCCCACCCCTCTTCACCCCGGCTCAGGCTCCTCTGCTTCCCGTGGCCGCAGTCTCTTGGCTGGGGGGCACCGGCTGCTTGGATTCCGCGCCCCGGGGCGGGCAGCTCTCTGGGTGCCATTTGT
>NW_004443959.1:3337035-3424109 GCF_000243295.1 Trichechus manatus latirostris | reverse complement strand
ATGTTGTGGGGTTGTTAACCAATGTCATAAAACAACATGTGTACTACTGTTTCATGAGAAACTATTTGTTCTGTAAGCCTTCACCTGAAATACAATAAAACATTAAAAAAAAAAAAAATCAAGTTAATTATTGGATCCAGGTCTGGAATATCCAGGGTTTTTTTGTATCCCTCTGATCCTTGTGGTTTGCTGAATGAACAGATGGATGGATGAATGATAGAAGAGCATCTATAAGATTACTGCTTCTTTTTCTTCTCATTTTCTAAGATAGCAGTTATAAACCATGTTACAACAAAGGGAGGAACAAGGATCACTTTGGAATCCCTGAGGGTTCCCTACTCAGAAAGGTGAACAATTAGATTCACCTTCTTGAGAGTGTCTGATGGAACCCTACGTGCTGTAAAGTTTTCAAAGGAAAAGCTCATCCCCAGGAAGGGTGCCTAAAGTAACAAATGCTTGAAAATATCTTAGCTCAGCCACTTGGGGAGATAGTTGTGTTGGAAAGCTGAAAGAGTTCATTGGTAGAACTAAAACTCTTTGTATTCTAACTTGATAGCATGAGAGACTAGCTTATGATAGCACCAGCAGTGGACCCAGCCTCTGACCTGGCTCAGGCTTCAGTGCCTGCTCTCCTGATAGAACAAGTCTTCTGTTGCAGAGACCCTCCCAATACACAGACAAACACACTGTGCTGCATTCCTAACTGTCCCATGCCCAATAAGAGACAGCACAGGCCCAGTACCACAGGCCTGCCTCAGCCTAAATCTCTGCTGAGTGACTAAATGACATTTAAATCAAAGTGCCCTTGCTGCTTGGGCTGTCACCTCTTCCCTAAGCACAACATTGGGGAGAGGGCAGTCCAAAAGTGAGGCTCACTACAGCAGAAAATACTGCTTTCTTAGGATCTGCAGCCACTATGGAAGGGACTTGTGCCAGCTGTTGTGCTTAGATGCAACTCACCAAGGTCACCTTTATCTTAGCCTCCAGCACCTCTTTGCCAAGCAAAAATGAATCCACATCTCCCCAGACCCACCCCCAAGATCCAGTACAGGGAGGAGGAAACTATGGGAGGGTTTACTAAGTGTCTGGACTTTTGGTCACTATTGATGGGAGAATATGGGAAGGGGTTAGGGCTTCGAACCGGTTCAAACCCCTGCTAATAATTTGCATTTCCACCCCCAGATGTATTGAATCAGAATCTACATTTTAACAAGATCCTTAGGTGATTCTTATGTATAACTTTGCGGGAACTTGTTGAAATGGAACAAACCAGTTTGAAGCCCTGGAAGGGGAAAAGGTGGATTCTAGAGAGAGATTGGACATGGCAAGTATAGTCCTTCACCATGTAGGGGGCACCCCTGTTTCAGAATGATCACATTAATTAATTAATGGATGAATGAATTAATTATGTGTACAGGTGATTTGTTCTGCTTTAAAGACTCTGTTAGGGAACATTGTTCCTTGATTTTAATCACTTCTGTTTCTGCAAGAAGTAACTTTAGCTCCTCTAGCTTCATTCAGCCTTAGCTATGACCTCAGAACAACTTTATCAGACACAAACAGACTTGATCAGAGCCCTTCTCTGGGGACACAGAAGGTCGGCCCTGCATCCCACAGTCCTTGTAATAGGCTCAGTGTGAGCTTGTCCTGTATTACTGATGCTGGGACGCAACACTTAAAGTTAAGTTCAGCTGCCTTTTAGAAAATGCATGTTGGGTAAAGAGCAAGCCCTGAACTGGCTATCAGGAAACCCAGGTTAATCAGCGCACCACCATTCAAGACCTGTACAAACTCAAAAGAAAAGTGAAGAGAGGCATGACTTTTATTTCTCAATAAAGCAAAGAGGAACTCAATAAAACAAAGAGGAGAGAAGGGGCAGGGTGGAGGGAAGGAAACTTTTGATCTCCCTCTTGAACTTGCTCTGGTGACTGAACAAGTTGAAGCAAGTGAAAATGCTTTTAGCTGTGCAAGTATAAGAGTTTTGTGGGATGAAAGTTAGCCCCCGTTACCACAATTTGAAGTTTAGCAAAAAAATTTGGCAGTCTCTTCTGGAAGAATCCACACAGGTTCTCCTGTATGGAACAACACCCAGATTATATGACCCATGTACTATGTCACAGCCCGTCTTCTTTGACACTGGAACGCGGGTGGAGGGTTATTTCTTTGGGTCCTCCAGGGCTAGCCCTCTTCTGAGGAATCAGCTTCTTGGTGGAGCAGTCTGTTCACAGGTCACCTGTTCACACTGTGCCAGGGATAAAGAGAGCTGGTGTCACAGGTGTGATATCCAAAATGGGACTGTGACTGGGCAGGAGGTAGAAAGGAGATATTTATTGGCAATGAGCACTGCAATACCAGGCCAGGGTACCAACATCTCACCACGCTCATGTCTTCAGCTAATCTTTAAGGAGAATATATATGTATTTTTAATTTTATTGTGCTTTAGGTAAAAGTTTACAGAGCAAATTAGTTTCTGATTCAAAAATATATATGCAAATTGCTTTATGACATTGGGTGCAATCCAACAATTTGTCAGCACTCTGCCCTTTTCCCTTTATCCCCCGGCTTGCCCGTGTCCATTCTTCCAGGTTCCTGTCCCTTCCTGCCTTCTCGTCTTTGCTTTTGGGCAGATGTTGCCCATTTGGTCTTGTATACTTGATTAAACTAGGAAGCACATTCCTCACATGAGTTATTGTTTGTTTTATAGACCTGTCTAATCTTTGGCTGAAAAGGTGGACTCCACTTTGGGAGTGACTTCAGTTCTGAGTTAGGGTGTCTAGGGGGCATAGTCATGGGGGGTCCTCCAGTCTATCAGACCACTAAGTCTGTTTTTTTTTTTTTTGTGAATTTGAATTTTGTTCCACATTTTGTTTCCACTCTGTCTGGGACCCTCTATTGTGACCTTGCTTTAGACTGTATGGCTGAATGGCCAAGAGAACAGACTCTGGAGCCAGCCACCCTGAGTTCAAATATGGCTCATCTTCTTTCTGGTTGTAAAATCTCGACTTAACCTCACTATGAAAATGGGAATGATAATAGTATCTACCTTGCCAGGTGGTTGCTGAAATACTTAGAAGAGTAACAGGCATATACTAAATACTTGGCAGTTGTTTGTTCACGTTGTTGCTGTTGAGTCTATTCCGACTCACAGTGATCCTATTGGACAGTAAAACTGCCCCATAGGGTTTCCAAGGAGCAGCTGGTGGATTTGAATTGCTAATCTTTTAGTTAGCAGCCGACCTCTTAACCACTGTGCTACCTGGGATCCTCGTTCTCACTACCTCCAAAATTGTACCCAGGACAAACTCTTGAATCAAAATCAGAGAGTAATTGTAATGGAACAGGCATTGGTTAAACGTTAGGCATATCAGCATATCCAGAAATGATGCTTCATTTAATCTCATAAATCTCATCATCTTCACAATGAGTCTGTGTGGAAGGAATCATTTTTCTTTCTATAGATATGAAAACTGGAATTCTAATTGTTGTTCAAGGTGGCACAGTTGATAAGTGCTGGAGTCTGGAGACAATCTAGGCCTGCTTCTTCGAAAACAGCACCAGCGAGAGGCATGTTTGCTAACACAGATATCACCAAACCCAAGAGGATTTGTGCAGACAACAGGGTAGTTTTTGAAGAAAGAGACCTGAGCTTCACTCCAATAGCAGGCTAGAAATAGAATAGCCAGTGGACTGAGATAGAACATGCTGCCATAATCACCAAGGCAGTAAGTGCCTCGGGCCTTGGTCACAAGGCAAGGAAGCTGTAGGCAGGGAGTCCTTAGAAGGGGGAATTTAAAACTTTGCTCCTAATCTTAATTAAGGATAAATACTGAAAGCTCAAAGATCTTCTATTTAAAAATGCCCTTCAGGCTTTACCCAACTGAGTTGGAAAAATATCCAGTTCAAAACCTTGAAATATCTGAGGAATGTCAGATTCTAGTATTTTTGCCAAAAACCAAGTAAGGAGAGATCAGGTCTTTGATAAGATTTGATAAAATCTGTGAACTTGAGGCCCCGCCAGAAGTGCCTGCAGCAAGGATTTCCTCTCTTCTTGGTCTGTGGATTAGACGGTCAGAGACTGCCTCTGGGAGTTTGGGAAAGAAAAAGAGGGATACAGCAGGGATTAATAGCTAAGCGTTGTCTATATTCCTCTCTGATTTCTCTGGTGAAACCCTCTGCTCAGCCTAAGGGAGAAGATATTTTCTTTCCATATTTTATAGACTTGCTTGAATCGTAGGGGGCTGGCACCAGCCATTCGCTTGCCTCCTGACTTTGCAGAAACAAATATGAATTATTATCTGTTTTAATTTCATTTATCTTAATAGCAGGAATATCAGTGCCAATAATGTATATTACTTTGTAAAAAAAAAACAGAAGTCAAGCATTGTACAAATGTGTAAGAAAAGATTATGATAATGTTTATAAAGATAATATTTATACAAGGAAAAAAATCAGGAAAACAAAATCTAAATTTTAACCACAGGGGACCAGTTAGGGAAACTATCACTTATCTATATGATAGGATGATACGCAGCCATTGTAAGTCTTTTTATGGAGAATTTTTATGATGAAAGAATATGTTCGTGATGTAATGTCATGCGAAAATCGCATACTGTATGACTGCAGGTAAGTGAGATGAATGGATGGACAGATGGATGGATGGAGATAGATATAATGAAAGGGAAGGGGAAGGAGGGAGGAAATTATAGCAATATGTAAATAGAATTCACCTTAGAGTGACAGTACTATGGATGAGTTTTATTTCTCTTTATTTTTTATCTTAAACCTTTATCTTTAATTCTACCATGCTTTGTTCTAACAGCAATTTAAAGCTGTTTACAAAACATATACAAGATAAAATTAAATTTGACAAAAGGTAAGAAGGTGAAGAATGAACATGAGAAAGAAAAGATGTAGCCAATGGGGTGACTGCTAGAAATGAGCTCCATGGAGCCTTATACATCAGACAGAGCTTGAGCGTAAGTTCACCCCTAGGCTCGCTAGTCACCAACACAGAGGGGAAGACATTGTAGGCTATGGGACTCCTGAGGACCAAATGAAGCACTATCAGGAAAGTAAAGCCCAACTCTTCTCCAGAAAGAAAGGTGTCCCTGGGTGGCACAAATAGTTTGCACTCGACTTCTAACCTATAGGTTGGTGATTCAACTTCACCATGAAAGAAAGGCCTGATGACCTGCTTCCATAAAGATTACAGCCAACTCAAAAAATGTAATCAATGTCACTAAATGGTACATGTAGAAACTGTTGAATTGGTGTATGTTTTCTTTGTATATTCTCAACAACAACAAAAGAAATATAATTATATATGAAAACAATAACAACAACAATAAAAAAGGTTACATCCAAGAAAACTCAACGGAGCAGTTCTACTCTGTAACATATGGGGTCACCGTGAGTTGGAATCGACTTGACAGCAACAAGTTATGCGCCATAAAGAAACAAGAAGGAAATTCCCCTCATAGGTCTCTGCTAAAGAGGTCACTGTAAACAGAGTAGTTAACAGTGGTGTCAATATTTTCTGTCCTGTATAACCCAGTGAGTTGCCTGCAAGTGTTCCCAGTAGCCTCTGTGTAAGCTGAAGGCAGGGTACCGAAGTGTAAGTAACAGTACTAATAGCTCCCTCATATAGATGGTTACTAATTCTCAGGGTCTGTGCTAAGTGATTGAGATGCACTATCTCACCTAATCCTCACCAAACCCTCCAGTGTATCATTATCAGCCCTTATAGACATGGAAACAGGTTCAGAGAAGAGCTCAAATCCTAGCTAGCAGCAAGGCCAGAATTCTGACTCTACACGTCTACAGGATTACCCATCATGCACTATTGTTTCCCATTTGAGAAAAAGTAATTCTCACTACAGCCCAGTGGTTCAGTGCCAGCATGCAGTTCAGTGACAATAGCTCTATAGGGAATCATTTCACTTTCTACTTTTCAGTATTTTCCAAGCCTTTGTCAACGATTATGTTTACTTTTAAATTATCCAATCTTTTGGATTCACTGCACCACTCTTCAAGCCCACTTGGCTCAATCTATTTCAAACTAATGTTAAGAGTTCTTGAGGCACCTCTTTCTTTCTACCTGATAATGGACTTCCATCAGGATGCATAAAATCTCCATGGTTAGTAAGTAACCTCACTTTTACCCTATAGCTTCTACAGATCATATATAAAGCCCATCACTGACCTACGCCTATAAGTTGGGTTCTCAAAAAGATCCTAAAGCAATTCTGAACACCTTACTGAACCCTTACTCTGAGACAGGTTCCTCTGTATCACTTATTTAATTCTCACTACATCCCTTTGAGGAGTCCTGGTGGCACAGTGGTTAAGCACTTGGCTGCTAACGGAAAGGTCAGTGGTTCCAATCCACCAGCCACTCCACAGGAGGAAGATGTGGTAGTCCACTCCCATAAAGATTGCAGCCTTGGAAACCCACTGGGGCAATTCTCCTCTGTCCTATAGGATCGCTATGAGTCAGACGGACTTGACAGCAGTGGGTTTGGTCTTTTGGTTTTTACATCCCTTTAAGTGTATGTTTTATTATACTCAGTATGCATAGGAAGATTTCAAGTCATAGGATTTTGAATAATATGAAACTGGCTATCTTAGTCATCTAGTGCTGCCATAATAGAAATACCACAAGTGGATGGCTTTAACAAAGAGAAATTTATTTCTTCACAGTAAAGTAGACTGAAAGTCCAAATTCAGGGAGTCAGCTCCAGGGGAAGACTTTTTCTCTGTCGGCCTTCTCATCAATGTTCCCCCAGACTAGGAGCTTCTCTGTGCAGGGACCCGGGGTTCAAAGGACACACCCTGCTCTCAGCATTGCTTTCTTGTTGGTATTAGGTCCCCAGCTCTCAGCTTACTTCCCTTTCCTTTTATCTCTTGTGAGATAAAAGGTGGTGCAGGCCGCACCCCAGGGAAACTCCCTTTACATTGTATCAGGGATGTGACATCAGTAAGGGTGTTACAATCCCACCCTAATCCTCTTTAACATAAAATTACAATCACAAAATGGAGGACAACTACACAATAGTGGGAATGATGGCCCAACCAAATTGATAAACATACTTTTGGGGGGACATAATTCAATCCATGACACTGGCCAAATCAACACTTACTAGAACTGGTAAAGCTGATTGAAAGCAAGCGTTCTCATATATTGATATTTGGAGAATGATCTTCACTCTTGAGGACAATTTTTACAATGCACATCAACAGCACTGACAATGTACACAGGCTTTGTCACAGACATTCTACTTCCAGTAAATTATTCTAAGGAGTCAAGGAAAAATTAAGCTAATAGAATGTTTTCCTGCATCATTGTTTATGTTAAGGCAAGACTGGAAACCAACTGTCAAAAAATAAGAGTTTAAATGGATTGGAATCTGTACTTAAAATGGAATCCCTGTATGATGTAAATGGTTAGGCACTTGGCTGCTAACCCAAAAGTTTGGCAGTTCTAATCCACCCAGAGGTGACTCAGAAGAAAAGTCTGGCCAATCCATTTCCAAAAGATCAAGCTATTAAGAACTCTATGGAGCACAGTTCTCCTCTGACACACCTAGGATTGTCATGAGTCGAAATCGACTCAACAGCAACTGTTTTTTTTTTGTTGTTTGTTTTTTATCCTTAAAATGTAATAGCATGTATCCACATAAAAGCTACGTTGTAGAATTATATTTATTGACTTAAAAATATGCTTTTGATGTATTTAAAATGAGAAAACTGGGTTACAAGATAATTTATTTAATATACTCCAATTTCTTAAATAGGCACTGTAAACTGTGTAAGAAAAAAACGTAGAATGATATAAGGATATACTCTAAAATGTTAATAGTAGTTTTTTCTAGGAATAAGGTATTGTTTTCTTTCTGCATATCTTTCTTTTTAATTTATAGCAAACATGTATTATTCCTTAAAAAGTGAAAAAAAAAAAATTAAAATCTAAACTAAGGCAAAACATACCAAAGCCTTGGCTTTGCATTTCTGACTAAATGGGAGAAAAGAGTCTAGATATAGATGAAAAGGCTGATAAAACAAGGTCAGAATATTCTGCTGTGTTTGTTGGTGGCATCGTCACGAACTGAGCCTTCATACCAGGTGGGGTTGACGGAAGATCCCATGTAAGCATGGAGCTGTCCTTTTAAGGATGCTAAGCTAAGAATGTAAATTCAAGTAAATCAAAGCTTTTTCTCTCTAATGCTTTCATGTTAAAATTTAGAGCCATAACTAAACAAGGAGGTGAAAGTCAATCACTTTCTAAAATGTTTGTAAGAAATTTCCTTTCCCCCAATTCTTCCCCATCATTGATTTCACAAGAACACACCTACCCCAGTGTACCCAGCAGTGGTTTATTACAGCTTTTGTGTGAGCAGAAGGCATTTGGTAATCAAAGATAATTCTGCTCCCACATGAATAAATGTAGTTCGGACTTGCCTATCACTAAAAGGCCTCAAAGGAATAGAAAATAGAAGACATAAATGGGTGCAATTTTAGTTCTTAACTGTTTTTTAAAAAAATATGTTCCAGCACATTTAATAGCAGTGAGAGCTAATGTACGTCAGCACTTCTTTTTCCTGAAAGCTGTTTACATGTGTTACTGAATATAAAGATATATCTTGGCCTTTCAGCTAAAACAGCACCCAATAAAGTAAATGGTTTTAATCACTCCTTTCCTTTTACCTAGTTTTGGGGAACTTCTGTCCTTCTCCCAACAAAAATTTATTAAGTGTCTACTAACATACGCAAACATGACCATGTTCCACTGCAGTAGTTTTCAAATATTACCCTGTGGAATCTCCCGAGTCTTTCTTCAGCTGGAAAAACTACCAAGTAAAACTTGAGCTTCCATTTACCATTTCAAGGAGTTTTCAAGGCTTAAAAACGTTAGAAAGCCACTTCCCACAGGGCAGTAGTGATACAAGACTCCCCATGACTTAGCCTTAGCTTTCCTTGCTCTACATTTTCCACTACTTATTTGAATGATTTCATGTCCCAATATATACCTTACTTTTTCATGCCTCGGTGGCTTTTTGCTTTCTGCCCTCTGTACTCAAAACTCCTTACTGTCCTTGACTGCCTAGGAAACACTGTGTCACTTGCTCAAACATCACTCACTCTGTGAAGCACCCAGTGAACATCTCCCTTTCCACCTTCGCCACTGAGGTCCATCATTCTACCTTCTGTGCTACTTCCTGCACCTTACAGAGAATCTCGTTATTACATGAGTCACATCCACCTATAATCATTTGATACATGTACATCTTCTCTACCAGAAAGTAAGATTTCTGAGAGTAAAGTCTAGGTCTTCTATCTTTTTGATCCCAGCATTAGCATAAGGCTTTTCTCCAAAGTAAGGACTTCATAAAACTTGGTTCACCTGGACAGAAATTCAATGTCAGTTCATCAGAGATAGCTATGGAAAAAGGAAGAAGGATGTAGGAGGAAGAGAAGTGAAGAGAGTAGAAGAGGCAGAGGAGGAGGGAGAGCAACAGAGGAATATGGGGTGAAATGCTCAAGAGTGTGATGGTTTTACAGATCTTAAGATCTGACCTTTTTGTGGCCAAAATTGTCTTCTTTTATTACACCTGTTATTTAATTGATGACAAAATTAGTTGAGCAAATAGGATGGTGACAATAAAATTTGTCTGATTTTAGAGTATAATGTTGGAGAGTCCATAGGCTGATCATGGGGCATGAGACCACTTATAAGTATGCTAATAAGGATGTTTTAACAACCTATGCATGAGAAATTATTATTAGATATCAAAATATCTTTCACACATCTTTGCTCACTTTGCCTTCAAAATACATTATGTTGACATTTCTCTAAGTATGTTTCATAGACTAGGTCACAGAGGAGAAAAAAAAAGATTCCTTGGACAAAAAAATGTAGGAAATATGAGGTTTCTCATGTTGTTTCTCTACAAATGGCTTCTCTGTAATACTGCCTAGGTCTTTAAAATACTGTTAGGTGCTTAGAATCCCAAAGACTATGTAGAAATTCACAACTTAGTTGACCTTAGATGGTGCATCTCCCGGGACTAGTGTCCCTTGAAACACATCTTAGAAGACAAAGTTCCACAAAGTAAGTAGGGCAGATATCATTTCTCTCCATTTACAAAAAAGGGCATGGATATCGAAGAAATGAAGTGATATTCTCAAGCGTATATGAAAAGTAAGAGTGAGAATTCCAAACCAGGTGTTAGAGACATTTGTTCACTGTGATTCCTAATCACTCTGAATATAATGCAAGTCAGATCTTGGGAACTTTTGCCTATTTCGGCCTAAATCAAACCTCATACTACAGAATTGGGTGTCGGACTTTTAGGTCTCAAGGCCTTATCTATAGTGAGTGACCCACATGCACAAGGGGACTCAAAATACACCAAAAATAATGGGATTTTTATACCCAGAGACAAAACTTCAGGCTGGGCTGCAAGGCTAGCTATTACACATAGAAGGAGTCACGATCTGCCCATGTGGTAACATGAGTAGTGCCAGAATAATCTCCCTCATCATAAGAGCTGCTGTTAAAATGTACATTCTGAAAATAAAAAGGAAGGCGTGGCCTTCCAGGCAACATGGCACTATAGACAGAAGCACCACGCCATCCCTCCACAGCAAAGATCCAAAAAACTAAGTCAAACAGACTCACACATCAATCCTGAAACCCTAAGCATCAAATGAAGAGATGAAGAGTGCAGCCAAGAACCGAATGGAATAAGAAACTGACTGAGAACAGAAAGTGAGGAGAGATATACACAGAGGTTCCCTATCAGCTACCACAGCACGGATCAGCCATCTTGGACTCCTATCAGAGATCAGCAAACGGGGAATGAGAAAGCAGCTTCACGGAGCTTCCAGAAAGAGACAGAACAACCAGTAACCAATGATATACGCTTTCCCATCCCCTACCCGTCTTCACTCCTACTCGGCCTCTTCTGCTTCCTGTGGCCACAGACTCTTGGCCGGGAAGCACCAGCTTCACCTTACTGTTGCTTGGATTCCACCAGTCTGCACTGGCTGGCTCCCTGAGTGCCATTTGATGGCTGTTGGTGTTGCTTTTTTCTGCTTTATTAGATTTCTTCCTCACCTCTCACCACCTCCCCATCCTTTCTCTCAAATACCTGGCTCTGTGTGCCATTTTTGCTTCTCCCTGAAAGGCTCCAAAACACCACTTGACTGTGAAACTACTTCCTGGCCCATGCCACCACTCTAGTGGGACCACCGGGGCTTATTTTTTTGTTTGTGTGTTCTGAGTTGTCTTGCTTTGATTTGTTTCTTTGTTTTCTTTTTCTTTGCTCAGCTTGGGAGCCCCTTCTAGCTGGGTAGTACCACGTGGCTTGGGAGCTACTCCCTTAGTCTGCGCAGACACATAGTGACTGCCCTTGGGGCATTTCTTTTTTCTTGTTTTTTGTTTGTTTGTTTGTTTGTTTTTGTTGTTCTTGTTTCTTTATTTAGTTTTCTTCTCTCCCTTTTTCCCTTTTTCTTTTCTTCATTTCAAGTTTCTCAATTTATTCATTTTATTTCTTTTACCCTTTTTAATTTTCATTTTTTATTTTCTCCATTTCTCAGTCTCTCATCTCTCCACTCCAATAGAAATCTCCCTTAGCACTCTTTTTTGTTTGTGTGTATTTTTTTGCTCTGGTTCCTCTCTCCTCTCTCTCCTCTCTCTCCTCTCTCCCATACTTATCTTAGCACCACACAGCACAATATTCCCCCACCTTCCTGCCTACCTTCACCGTGTGCTGTACATCACACTCCCAAGCAGCAGAGGCATGGTCTACTGTACCGGCCCTGCACTGATTCACAGTCCTCCCTGTTGGCCCTAGTATGTGTCACAAAAAAACCATCCTAGAAGCTCCCCTTCAGCTGGACCTGCCCTGCTGTACCATACCTGAGTGACTGACCCTGCCCATGAAAAGTATCATGCCCACAGACAAGCAAACAACAAAGAACCCACAGCCCACCTGCCACGACATAACCAAATAAAACAAAAAAGCAGGACAAAACAAATCTACCATCAATAAACGAGTAAAATAACTACTGAATGCCCTGAAGACGTCAGACAATATCAAAACATATACAAAAACAGGACAGGATGGTTCCAGTAGGTGTCCAAAATAAAACACCAGATGACTTTTCGTAGAAGAAAAGCCATTAGAACTACTTGATAGGGAATTCAAATCTCTAATATTCAGAATTACCCAGAAGTTGAAGCAAAAAACAGACAAAAATGAGAAAAAAAAAAAAGACAAATTCATGGAAAAATGGAAGAATTCAAGACAATAATACAGGAATAAAATGCCAAAATAAATTCACAAGTAGAAATCATACAAAAACAACAATTAGAAATCCAAAAAATAAACAACAAGATTTCAGAAATGAACAGTGCCATAGAAGGGCTGAGGAGCAGGTTTGAAACGATGGAAGACAGGATCAGTGAAATTGAAGAAAACAGTTGGATACAACTCTGAGGAAAAATCAGACAAAAGAACAAAGGAAAATGAAGAAACCTGAGAATTATGTGGGATAGAATCAAAAGCAAAAATCTGTGAGTGATCGGAGTTCCAGAACAGGAGGGCAAAACAGAAAAACAGAGAGGATCATTGAAGAATTCCTGACAGAAAACTTCCCCAATATCATGAAAGATGAAAAGCTGACCATCCAAGAAGCTCAACGAACCCCATATAAGATAGACCCCAAAAGAAAATCACCAAGGCATATCATAATCACACTCTAAAACCAAAGACAAACAAACAATCCTGAGAGCAGCTTGTGAAAAACAAAAAGTCACATACAGAAGAGAAACAATAAGACTAAGCTCAGATTATTCAGCAGAAACTATGCAGGCAAGAAGGTAACAGTATGACATATATAAAACCTTGAAAGAAAACAATTGCCAGCCAAGAATAATATATCCTGCAAAACTCTAGTTCAAATATGATGGTGAAATTAGGTCATTTCCAGATAAACAGAAATTAAGGGAATATTTAAAAACCAAACCAAAATTATAAGACTTATTAAAGGGATTCCTTCAATCTGAGAACAAACAACAGCAGACCACAGGTGAATCTAGGGCACAGGATTGTATTAGCCAGTTACCAACCTAGGAAATGTACTCTAAAGGACTATCCAAAACCAAAATAATTACAACAGGGAACAAGAGAGGTTAATCTTCAAATGACGACAATGTCAGAATAATAAAAGAGGGAATAAACAGTGTAGGTATAGAGCTTTCTAAAAAAGACGAAGGCAAGGCAATACCAAGTAATAATAGACTGGTTCAAACCTAGGAAGATAAGGGTAAATTTAAAGATAACCACAAAGAAAGTTAACAAACCTACTCATCAAATTAAAGAAGAAAAACAAAGTCTCAGTAAAAACAAAACCTACAAAAATAAAAAAAATCCACAAACGGAAGGAAGTCAGCACAGGAGAGTAAGAGGAACAAAGACGTCAGCACCACAAAAAAAAGCACTACAAAATGACAGCAACAAACCCACACCTATCAATAATTACACTGAATGTAAATGGCCTAAATACACCCATAAAGAGACAGAGAGAGAGAATGGATTTAAAAAAAAGGATCCTTCAAAATGCTGTCTATGAGACACACCTTAGAAACAAAGATGTAAATTTATTAAAAATCAAAGGATGAAAAAAATATAACAAGCAAACAGCTACCAAAAAAGAGCAGGAGTGGCAATACTAATCTCAGGTAAAATAGACTTTAAAACAAAATCCACCATAAGAGACAAAGAAGGACACTATATAATGATTAAGGGGATGATCCATCATACATAACCGTAATAAACATCTATGCATCCAATGACAGGGCTCCAAAACACATCAAACAAACTCTAATAGCACTGAAAAGAGAAATTGACACTTCCACAATAATAGTAGGAGACTTCAACACACCACTCTTGGTAAAGGACAGAAATCTAGAGACTCAACAAAGATACATAAGACTTAAAGGGCATAATCAACTAACTTGACCTCATAGACATATATAGAACACTATACCCAACAGTTGAAAACTACACATTCTTTTCCAGTGCACATGGAACATTCTCCAGAATAGACCACATCTTAGGCCACAGAGCAATCCTCAACAAGATCCAAAACGCTGAGATAATACAAAGTATCTTCTCTGACCACAACACTATCAAGGTAGAAATTAACAACAGGAAGAGCAAAGAAAAAAAAAATCAATTACATGGAAACTGAATAACACCCTGCTTACACATCACTGGGTAATAGAAGAAATCAGAGATGGAATAAAAAAATTCCTAGAATCAAATGAGAATGAAAACACATCATACCAAAACCTTTGGGACACAGCAAAGACAGTCCTCAGAGGACTATTTATAGCAATAGATGCACACATCAAAAAAGAAGAAAGGGACAAAATCAAAACATTAACTACAGAACTTGAACAAATAGAAAGAGAACAGCAAAAAAAGCCCGCAGCTACTAGAAGAAAGGAAATAATAAAGATCAGAGCTGAAATAAATGAAATAGAGAATAGAAAAACAGTAGAAAGAATCAAGAAAACCAAAAGCTGGTTCTTTGAAAGGATCAACAAACCACTGGCCAGACTGACAAAAGAAAAACAGGAGAGGACACAAATAACCCAAATAAGAAAGGAAATGGGGGACATTACAACAGACTCAACCAAAATAAAAAGGATTATAACAGAGTATTATGAAAAATTATAGTCCAAAAATTTGAAAACCTAGAGGAAATGGATAAATTTCTAGAAATACACTACCTACCCCAAACTACCACAAAGTGATGATGAAAATCTGAACAGACCCAAAACAAGAGAAGAGATTGAAAAGGTAATAAAAAAAATTCCCAACAAAAGAAAGCCTTGGCCCAGATGGCTTCACTGGAGAATTCTACCAAACAGTCAGAGAAGAGCTTACACCAGTACTACTCAAACTATTTCAGAATGTAGAAAAGGAAGAGATGAAGCCAGCATAACCCTGATACCAAAATCAGGCAAAGATGCCACACAAAAAAGGAAATTACAGACCAATATCTCTAATGAATATAGAAGAAAAAATTCTCAACAAAATTCTACCCAATAGAATTCAGCATCATACCAAAAACAAAAATACACCACGACGAAGTAGAGTTCATACCAGCTATGCAAGGACCGTTCAACATAGAAAATCAATCAACGTAATCCACTACATAAATAAATGGAAAGAAAAGAATCACATGATCCTTTCAATTGACACAGAAAAGGCATTCAACAAAGTCCAACACCCATTCCTGATAAAAACTCTCAGTAAAATAAGTATAGAAGGGAAATTTCTGAATATAATAAAGGGCATCTATACAAAACCAATGGCCAACATCATTCTTAATGGAGAGAGGCTGAAAACATTCCCCTTGAGAACAGGAACAAGACAAGGATGCCCTTTATCTCCACTCCTATTGAACATTGTGCTGGAAGTCCTAGCTAGAGCAATAAGGCAAGAAAAAGAAATAAAGAGCATCCAAACTGATAATGAAGAAGTTAAACTATCCCTGTTTACGGATGATATGATACTATACATAGAAAACCCTAAAGACTCCACGAGAAAACTACTGGAACTAATAGAAAGATTCAGCAGTGTAGCAGGATACAAGACAAACATACAAAAATCAGTTGGATTCCTATACACCAATAAAGAGAACGATGAAAAGGAAATCAGGAAAGCAATACTATGTATAACAGCCCCTGAAAAGTAAAATACTTAGGAATAAATCTAACCAGGGATGTAAAAGACGTACACAAGGAAAACTACAAAACACTACTGCAAGAAATCCAAAGGGATCTACATAAATGGAAAAAACATACTATGTTCATGTATAGGTAGACTCAACATTGTGAAAATGATAATTCTACCCAAGAAATTTACAAATACAATGCAATCCCAATTCAAATACCAATAATATTCTTTAAAGAGGTGGAAAAACTAATCATTAACTTTATACGGAAAGGGAAGAAACCCCAGATAAATAAAGCTCTATTGAAGAAGAATAAAGTAGGAGGACTCACACTATCTGACCTTAGAACCTACTATACAGCCATGGTAATCAAAACATCCTGGTACTGGTACAACCACAGATACATTGACCAATGGAACAGAATTGAGAACCCGAATCCATCCACCTACGGTCACCTGATCTTCAACAAGGGCCCAAAGTCCATCAAATGGGGAAAAGACAGTCTTTTTAACAATTGGCGTTGACAAAACTGGATGTCCATATGTAACAAAATGAAAGAGGACCCATACCTCACACCATACTCAAAAACTAATTCAAAATGCATCAAAGACCTAGATATAAAGCCAAAAACTGTAAAGTTCATAGAATAAAAATTAGGATCAATGCTAGACGCCCTGATGCATGGCATTATCGGGATGCAAACCATAACCAGCAACACTCAAACCCCAGAAGATAAGCTAGATTACTGGGATCTTCTAAAAATTAAACACTTATGCTCATCAAAAGACTTCACCAAAAGAGTAAAAAGAGAACATACAGACTGGGAAAAAATTTTTGGACAGTACAAGTCAGACAAAGGTCTAATCTCTAAAATCTACAAGAAAATCCAACACCTCTACAACAAAAAGGCAAATAATCCAGTTAAAAAATGGGCAAAGGAAATGAACAGACACTTCACCAAAGAAGACATTCAAGCGGCCAACAGACACATGAGGAAATGTTCACGATCACTAGCCATTAGAGAAATGCAAATGAAAGCCACAATGAGATACCATCTCACCCCGGCATTACTGGCACGAATCAAAAACATTGGAAATAACAAATGTTGGCGAGACTGCGGGGAGATCGGAGCTCTTATGCACTGCTGGTGGGAATGCAAAATGATAAAACCATTTTGGAAAATGATATGGCGCTTCCTTAGAAAGCAAATAATAGAAATACCATACGGTCC
This sequence comes from Trichechus manatus latirostris, assembly GCF_000243295.1. Classification (NCBI taxonomy): domain Eukaryota; kingdom Metazoa; phylum Chordata; class Mammalia; order Sirenia; family Trichechidae; genus Trichechus; species Trichechus manatus. The sequence continues at coordinate 3,407,128 of NW_004443959.1, read as the reverse complement.
AGCAATCCCATTCCTAGGAATATATCCTAGAGAAATAATAGCCGTCACACGAATAGACATATGCACACCCATATTCATTGCAGCACCATTCACAATAGCAAAAAGATGGAAACAACCTAAGTGCCCATCAACAGATGAATGGATAAACAAACTACGGTACATACACACAATGGAGTATTATGTAACGATAAAGAACATGATGAATCGTGAAGCATCTCATAACATGGATGAAACTGAAGGACATTATGCTGAGTGAAATAAGTCAATCACAAAAGGACAAATATTGCATGAAACCGCTACTATAAAAACTCATGTAAAAGTTTACACACAAAAAGAAACAATCTTTGTCGGTTACAAGGGATGGGAGGGGTGGGGAGAACTAAATAGACAATAGATAAGTAGTAACTTTGGTGACGGGTAAGACAGTACACAATTACACAATACTGGGGAAGCCAGCACAACTTCTACAAGGAAAGGTCATGGAAACTCCATAGACACATCTAAACTCACCGAGGGACTGAATTGCTGGGTAAAGGGCTGTGGGGACCGTGGTCTCTGGGAACTTCTGGCTCAATTGGCACAACACAGTTTACAAAGAAAATGTTCTATGTTCTACCTTGGTGAGTAGCGTTTGGGGTCTTAAAAGCCTGTGAACAGCCATCTAAGATACTCCAGTGGTCTCACCCCTTTGGGAGCAAGGGAGAATAAAGAGAACAGGATTCAAGGAAAAGATTAATCCAAAGGACTAATGGACCACAGCTACCAAGGTCTCCACCAGAGTGAGTCCAGTACAGCTAGATGGTGCCCGGCTACCACCACTGACTGCTCTGACCCAGATTACAACAGAGGGTCCTGGACAGAGCTGGAGAAGCCTGTAGAACAAAATTCTAACTCACAAAAAAAGACCAGATTTACTGGCTTGAAAGAGACTAGAGAAACCCTGAGAGTATGGCCCCTGGACACCCTTTTAGTTTAGTGGTGAAGTCACTCCTGATGTTCACAGTTCAACCGGGGATTGGACAGCCCCATAATACAAAATGGGACTAATGAGGCACAGCAGTCCAGAGACAAGGAGTAGAAGGCAGGAGGGGACAGGAAAGCTGGTGATAGGGAACCCAAGTTTGAGAAAGGACAGTGTTGACATGTTGTGGGGTTGTTAATCGTTGTCATAGGGCAATATGTGCACTAACTGTTTAATGAGAAACTATTTGTTCTGTAAACCTTCATCTAAGGTAAAAAAAAAAGAAGAATTATCTACGTGAGATCAAAATGACAAAAGCAACTCAAAAGTTTTGATGGGAAGCCTAGGGGGCAGTGAGTTGAAGATAATGGTGATGGAATAATTTGGAAAAGGATAGCGAGAATAGCGGCACAACTGGAAGAATGTAATCGATGTCACTGAATTGTACATGCACAAACTTTTGAAATGGTGTAACTTTGGCTATGTATATTTTCACCAAAAAAAAAAAAAAAGGTCCTCCAAGGTCGAGAAGGGAGAGTGTTGACATGTCGTGTCATTGTTAACCAATGTTATAAAACAATATGTGTGCTGTCTATTGAGAAATTATTTGTTCTGTGAACCTTCGTTTAAAGTACAATAAAAAAAAAGTACTTTCTGACAGACTTTAATAGAAATATACAGTGATTTAGTACTTCCTATATGCTAGCATAGATTGTATTATTAGATTAACAAACAATAAATCTGAAAGAAGAAAGATATTCATTAATTTTTTTTTTGTCCACAAATATCACTGGAAATGAAACTATCTGGTCACAAACTTCCAGAAATAAAACAATTTAATAAGATAGAAGTCATTTGAAGGCACGTCATAAACAATATCATTGTCATAAATGAGGCACTATTTTAGTAAAAACACTAGAGCAAAGATCAAGGGACTTGGATCTGTTATCAACTAGTTGCACGACGTTACGCAAGTCATTTTCTCCCCCTAAACTTTATTGTCCTAATCCTATGCTGTCTACTCTGGTGGTCACTAGCCACATGTGACTTTTGAGCACTTGAAATATGGCTAGTCCAAATTGAAGTGTGCTGTAAGTGTAAAACATATACCAAATTTTGAGATTTAATGTGAAAAAATATTACATTAATAATTTTTATGTTGAAGACATATTAAAGTGATAATATTCTGTTATGTATTGGGCTGATTAAAATACATCTCACTATTTTGTCAAGGATTGTTATCGATAGATGCAACAAATTCCATTTTCTTTGTTCTGTGCTTTATTTCCTCACACAGATATCCACTGGTTGGAAGTTTTTGAAAAGAGTTTTTCGACCTTACTGGAACAAGAAAGGATAAGAGGTTAAGGAACAGGAAACAGAGCAAAAATTCTTGGCTTTCTAACTTGTACTCCAGCCCTTCAATCTTCACCCATTTTCTTCAAACTTCACTCTAAGCTCCTGAGGTAGGCTGTCAACATAAGGCTTTGTGAAAGAAAGGATCATTGAAAAGGATTGTGAAAATAAAGGAAATTCTAGCTTGGTGATGAATCCCTGGGTGGTGCAAATAGTGAATGAGCTCCACCGTTAACCGAAAGGTTGGAGCTTTGAGTCCACCAAGGCCTAGCGATCTACTTCTGAAAAATTAGCCATTGAAAACCCTGCAGAGCACAGTTCTACTCTGACATGCATGGGCCATGAGCCAGAATTGACTCCATAGCAACTGGTTAGCTTGGTAAAGACTGTCCCACTTCCAGAGGAAAATGTGTCCCATGAGCTTTCCCTTTAGAAAAAAGAAAAAAAAAAATGAGTCAGTTAAGTTAACCCTTAAGAAAAATGATCAAAGAGTTAAGCTATTTTACATATTTAATCACCACATAATTATAGAAAAAGTCTTTGGATTCTGACTTACCATTTCAGAGAAGCCTGAATAAAGATAGATGGGAAATTGTTAGACTAGTATCCTGAATATGAGTTCTAGAGAGAGCTTTCTAGAATGGAAACAAGACCTACTGAACTTTCTAAAGAAAGGCAAAGTAAGCCTAACCATGAGTCTTTTTAAGAATAGTAATGCCACAGTAAACAACATTACAGGCCATTTACTAATGATTCTCAAAGGGGGAGAAGGGCATTAGCATTTTGGGTGGTAAAATTCCTTAGTAGACAGAAAGGGTAGCAACCTGGTCTTAGGCTGTCTAACTGCTTTTAACATCACACCTCCCAAGTCATAGTGACAATCAGAAATACCTTCATATTTTCCCAGTGTCCCTAGTAAAGTTTTACTGACCCTGCTCTGTTCCCTCTTAAGAACCACTGAGGCTACAACATCCTTACCCCTCCATCCCACTTTTACAAATAAGATTAAGTCAGGCCCAGAGAAGAAAAGTGATTCTGAACAGTTTTTGAATTGGTGGTGGTAGAGCTTAGCTAGAATCTAAGCCTCATAGCTCAATCCATTACATACTGTCTTGGACTTGTTGAGTCAAGCAGCATAGGATCATAATGCATGCACAAGTAGACTTATTGATTATCTGGACTGCACTATATTGCCTTCTGACTATTGCAAGGAAATGTCCGACAATTTCTTTAACAAATGAACATCTATGGGACTGTCGATCACCAGTGAAGAGTGTCAAACTTTTATTTCTTCTGTTCAAAGTCCACTTCAAATTTTCCAGAAAATGGTAGGATAAATCACAGTATGATGTTCCAAATAAAATGCAATTTTAAGCATTAAAATATGTATGATTCAATGTCTGTTTAATCTAGCTAGTAAATCACTGCATCAACTTAACCTTGAAGTCTAAATCAACTTTGGCTTAGCTATGGATGAATGAAGCTTTGTTCAGTTATGACCACTAGTTAGAATAGTTCCAGAAAGTTTCTGAAGTGGATCCTGCCATGTAGAGCAGAATAAAAGATAATGATGAGGATTTTCTGTATTAAACTATAGTTTTAAAATTAAACTATAGTTTTACTAAGTTAGAGGAGTTCTAGATAATGGACAAGCCTAGAAATAAAAAAGCAGTGTACTCTCTGGTATGGAATTTTTAAAAGGGTAACATTGGTCATGTAAATTGATTTATTGAGAAATTGATTGGGGGAAAATGTGAATCTCAAAATTAAATCTCATCTTATAAGGGAGTCAAACAGATGACATTTTAGCTGTCATTTAATCCAACCCCTTAATTGTAGGTATAAGAACATTGAGACCCAGAGCAGGGAAGTAATCACCTTACCTCACAAAGTGATGTTACCATCTATGGCACAATTGAAGCTGTAGTTTTAAAGGAATCAGAAAAACAAGAAAGATTATTTCTCTCCCAGTAATATTTGGTAGGTGAATTTTTCCTCTGTTTTCTGTAGATGTTTTAAAATCACTAGTGTAATAAGTGGTGTTTGGTGTACATTCCTTTCCTTTAAAAAACAAAAAGACACAGAGAAATAATTTAAAACTTTTGGAAATGTGGATACTAATAAGAATAGCTCTGACATTAAGTCAAATAAGGTTTTCAATGCTTTATAAGAATTATATATGCTAATTTACCGATTAGAAATACCTAGTCAGTTGCACAGTAAATGGTTTTAAACTCTTGATCCATCCTTTGAAAAGTTATTGGTTTGTTTATTTATTTACTTACTTATTTCTGCCAAAAATAACCTAACTAGTGTTTTGAAGTAATGATGTTGAATCTCCATATCCAGTAAATTTGAAAATACATTTTGAGCACTAATAACTTCTGAGCAGTGATAGTTCAATGGTAGAATTCTTGTCTGCCATGCAGGAGACACAAGTTTGATTTTCAGCCAATGCTCCTCAAGCGTAGCCACTACCCATCTGTCTGAGGAGACGTACGTGTTGCTATGATACTGAACACATTTCAGTAGAGCTTCCAGACTAAGGTGAACTAGGAAGAAAGGCCTGGTGATATACTTCTAAGAAAACCGCCAATGAAAACCCTATGAATCACAACAGTCCAATCCCATCTTGCATGGGTTCTCCATAAGTTATGGGCAGACTCCACGGCAGCTAATAACAGCAACAACTTTTGAGGAAGCAGGGAGTCCTTCAGGACACACCAATCATTCCAATAAAAACAGTCGAAGAAAACCAGGTAGATTACAAAAACCACATATTTCAAAGAATCAGAGAAGCAATGAACAATAAAGACTGTAAAACTCCAGAGAAAGGAGACCTTGCAAAGGCGTGCTGAGGACTCTTCTCTGTTCTTAGAGATGTTTGTGAAGCTTGGGTGTGGGCTACAGACAAGAAATCTGGACCAAGAAGAGGCATAGAACCTTGGCTGGAAGACAGATCTCAGTGTAAAGGACTACAGTTACAAAATTTGGTATTTGCATGGCTTCAAAGGGTTAATTTTCACCATGAAAATATTTACCAAATTCCGAAGGTGCACAGGGCAGGAGATTAAAGTGTAAACTCGAATCTTTGAAAAAGCAGAATGGTCTTTCAGGCTCCTTGTTGTTGTTGTTAGTTGTTGTTCAATCAATTCAGACGCAGGGTCCTCGGGCTAAGGAAACAAAAACCCTCTAGGGGAAGGGACATGAGAACAGCAAGTGAAACCAGAAAGCTCTTGAGGAAGTGGTGCCTTGACACTGAGATATCCAATCTCTTTCCCTGGAGTCACTTGACTATCTGGGAAGAGCTAGAGGCTGAGACTGCGAGAGTACAAAGAAACCAGCAGATATTTCAGTGGTTGTTTGGTGGAGGGTGTGGCACAATGGAGGACTTGAAGAACATAAAAACTGAGGCTAGTCTCTGCCTGAAGACATGTGCAGACTGGAATTTAAAGAGATAAGCCAAAAACTTCTCAAAAACAGAGTAGAAATTCCCATAGTCTCTAAGTGATGAGGATACAAATACCTATGGAAATCCTGGAGGGCAACACCTTAGAAACAGGGGCAAACCAGTGGCTAAGTAGGTCTTAAAAATACTGTTGCCCAGGCTCAACCCAGCTCAGTCCATGCAAGGTGATCAGCACTCCACTCTAGCTGTCTCAGAATAAAATATAACATCATTTAGAGACTCTACCAATCTTCATATAAAATGTCCAGCATTCAATCAAAATTAATAAGCATGTGAACAGATAGTACCACATGACCAAAAAGTAAAAGAAGAAAATCATAATAGAAGCAGAGTTAGAAGAATTAGTGGTAACAGACAAAGACTTTATAATAACTATGATTAATATGTTGAAGAAAATCAAGGAAAAGATGGACAAAACAGATAAAAATATGGAGAACTTTCATAATCAAAACTAAACCCGTTGCCACTGAGTTAATTCTGACTCACAGTGACCCTACAGGACAGAGGAGAACCACCTCATAGGGTTTCCAAGGAGCACCTGGTGGATTCAAACTGCCAATCTTTTGGTTAGTATTTGAACTCTTAACCGCTACACCACCAGTTTCCAAATAGACAATATAGAACTAAAAAATATAATAGTGAAATCAAGAACTCAATAGATGGGTTTAACAGTATATTAAACACAGCAAAAGACAGGATTTGTGAACTGAAAGATTCAAAAATAGAAAAAATACAAACTATGAGCTTAGAGAAGGAAAAAAAATACACAGAATACATGTGTTCCCCAACTTATGACATATTCAAGTTACAACAAACTGTGCTTAGGACCATACACACACACACACACACACACACGTATATATACATATTTTTACGTTTTAGTTAGTAATATGTACTATGTACAATATTGCCATGCATAATTTACTGATGTTATCATTCTCAGATGTTCATCTGCAGATGTTCAATGTTATGATTTACTGTTCAAAACATTGCCCTATAGCAGGCTATAGCCTGGTCTGCAATGAAGTCAGTGTCGGCGTCAGAAATCATAATGGATAGAAAGTTGGGCAATGTTCAATTCTAACTACATAGGACAATTGAACTATGCACTAGCCTGAAAATCGTTCCTTGATAATATCCCAGGACATCCTACTCACATAGATGATCTACATCAAGATGTGAAAGTGGTGTATCTATCTCCCAATACCACAACTGTTATTCAGCGCATGGATCAAGGTGCAATTGCCATCTTTAAGGCATACTACCTATGGACTACATTTGCTCAGGCAATAGTTGCAACAGATGGAGGTATGGTAACATTATGCAATTTCTGGAAGAATTATAATATTCTTCAGTGTATCTGGAACATTACATCTTCCTGGGAGGAAGTTATGGGAAAATGCATGCAGGGGATATGGAAAAAATTGCTGAGTTACGTGAACACGCTCTAAGCATTTGATAAGGGTAATATGATGGAAGAGATCGGTGGAAAAATCATCATTTAGAACTTGATATTGCTGAGTGGAACAGCCCATAAAATCACAAAGAAGGCGAATTGACAGATCAGGATTCAATGGATTTTGAAGAGGAAAGAAATGCTGAAGAGGAAAGAAATGCTGAAGAAAAAAGAAATAATGAGGAAGAGGAAGGAGAAAAGTTGTCAAAAAATTTTACAGTTAAAGGATTAGCTAAAGTTTTTTCTAAACTAAGTCAGTGGGTACAGTTGCTTGAAAACATGGACCCAAACACTGATCACTTTGCTAAAGTCGATGGGTAGATTCGGGAAGCAGTGAGATGTTACCACAAAATATATGAAGAAAACAAGAACAGGACCGTACAGACAACTCTCACTAATTTTCTGACTAGAAACGTCATCCTCATTCCCAGGGATAATTCAAATCATCCAGAACCTTTGACAAGTGGATTTATTACCACAACTGACAAAAAGACAATGTTGTCCAACTCTTCTTCATTATCAGTGGAAATTTTTATGATTTGTGTATCTTTTTGTGTATGTATATATTTGGAGCCCTGGTGGCACAGTGGTTAAGCATTTGGCTGCTAACCAAAAGGTTGGCAGTAAATCCACCAGCTGCTCCTTGGAAACCCTATGGGGCAGTTCTACTCTTTCCTGTAGGGTCACTATGAGTAAGAATTGACTCGACAGCAATGGGTTTGGTTTATTATTTTTAGTATGTATTAAAATATATCTGAAAGTTTATATGCAATGTTTCCAAACGCTGAAGACAAATAAAGATCAGATTTATAAAGATACTGATAATAAAAGGCAATAATAATGAAAACAAACAAAAAAAGCGATACTTAATTTACTTCAGAACCAACTTTTGACAGAGTCGTAGGAACAGAACCCCATCATAAGTCAGGGACTACCTGTAAAGCATAAGGGACTTGTGGGATACAGTCTGTTTATAAACAAAAGGATTGTGAATGTAGAAAATACAAACGACTCTTACAGTCTATTAAAGTTAATTTAGCTAGGTTACTGGATATAAGGCTTAGGTTAAAAAAATGTATTTCTTTACATGAGCAACAAACAACTAAAAAATGAAATTTAAAAACTTTTAAAATTTGCCCGACACTTTCTTATGGGTTTCTAGGTATACGCTGAATGAAAGCTATTCAAGCCACCTAAGGTAAGCTAAGACTGAATCCCAATGCTCTGATTATGCCAAGCAGTTACCTGAGGTGTCAGAAGCAGGAAAGCACAAGGGCTGTATCCCATTCTTCTAAACTTAGGTTATGTCACCTCTTCTCATTAGCCTCTCTGCCTACCTTCTGGTCTAGTCCTTGTTAAAGCACGTCTTCTGTGAGTCTCCAGTAATTTGCTCTTACTTTTATCACAACACTTACCATGCCATAATGTAACTGTCTATCCATGTGTCTTTCTCAATGGACCATGAGCTCCTTGAAAATAGGCATTATGTCTCATTCACGTCTGTTCAGCCAGAGTTCAGTGTGAGTGCTAGCAAATGTTGGCTAGGTGAATAAATAAGTGAAGAAATAATAAAACTGTAAATCTCTGTCCTAAAAGAGTACTAAAGGTCCAATGGAGAAGTCAAACACAGCTAGAGAATACAAACAAGGTAGGAAAACAAAAGATTAGCAAACAAGTAGACGAAGTAACAGAGAACTAAACAGTATAATGCCAGCATGAGGTGAGAAAGCTAAGAAATTTTATCATGAAAAGGGTTCAGTTGCATGAAGTTCTATTTTACTGGGTACAGGCTGCATGATGAGGCAGGACCAACCTGTTAATAATACCAGAGCAGGTAGAAAAGAGGGGCAGGCTGATTGCAAAAATAGGGTCCATCTGGAAGTATCCTGCCCCTTTGCCTGTCACTCCTTACCTCACAAAGCCAGAGTTCCCCAGCCTTCCAGCCCATGCAGAGCAGCCTCTCCCGAGGGGCTGGGTTCAGTGTTGATGCACACGCCTCACATAGGTATGATGCCAGTTCTCCGTGACTCAGTGTTACAGAACATAAGGGATTACTCCAACTAGGTTAATAGAAGTGTATCATTTAGGCTTTCTCCTAGTAGGGAAGGCCTTTCTGCAATGCTCTTTCAAAACGCTTAATTCCACAGTGGTGAAAAGTCTTGTTTAATTAGGTCCATTCACTAATTTTCTGGACTCCCTGAGGGACATATAAAATTAACCATAGGATCATAAAGCTGAATTAAGATACTGGTCTTTTGAGTATGAGGTTAAATCTTAGATGTACCATTAGTTAATAAGAATCATGCCCTTAAATTTCCTGGGTCTTAGCTACTTTACATATAAAATGGGTATAATAACATTTATCTGGTAATATTAATCTAAAGGATCCCTGGTGGCATAGTGGTTAAGATCTCTGCTACTAACCAAAAGGTTGGCAGTTTGAATCTACCGTCTGTCCTATAGCGCAGTTCTACTTTGTCCTATTGGGTTGCTATGAGTCAGAATCTACCTAAAAGAGTTGTTTTGAGTATTCAGTGAGATAATACGCATAATGTACTTAGTATATTGCCTGACAAATAGTGTACTCATAAATGGTAGTACAGTAAAACCTGCAAAAGCCAGAATCTGTATAAGGTGGAAAACTGTCAGAGAAGGAAAGCCCAAATATTTTCTACTAAAATGAGTGATAGAAAAGTGGTAAGACTACACCCTGTCAAAGGCGGAAAACTTGGGAAACCTGGAAAAACGAGGCAGTGCCGTCAAGTTCCAGCTCTCACAGGTTTCGCTGCATAGACCAAATAAATCCTGGGACCCCACATGGCCCAGTCTCAGAGCAACATAACATTAAACAAACAAATAAGAGTTTACCAACAACTAAATACTATCAAGTACAGTACTTAAAATTTCTACTTTCCCTTGAAAAACCACCTAATTAAGGTAAATATCTTAAATTTTCTCTTTCACTATTGATCCCCTTCTTAATATCCTTCCCAGTGATGACAATCCATTTTCAAAATTTCTTCAATTCTCTGCCTCAAAAACCCTCCCTGACAGCTGTCTCTTTCCCCTACTCCGCTCAATCTCACCATTCTTTATTTAATATATAATTGAGTTACAATGTACCTGGTACAAGTTGGTGAATTAAACAGGCATGGTCCCTGTTTTTCTGACTCTTCTAATCTCTTTATTTTATAGGTTCTCTTAGCCTTTCTGGTCACTCTTCCAAAAAGGACTTCCCATCTTTTGACACTTAAGGAACAAGGAAGAATCCATCATTTTCTCATCATAGAGAACCTGTGTGAAATTTGTCTTTCCTGGTTAATAACTGCTTATTGCATAGAAAAAATAATATATTTTAAGAATAATCTGTAGCCTCGTTATACCAAAGACTAAGGCTATATCCTGTGGCAGGCCTTGACCACAAATCTGGAGAGGAAAGTAAACGTAGAAGCTGTATGGGGAGACTGTAAAAAGCAGCAGGGAGAAAAGGCAGTCCTAAACCCAACGTGCCGAAGGTCTATAATTCCAAAACCAGTTGCTCTCTAGGCAATTCTGACTCATGATGACCTCATATGTGTCAGAGTAGAACTGTGCTCCATAGGGTATTCAATGGCCAGCAACTTTCAGAAGTAGATTGCCAGGACTTTCTTCCAAGGCACCTCTGGGTGGACCTTTCTGTTAGCAGCCAAGAGCACACTAACCATTTGGACCACCCAGGGACTCTCATTCTATGCCCCACTAATTTGATATGAAGCTCATAATGCCTTATAATTAGTTATTGTCCCATAAATTTATGTCTCTTTTGCCAAACTCCAAATAAATTTTAACTTCTCAAAGGTCATGTCTTAAATAACCCATTGCACCTAGCCTTGCTGTGAAGGCAAGAAAAGTTCACAGAAAGAAAAGAGATTTAAAAGGCGTAATCATTGAATGATAGAGGCAAGACAGGGAGTGAGAAAGAGCAAGAATCAAAAACAGAGTGATAACTTATGTGAAATATCCAGAATAGGCAAGTAGACAGAGACCAACTTTTATGAGTGGTTACTAGGGGCGGGAGAGAGGGAAAGGAGGAATCATTGCTTAGGGGACACAGAGCTTCTGTTAAGGGTGATGGAAAAATTTGGAAATTGATAATGGTGGCAGTTGAACATGATGAATACAATTCATGTCATTGAATTGTACATGATGTGAATAATGATGAAATAGCAAGTGTCTTGTTACATATATATTTACCACAATTAAAAAAAAAAAAGTACAGTAAGGCATTTTTTTATCAAAGACAATTGATCAAGACCATGTTTAAGATTTGCCATGTCACCCTCATGGTCCACTTCCCAGGGCCCCGCTTTCAGCTCTTCTCTAATGGCCTGCTTAGAAATTAACCCAAAAGCATTTATAGGGTATCAGTAGGTTTCCAGTTCTGCACTATCTACAGTGCTGTTGTGCAGAAGGCAAAACTGGCCCCATTCTTGTGGAGGGCACTAGAGCCCCAGGGAAGATTGCTATATGTCACTAAGAAAAAAAATAAAAAGTGCTGTTGTAATATAAACTAAAAGGCTCTTATTTTTCCGTATGTACTTGTTATTTTTCTTTCTCCCTGTGTACTTGTTATATTGTTTCCTAGTTACCTAATTACAGATGGTGAAAGCATTTAAAGATTAAAGCGAGGTTCCTCACATGTAACGTGGAGGTAGAGATGTTTGTAATTGCTCCCCTGAAGAATGCTCCAACACCTTTCACTACAGCGAAGCATTCATTAATCTGCCCCCTCCACCTATGTGTTTACCCAGCACTAATCCCTCTAAGGTACCACTAAATACTCCGTCCATTCATACTAAGTCTTTTAATTAATCACATTAGCGTCACATGTTGATCCTCTTGTTCCTTGCATGCCAGTTATGCAATTTTCGGGGGGAAAGAACAACTAGAACACACATTTCTGTCAATGGCTGCAAGGCACTTTGTAACCAATTATTCCTTTAAAACTGGAGTCACCAACATTTCAGACAAGTGAGGTCAAAACGTGGCTATTTTTATTCTGACACATAGATATGGCTGACATTTTTATCCTGCTATATATATTGTAGAAGAAGATAGTAGGAGGTATACACAAGGAAGAAGCTGATGCTCAAAGTCACAAACTCCACAAACAAGAGTTTAGTGTAAATGAACATGCCCCTCTTCTCCAATGCAAGTCATATTGGGAGATATATTAGTGGAGGTAAACCAAATGATGCTGCAGGAGCAAACAACTCCAGAAGTCTCATTGGCTTAACATAACAAAGGTTTAGATAGCATTCATGCAAATTCCAGTGCAAGCCTGAATGCCAGTCTTCTGGCTGCTCAGCAATGCAGCCAACTTCAGTCATGCCACTCCATCGTGTCAACATGAAGCCTCCTCCCTGGCATGGAAAGAGACAGGCTGGAGAACAGCACGTGGGCTTTCCACTGTCTCAGCCTCGGGTGACAGATGTCACTGTCAAGATCAATCATAGAGCCCCATTCAACTGCAAGGAGACTAAGACATACAATCTGTACATGTCCAGAATGGAAGAGGAAGCAGATAATGGAATGTCCTATCCAAGAAGAGTAAGTCCACCAGTCTGTACTTCAACTACTTATTGGTAACTGATAATAATACCTTACTCTGAAATCGTGAGTTCTAATTTACAAAAAAATTTCCAATGCCTGATCTCCTTTGTTTTCACTCTATCGTGTAGTTGAAAGCAGACCCTGAGTGAATAGGAATATAGTTGGGAAATGCTGCTGGGTGGGCTCGAACCGCCAACCTTCAGGTTAGTTGTCGAGCACAAATATATACAAGCAAACTCCGGGTTACGAAGGAGATCCATTCCTAACTGTGTTCTTTAAGTCTAATTTGTAGGTAAGGCGGAACAGGTACATATGGTTCTTATTTAGCCTTACTTCAGGTGCAAGAAAAGGCTGGAAGCCTTGTCAATGATTTAAAAGCTGCACATGCAACCGGTGGAGGTGATTGTGATGAAGAATATTTTGCAAGTAGGGGTTGGTTCAATGGTTTCAAAGGGAAGACAAATTTACATAACATTAAAGAGCAAGTATGAGTTGTCCATAAATCAGACACTTGTAACCCAGGGACTGCCTGTACTTGGTTCTCACAAGTCTTCTTAATCTATATGTTGGAATTCAGAGATTGCAAGAACATTCTAAAGTGATATGTGTGTCATTTTTCTTGTGGACAGGGTCCGAACCTTTTATCAGACTCTCAAAAAATTTTCTCTCTATGGTCTACTGACTCCTTGAGGATTGAGAATGTCTTACTAGCGTTTTGATCCTCCAGAGGATCCATCAAAGTTCCTGGCATGGCCAAATGGACAAAATAAATTATTGAGGAAGAAATTTAGGAAAAGAAGTTGGAAGGGACCAGGGGTCCTGCTAGAAAACATGACTTGATGGGGTTCTGCAGTTGGAGGGATGGGATTTGGAACAACAGGTCCAGCAGGAGAGAATTGATGACTTGGAGAGTGGCAGGTAGGGAGCCACAAAGCAGAACAAGGGTACGAGAAGGAGAGTGGGAAGATCTGGAAGACAACCTTTTGTATACTTTGCATTTTGCAAAGGGATAGGAGAATTGCCTTGTCTGTTCCTAGACACTGATGCCCTGGCGACCAGAGCTTGCTTTCCACTGAGCTCCAAGTGAGGAGAGGTCTGGCTGTGTATCCTGTTACATTAGCTGAATTTTCAGGGATCTGGGCATTAGCATATACACCAAAGGTTTTTAAATGAATCCCATGATTCATTTAGCTTGTTGACTCACATATTAATATTAAAGAAATCATCCCCTACAGCATCATTATGTTTTAAGGCTAGATCTGCTCTTTACTAGTGGAAAGATGGAAGGGTGAGACTCTAATGCAGAAAGAATCAATAATGTACATAATAATCTAAATAAAACATTTAAAGAATTTATGTTACTAGAAAATGCTACACCACAAAAAGATAAAAATCCCCAATTAATTACGGCTCCTACAACATATTTTGCTCTTTTGGGAAAGCTGAAATCATTTTACTTTTGGAGTCTAAAAACAAGGAAGTTGGTTTATGCTGAAATCTCAGGAGGTTCTTTATAAAGTGACAATGTCCAATCATAGTTTAAAGAAGCCCTGGTGTACCTGAGCAGGTAAGAACACCTTTTCTCATGCACAGTAATCTTTCCCGGCCAGCTCGGCCTAAGCCACTGGCCTTTCCCTTGCCACTTCCAGGAGTAAAATCACGATACTTCAAGTGACAAAACTAGATTTGAAACAACCTTCCAGCTCTGCTTTGCTAATAAACGTCACTCCTGTCTTTCACAACTCATCTTAGAATCTCCAAGCCCCACAGACATGGCAGGTAAGTTCTCCTGACAGCATTTTGTCTTTTATAACAAAATAATAATAGTAATAAAAACAACAACATCTAACATTTCTGAGGATATGCCATGTGTCTATAAAATAGCACCTTCAGGCCTGCAGATAGGAAAATCCTAGTCTGGTCTTTGTAACACTTAATGGTACTCATCTGTTTACATGTCCATTACCCAAGGTAGACTTCTAATCCCTCAAAGCAGGGGAAGGAAACTTGTCATTCCATCTTTGCCTTTATACCTAGTGGTGCTGGCCATATAACTAGCTGTTGTTGAGTCGACTCCAACTCATAGCAACCCCATGAGTGTAAGAGTAGAACTGTGCTCCACAGGATTTTCAATGGTTGATTTTTCAGAAGTAGATCGCCAAGCCTTTCTTCTGAGGCTTCACTGGCTGGATCAAACCACTGACCTTTCAGTTAGCAGCAGAGCACATTAACCATTTGCACTACCCAGGGACTCCGCTGGCCGTAGAGCAGCTGCTTAGTAATGTCTACTGAAAAAAAGTGAACAAATGGATAAATAAATGTGTAAGGCTCAAACGCAAACAAGATATCTTATAAGCAAGGATCAGGGATAGAGTGGGAACCCCTGTGGGTCCGACCACAAAGCTGCCTCTGAAGTGGCCTCTTTCAAGTCTCTGAGCTCCTCCAGCCCTGTGAGGTCTGATTGGGAAACAACTTCCATCATTCATGTTTCACTCAGCTGGTGGCAATTGCCCCAAAAGAAGCATTTATCAGATGCTTACTTTTTCCCAGGTACTTTAAGTTCTTTGCATGCACTATCTTATTATGGGCATAGAAAGGTACATAAAATATTATATGCACTGTTCAGTGAATAATCATAAAGTGATCCTCTATGTAAACACCACCCAAATTAAAATAGAAAGAGCATTATCAGTACCCAGAAGCCTCCTAGGTGTCCCTTGTCAGTCACAATCTTTCCTTCCCATCCAGTAGAAATCCAGTCATTATGATTATATTTTTTTTGCTTTTCTTTCAGTGTTACCGCAAACGTCCAAGAAAGCCCATTTGACTTACCTGTGGAAAAAAAAAAGTCCATGCCAGTGATAACACAGTGATATTGGAGGAGCTGTGAACAAAACCTTTATTTAACAAAATCTTTATTTAAAAACCTTGTTAATTCAAAGGTTGGAAGAAATCTCAGAAATGATCCAGTCAAACCCTCTAAATTTGAAAGTGCCAAGAAACCCTGGCCCAGAGAGGGTGAATGACTTGTTCAAGGTCATACAAATATGATAACGCACAGTGGATAGTAAGGTAAGGTAAATAAAATTGCTTTAAAAATATAAAGCATGAGCAAAGGTGAGGTCATAAATGGTATTTACTTTTCATTCCAGGCTGGCTAACCCAGTCGGGTTCATAGTCTGTTCAGAAGAGGTTTTGGGAAGTGAGCCAGATAATTCGAGGGATTTAGATAAAGCTAAGAGAAATATTTTCACTCTTTTCCTTAACCTCAGCTTTGAGGCCTGAGTCAGCTATCCATGTAAGTGTAGCTTAATCACCATCCCCACACCCACCTGAATGTACCAAAGTCCATTGGCACGTATTAGTAATAACAATCCCTCACATTTACAGGAGACTTTGCACAGGGCTCTACACTTTACAAAACGCTCTCACACAGGTTATCTCACGTCACCCTCATAAGACTCCTCTGAGAAGTAGCAAAGCTAATAATTCTATTCCCATTTTTAAAGGAAGCAACT
The DNA here is from genome assembly GCF_000243295.1 of Trichechus manatus latirostris. Lineage (NCBI taxonomy): Eukaryota > Metazoa > Chordata > Mammalia > Sirenia > Trichechidae > Trichechus > Trichechus manatus. Next base: position 3,390,776 of record NW_004443959.1, on the reverse strand, counting down.
TTGTACTTACTCAAGATCATAAAACTATTAGATAGTGGAGCTGAGATAACTGACTTCTATTCCACTCCTGCACAGCCTGACAGGTAAGGAGAGAATCTGGGAGACAGTGACAAGCACTCGATCCTTCACTCCACGATCATGTGACACTGAAAATTATTAAAAACAACTACGATTATTAACTCTGCATCTCAGTCATTTCTCCTTTTTATGTCCCCACCATTGAAGTATCTTGGGAGGATAATTTGATGTAAACACAACTCTATCTATAAAGAATTTTTTGAATCATAAAAACCAGTAAGTTATGCCATTATTTTACAATGATTCAGCCTGCCATATTATTTTCTAATATACTATCTCTATATATTTAAGTCAGCATGTTAGAGCTAGAAGTAAATTTACAAATAATCTAGTCCATCTTTCTAATTTCGTGGGTGAAGAAACTGAGGCAGAGAAAGGAAGTAGCTTTCCCCAGTTGATAGAAATTCATGGCAGAGCCAAGACAAACACCTTCTGAGTTCCAGGTCCAGGTTCCTTCCACCTACTGACCTATCCCAGCCCCCTTGTCTTTCATTGGATCCCTCCCCTCACCTAATGTTTTCTTAAGCAATGCACACTGAGAATTTTGTCAGGAACCCATCAGTACTGTGAGTGTCCCTTATTTATTGCAACAGTATCCCACAGAGCCACCATCTCCATCAACAATCTTCTAACAGTCACTTCCCCTCTCTGAGCCTGAGATTCTTACCTATAAAAGGCAAATAATCCCTGTGCTTCCCCTCACACTGTTATGAACTATAAACTGATATGCAAATCAGAGAGGTTATTATCAGTTATTATCGGTGTTGGTTCTTGTATTTTGTACTCTGTGTGGTGGTGCAAATGATTAACACACTCAGCTGCTAACAGAAAGGTTAGGGGTTCAACTCCATTGAGAGGCACTTCAGAAGAAAGACCTGGTGACATACTTTCAAAAATGAGCCATTGAAAACTCCATGGAACGCAGTTCTATTCTGACACATATAGGGTCACTGTACGTCAACTGGCTGATGGCAACTAGTTTGTTTTTTTGGTATCTTAGCAAACTACCGTACCTCCCTGTGTCTTAGGGTTTTTTGTTTGTTTGTTTTTTAATCTCTAAAGTGGAGATACTAATATTTTGTATCTTTGTATCTATCCCACAGCGATGCTATAATGACGGGTACAGATATTAACACACTCTGATCTTTTCTAAGTAAAATGCATCCTAGTTATTAATGTCCTCATCAATTAACCATTACCACTCCATTGACCTATGTTAATCATTCTTTTATTTATTCAGCTAGCATTAATTGTGGATTTACTGTGCACTCAGCATAATGGGAGGAGGGAGGGCAGAGAAGCAAAAGATTCAGTCTCTGCCCTAAAGAAATAGACAATTCCGAGACAAAATTGCACAGTCACAAATAAAACAGAGTGACTCTTAAAGGGTATATACAACCATTTCAGAATGGCAAAAAAAAGTAATGTCAGGCTCTTGGATTAGGCCATTTGGAGGAAGTATTTTGGGATAAAACAAAATAAAAGAGACAATAATACTAAGAATCTTCCTCCATGACCCTTCCAGCTCAACCAGCTAAAACTCTGGTCGAGCATGCAGTATATTTTCTAAGAAGCCTCCCCTGGCCATGATTAGTGACTCCTTCTGGGAACTCTCATAACTCTCTGCCTGTACTGCCCTTTGGCACATTCACCCCTCTTTATCTTATAGTTGTTCATGAATCTGTCTTTGCTACCTTGCCAGTCCAGAAAGACAGCACCTTTGTCTTGTTCATTTCTCCCTCCCTCTTTTCCTTCCACCTACACCCATACTTTAACAGCCACTTGCATAAAATGACACTCAGATATACGTATTGATATTGACTGTATGGCATTGCATTGACCACCTGACAAAGGGCAGGCTTGCCAATTCTCACAGCTTGGTTGCACCCTCATGATGCCCCTATCATTCTACCATTAGGGAACCACTGAAGTTAGGTCATGTAACTGGGTGAAACCAGGACAGGTGTGTTTTTTCCACCGTTAGGGCTGCTGGGAAGCCACGGAGTGGCCAAAAAAGCTGTATTCTAAAAACAATCATCATCACTACAAACACAGAGGCACATATGTACACAAACAAAAATAAGCAAATACAGAACCTGGTCAAGATGGTAAAGGAGGTGAACTTCAGCTTTAGTGCTCTGCTCATCAGCACCTTATATGCCCTGTGGGACTCCATTTCCACACATATCAAGCCACTCAGGGCTATCTCTGACATTCCTAGGCTCCACTGAAACCCTTCACCTTTGTCTACCTCCCTGCCATGTACCCTGGTTCTGAACTACTCCCTCTCACATTCATCATCAAAGCTTTAAGGAATGCCTGTATCCACAAGATGCTGGTTTATGGATCCATGTCGACCTCATCTCCTGAAAGGCTCTTTAAAACTACAAATATCTTGAGCCCCTCTCCTGGCCGCTCTGAATCAGTCAGTCTAGAATGGAACCCAGGAAGGTGGATTTTAAGGGTGCTCTCTGATTTATTTTAATGTGCACTCTTGGTTGAGACCATAATGTAGTCAGATCTCCACATTATTCATATGATAGAGGTCTAGTAAGAAGGCATGTCTAATTCAAAGACACTCAAACAATGCATAGCTAAGAAGGACTCACATCTCCTAGTTCCCACTCTAGGTTTCGTTGTTAGTAAAACATAGTTGACAAAAGGAAGGAAAATTTGCTCCTCTTGTTAGTCCTCCTCCATCCCATTAAATCCAGAAATAGGCCTGAGAAGAAAAAAAAACAAAAATTCAAAGCCTTAAAAGTGTATACTTTCAAGAGGTGGAACCAACATGTTGCCATAGACAGATGCATCATGCCGTCCTTCTGAAGCAAAGACCCAAAAAACTAAATAAAACAGATACAAATGTCAATTCTGAAACCCTATGCATCAAATGAAGGAATAAAGAACTAGATCAAACACCGAATGGATGAAGAAATTGAAGGAAAACAGAGAATGAGGAGAAATACAGAGTGGAGGTTCCCTGTCAACTAACATGACACAGCATCACCATCTTGGAGCACAGCCAGCAAAGGAGTACAGGAAGGCAATTTTATGGCGCTCCCAATAGGAGACAGAGCACCTGGTAACCAAACAAACATGCTTTCTCACACCTCAACTTTCTGCCCCGTACACCACCCCCACTCCACCCCTTCCCAATAGGCCATGCTGCACCACCTGTCTAGAAAGCTACTGGCCAATTGCCAGGCTGAGTCTGCCCTGCCCACATCCGCCAGCTCCTGCCAGGGCAGTTTTTTTCTTTCCCTTTCTTCCTTTTCTTTCTCCCTCCCACCTAGCTCTGTATGTCACTCTCACCACTTCTCCACAAATCTCATACACCACCTTCCCCCCTTTGCAGCCATCCCCCAGGTCTGCCCGCCTCCACCTACAGGCTATCCTTATTATTACTTTTTTCTTTCTCTCTATTTTCTATTCTTTCTTCTCCACACTTAAACTTGTATACCAACCACCCTCCTTCCAGCCAGCTAGAGCATCCCTGGCTCAGACCCACTGCTGCACTGGGCCTGCACTGCCCCTCCCCTCCAGTCACTCGACCAGCTGCAGAACGGTGAGAAGCAGGCCCATATCACTCATTATCCAACACGCTCACCTATCTGGCAAGGGGCTGTGAATGCTCCCACACCATTGTGCCAACATCAGGAGGCAGACAGCATCATCCCAGTCTGCCCTCAGCCACCTACCAAACCAGCGTACAGAGAAGGGGTTTTACCTTACCTACTGCTGTCCTGCCCACCCAGACAAGGTGGTAAGATCTATCGTGTGCACAGACCAGCAAGCAGCTAATCATACCTGGCCTGCCCACCCTGACATATTAAAACAAAACAAAGAAGCAGGACAAAACAAATGAACATACAATCAATATATAAAGAAAATAATACCTTAATCTCTCAGAGACAGCAGACAATATCACAACATATAAAAAAGCAGGACAAGGTGGTTCCAGCAAGTAACCAAAATAAAGAATCAGATGACCTTCCAGTAGAAGAAAAGGCAGTGGAACTACTTGATATGGAATTCAAAAGACTAATAATTAGGGCTTTCCAAGAGATTAGGAAAGAGATCAAGGATAACACAGACAAAACCAAGGAAAAACTAGACAAAATCATGGAAAACATAAGGCAATAGAGGAATTCAGGAAAATAATACAAGAAAAAAGTGTCAGAATAAATACACAAGTAGAAATCATAAAAAAAAACAGAAACTAGAAATCCAAAAGGTAAACAACAAAATTTCAGAAATGGAAAATTCAATAGAAGGTATTAGGAGCAATTTTGAAACAATGGAAGACAAAATCAGCGACACTGAAGACAAATCCACGGATACAAATTTCTTAGAGGAAAAATCTGAGAAAAGAATGAAGAAAACCTAACAACAATGTGGGACACAATCAAGAGCAAAAATTTCCATGTGATTGGAGTTCCAAAATGGGGAGAGAAAATGGAAAACACAGAGAAGATTGTTGAAAATTTACTGGCAGAAAAATTCCCAAATATCATGAAAGATGAAAAGAGGACCATCCAAGAAGCTCAACGAACCCCGTATAGGGTAACCTCAAAAGAAATTCACCAAGACATATCATAATCGCACTTATCAAAACCAAAGACAAAGAAAGAATACTGACAGCAGCTGAAGAAAAACAAAAAGTCACTTACAAAGAAGAAACAATAAGATTAAGCTCTGATTATTCGGCAGAAACAATGCAGGCAAGAAGGCCATAGGATGACATATATAAAACTTTGAAAGAAAAAAAAAAAAACCTGCCAACCAAGACTAATATATCCTGCAAATATCTCTCAAATACAATGGCATAATTAGGACACTCTCAGATAAACAGAAATTAAAGTAATTCATAAAAACTAAACCAAACTGACAAGAAATATTAAAGGGAGTCCTTCAGTTAGAGAACAAACAACATCAGACAAGTGGCATCTAGGACACAGGCCAGCATCAGCCAGATACCAAGCTAGGTAAAGAACTCTCAGGAACAAAACAAAGCTAAAAGACTTAAAACAGGGAAACACAGCTGTCAGTCTGTAAATGATGACAACATCAAAACAATAAAAGGGGAAATAAATAGTATAGGTATAGAACTTTAAAATGGAGAGGATGTCAAGCGACAGTAAGTAATAAAAGACTGGTTCAAACTTCGAAAGATAGGGGTAAATTTCAAGGTAACCACAAAGACAGTTAACAAACCTACTTATCAGAATAAAAAAGAAAAACATAAAGTCTAATGTAAACACAAAATCTATAATAAAAAAGAAAATATACAAACAAAAGGAACTCAGCACAGGAAAATAAGAGGAACAAAGAAAACATCAACACCACACACACACAGAAATCACAACAATGTGACAGCAATAAACTGATAACTGGGTTGCTATGAGTTGGAATCAACTTGACAGCAATTTTTTTTTTTTACTTTTTGGTATTGATAATCAAACTGAATGTAAATGACTTAAATGCACCTGTAAAGAGACAGAGAGTGGCAGAATGGAAAAAAAAAAAAAAAAAACACAACCCATCAATATGCTGTCTACAAGAGACCCACTTAGACACAAAGACATAAATATATTAAAAGTCAAAGGATGGAAAAAATACCTCGAGCAAATTGTAACCAAAAAAGGGCAGGAGTGGCAATACCAATCTCAGATAAAATAGACTTTAATGGAAAATCTACCATAAAAGCCAAGGAATGATGTTATATAATGATAAAATGGACAACCCACCAAGAAGACATAACCTTAATAAATATCTACACACCAAACAACAGGGCTCCAAAATGCATAAAACAAACTATAACAGAACTGAAAAGAGAAATAGACAGTTCCACAATAATAGTAGGAGTCTTCAACACACCACTTTCGGTAAAGGACAGAACATCTAGAAAGAAACTCAACAAAGATACAGAAGATCTAAAGGCCAAAATCAACCAACTTGATCTCACAGACATATATAGAACATTCTACCCAACAGAAGCAAAGTATACATTCTTTTCCAACATGCATGGAACATTCTCTAGAATGGACCACATTTTAAGCCACAAAGTACCCTCAATAAAATCCAAAATATAGAAATAATACAAAGCACTCTCTGTTCACAATATCATAAAAGTAGAAATCAGTAACAGGAAGAGCAAGGGGAAAAATCAAATACATAGAAACTGAATAACACTTTGCTTAAAAACAACTGGGTAACAGAAAATATCAAAGAGAGAATTAAAAAAAAAATTCCTGGAACAAAATGAGAATGAAAACACATCATACCACAACCTTTGGGACACAGCAAAAGCTGTGCTGAAACATCAATTTATAGCAATAAACACACACATCAAAAAGAAGAATGGGCCAAAATCAAAATATTAGCCCTACAACTTGAACAAATAGAAACAGAACAGAAAAAGAATCTCACAGTCACTAGAAGAAAGGAACTAATAAACATTAGAGCAGAAATAAATGAAATGGAGAACAGAGAAACAAAAGATAGAATCAACAAGACTAAGAGTCAGATCTTTGAAAAGATCAGCAAAATCGACAAACCACTGGCCAAACTAACAAAAGAAAAACAGGAGAGGAAGCAAATAACCCACATAAGAAATGAGATGGAGGGCATTACAACAGACCCAATTGGAATAAAAAGGATCATAACAGAATACTATGAAAAACTGTAGTCCAACAAATTTGAGAATGTAGAGGAAATGGACAAATTTCTACAAACACACTACCTAAACTAACAGAAACTGAGATGGAAAATCTGAACAGACCCATAACAAGAGAAGAGATGAAAAAAAAAAAAAAAAAAACTCCCGACAACAACAACAAAACCAACCCTTGCTTAGAAGGCTCCACTGGGGAATTCTAACAAACATTCAGAGAAGAGCTCACACCAGTACTTCTCAAACTATTTCAGAGCATATAAAAGGAAGGAATACTGCCAAATTCATTCAATGAAGCCAGCATAATCCTGATACTAAAGTCAGGCAAAGACACCACGAAAAAAGAAAATTACAGACCAATATCTCTCATGAATACAGAAGCAAAAATTCTCAACAAAATTCTAGCAAATAGATTTCAGCATCATATCAAAAAAAGAATATACCATGAACAAGTGGGATTCATACCAGGTATGCAAGAATGGTTCAACATTAGAAAATCAATCAATGTAATCTCCCATATAAACAGAACAAAAGAAAACAATTACATGATCATCTCAACTGACACAGAAAAAACATTTCCATAAAGTCCAACACCCATTCCTGATAAAAACTCTCAATAAAATATGAACAGAAAGGAAATTCCTAAACACAATAAAGGGCATCTATACAAAACCAACAGCCAACATCATCCTCTACAGAGAGAGGCTGAAAGCATCCCCCCTGAGAATGGAAACAAGACACAGATGCCCTTTATCACAACTCCTATTTAACACTGTGCTTCAAGTCCTAGCTAGTGCAATAAAGCAAAAAAAAGAAATAAAAGACATCCAAATTAGAAGGGAAGAAGTAAAACTATCCCTATTTGCAGATGATATGATCCTATATATAGGGAACCCCAAAGATTCCACAAAGAAACTTCTGGAACTAACAGAAAGATTCAGCAGAGTAGCAAGATGAAAGATCAACATACAAAAATAAGTTGGATTCCTATACACCAAGAAAGAGAATTTGGAGGAGAAAATCAGGAAAACAATACTATTTATAATAGCCCCTAAAGAGACAAAATACTTAGGAATAAATCTAACAAAGTATATAAAAGATCTACACAAAGAAAACTACAAAACACTATCGCAAGAAACCAAAAGAGACCTACACAGATGGAAAAACATACATGCTCACTAATAGGAAGACTCAACAATGTGAAAATGTCGATCCTACCCAAAGCGTCTACAGATACAATGCAATCCCAGTCCAAATACCAACAGCATTCTTTAACGAGATGGAAAACTAATCACCAAGTTTATATGCAAACGAAAGAGGTCTATCTTAGTTATCTCATGCTGCTATAACAGAAATACCACAAGTGGACGGCTTTAACAAAGAGAAATTTATTCTCTCACAGTCTAGGAGGCTAGAAGTCCAAATTCAAGGTGCCGGGTCCAGGGGAAGTCTTTCTCTCTGTGTTGGCTCTCGTGAAGGTCCTTGTCATCAGTCTTCCCCTGAACTAGGAGCTTCTCAGCACAGGTACCCCGGGTCCCAAGAACGTGTACTTCTGGCTTTACTTTCTTGGTGGTATGAGGTCTTCATGTCTCTCTGCTCACTTCTTTCTATTATATGTCAAAAGAGATTGGCTTAAATTGTAGATTAATCTTGTAGATTGAGTCTACATAACTGTCACTAATTCCATCTTACTAACATCGCAGAGATAGGATTTACAACATATAGGAAAATCACTTCAAATTACAAAATGGTGGAAAATTACACAATACTGGGAATCATGACCTAGCCAAGCTGACAGACATTTTGGAGGGACACAATTCAATCCATGACAAGGCCCCAGATAAGTAAAATATTACTGAAGAAAAAGAACTAAGTAGGAGGCCTTATACTACCTGATCTCAGAACCTACTATACAGCCAAGGTAGTCAAAACAGCCTGGTACTGGTACAATGACAGACACATAGACCAATGGAACAGAATTGAGAACCCAGACATAAATCCATCCACCTGCGGTTAGCTGATCTTTCACAAAGGACCAAAATCCATTACATCGGGAAAAGACAGTCTTTTTAACAAATTGTCCTGGTAAAACTGGATATCCATCTGTTAAAAACTGAAACAGGACCAATACCTCACACCATGCATAGAAACTAACTCAAAATGGATCGGAGACCTAAATATAAAACTTAAAATAATAAAGATCATGGAAGAAAAAAATAGGGACAATGCTAAGGGCCCTAATACCAAAACCAAACCTACTGCCATAGAGTTGATTCCAGCTCTTAGTGACCCTATAGGACAGAGTAGAACTGCCTCATAGAGTGTCCAAGGAGTGGCTAGTGGATTCGAACTGCCGACCTTTTGGTTATCAGCTGAGTTCTTAACCACTGTTCCACCAGGACTTCAAGGGACCTAATACGTGGCATAAATTCAATACAAACTGTAACTAACAATGCACAAACACCAGAAGATAAACTAAATAACTGAGAGTACCTAAAAATTAAATATTTATACTCATCAAAATACTTCACCAAAAGCGTAAAAAAGAGTTTGGGAAAATATTTTTGGCTCTGATGCATATGACAAGGGTCTAATCTCTAAAATTTATTGAATACTTCAACACCTCAATAACAAGAAGACAAATAATTCAATGAAAAAATGGGCAACGGCTATGAACCAACATGGCACCCAAAGAAGACATTCTGGCAGCTAACAGACACATGAGAAAATGCTTGCGATCACTAGCCGTTAGCGAAATGCAAATCAAAACTACAATGAGATACCATCTTACCCCAACAATACTGGCCTGAATCAAAGAAACAGAAAATAACAAATGTTGGAGAGACTGTGGGGAGATTGGAACTCTTATACACTGCAAGTGGGAATGTAAAAGCGGTACAACCACTATGGAAGATGATATGACGCCTCCTTAAAAAACTAGGAACAGAATACGATCCAGCAATCCCATTCCTAGGAATATATCCTAGAGAAATAAGAGCTATCACACAAATAGACATACGCACACCCATGTTCATTGCAGCTTTATTCACAATAGCAAAAAGATGGAAACAACCTAAGTGCCCATCAACAGATGAATGGATGAACAAATCATGGTACATATACACAATGACTACACGATGATAAAGAACAATGATGAATCCGTGAAACATCGCACAACATGGATGAGTCTGGAGGGCATTATGCTGAGTGAAATAACTCAATCACAAAAGGACCTATATTGTAGGAGACCACTATTATAAAAACCCAAGAAAATGTTTACACACAGAAAAAAACAGTATTTGATGGTTATGAGGGAGGGGAAGAGTGGGGAAGGGAAATCACTAACTAGATAACAGAAAAGTGTTAACTTTGGTAAAAGGAAAGACGACACATAATATTGTGGAAGTCAGCACAACTTGACCAAGACAAAGCCATACAAGCTTCCTAGACACATCCAAACACCTTGAGGGACTGAGCTACTGAAGTTGAGGGCTGGAGACCATGGTCTTGGGGGACATCTAGGCCAACTGGCATAACATAGTTCATAAAGAAAATGTTCTACATCCTACTTTGGTGAGTAGCATCTGGGATCTTAAAAGCTTGAGAACATCCATCTAAAATACATCTATTGGTCCCATCACGCTAGGAACAAAGGAGAATGAAGGAAACCAAAGACACAAGGAAAGTATCAATCCAAAGGACTAATGGACCACACGAACTACAGCCTCTACAAGCCTGAGCCCAGAACAACTAGGTAGTGACTGGCTACCATGACCTACTGCTCTCATAGGGATCATAATAGAGGGTTCTGGACAGAGCGGGAGAAAAATTGGACAATAAAATTCAATTCACAAAAAAAGACCAGACTTACTGGTCTAACTGAAGGAACCCCCGAGGTTATGGCCCCCAGACACCCTGCTAACTCAGAACTAAAGCCACTCCCGAAGTCCACCTTTTAGCCAAAGATTAGACAGGCATATAAAACAAACAGTAACACACATGAGGAAAGTGCTTCTTAGTTCAGTCAAGTATACGAGACCAAACAGGCAACACCTGCCCAAAAGTAAAGACAAGAAGGCAGGATAGGCCAGGTGTCATGGTTTGAATGAATGTTCCCCCAAAAATGTGTGTATCAGTTTGGCTAGGCCATGATTCCTGGTATTGTGTGATTTTCCTGTATGTTGTAAACCTGCCTCTATGATGTTAATGAGGGAAGATGGGTGGCAGTTGTGTTAGTAAGGCAGGACTGGATCTACAAGACTGGATTGTGTCCTCAGGCAATCTCTTGAGATATAAAAGACAGAAGTGAGCACTGAGACAGGGGGGCCTCATACCATCAAGAAAGCAGTGCCAGGAGCAGAGCGCATCCTTTGGACAGGGCTTCCTGTGCCGAGAAGTTCCTAGTCCAGGGGAACACTGATGAGAAGGCCGACAGAGAGAGAAAGCCTTCCTGGAGCTGACACCCTGAATTTGGACTTTTAGCCTACTTTGACTGTGAGGAAATAAACTTCTCTTTGTTAAAACCATCCACTTGTGGTATTTCTGTTATGGCAGCACTAGATGACTAAGATACCAGGTAACCTGGATGAATGGACATGGAGAAACTGGGATGTAAAGGAAAGGAGGAGCGTGCTGACACATTGCAACCAATGTCACAAAACAATTTGTGTATGAATTTTTGAATGAGAAACTAATTTGCACTGTACACTTTCACCTAAAACACAATAAAATAAAAAAAGAACAAGTTTAAAAAAAGTGTATACTTTCTACAATTAGAAGAGTTGGTCTGAACATACGACTCGCATTTGAAAGCAATACAAGCAAAACAGAAAGTGCTGTGGTTCAAATTCTCTATTGATACCAACTCTGTGAATTGAGAGAGTCTGACTATATTTCAGTCTGGAAGAAGACTACTTGTGGATTTTTAGAATAGCTACTGTCATCCAGATTGAACTTCGCCTTTGCTTTGCAATCATGTATTGTTATTTGTAATATTTCTAAAATCACATTTGAGATAATCAACTTGAAAATCAAAGTCTCACGGATGTACACGGTTTTTATTATAAAATAAACAGCGGGGCAGGAGGAAATTGTTAGTGCTTCATTTTAGTTAAAACATCTCATTTTGTTGAAGGTCCTCAAGGGCAGGAGACAATACATACACATTTCAAATTGGTGGCATTACAGCAAAACAGAGCTACTTAAAAAAAAATACAATAAGAGATTTTGTTATACACAAGTATGAAAGGCTAGGCCCAGTCTCATTGGCAGCCTAGTAACACTGAATAACACTTTGGCTGGGGTCCCCTTTCCTGTGTTGTTCAAAAAAAAATAAAAAAGAGAGAGAGAGAACAATGTAGAGCACATGCCTACTTTTACCAAAGGAGTTTATTCATCAAAACTAGACAAGTTTCATCTCTTTTATCTTCTATTCATGGATTCAAGAGGATAAGTCAATGGAACATGGCTAAGAGAAATTCTCAATTTCAGACCAATTAATACTGTTCATTTTCTAACCTCAGGAAACATCCAATACACAAAGATAATGGATTAATTGGAAAGATATGAATATTAAAAAAAAAAAAAAGTGTGCGAAAAACCGAAGAAGGATGGGGCTGTTGACAGAGTGACTACGTTATCCTCCTAAGAGAGTCTTTTTTCCGTTAAGTCATCGAAAAGGATTTTTCAATTCAGTTCACAAAAGATATTTATGAACAACCATGAAAAGCACAGTGTGAAATTAAAAAAAAAAAAGAGTCCATGACTTTGTTCTTATCCCTCAAGAGGACACCAAGTATCAGTGGTTGTATTAGACAGGATAGGCTATGCTTTGCTGTGTTAACAAATTATTCCCAGGTATTACGCAGATGTCTAATTCCGAAAGCTGCAAATCACCCACTTTTCCGAACTCATCCCATGGCCCCAGTTATCCAAATGCTCTCTAATTCCTCTATTCTGCTCTCTACGTATACCTCAAATTTACATGTTCCTCTCTGTCGCTATGGCCTCTGCCACGTTCCCTCTCGCTCTCTTATCTGGTCTCTTGCTGCATCCCCTTCAGTGCTCTCCCTGCCTCTGGCCGCTTTCCCCCTCAGTATAAACCTGACACTACAAGCCAGAACAGCCTTTCTAACTACCATTTCTAAAATGATACAACATTAGGGCTCTTTCCTTATCTGGCCCACGTCTGCTCCACTTTCTACCAAACCAATTCCAAACCACTTTGTGGCTTCCTGAAAAGTTCAATTCTTTCATGGCTCTTGAACATTTACATATGCTGCTCCTGTCAACTGAAATGCCCTTCCATTCTGGCTCACTCAAAAAAAAAAAATCCTATTTATTCTATGCTATTTATTCTATAAAGCTTTTCTGTAATACAACCTCCTCCTGATCCCTCCTATAGTTTATCTCGGCCTTTGTACTACCTCTCTAACTTTTTTGTGCTTTTACAACATTTAATTGCTTCCATTAGATTGCATTTGTTCATACCCCAGACACCTTCCACATACAATGTGAGTTCCACCAAGGACAAAGAATGTTATCTCCTTCATCTTTGTATCCCCATGCCTTTGCAAGCCCTATGTCTGGTTCATAGTACATGCTCAATAGAAATGTTTTTGAATTCAGGCTTAAAACTACGTGTTCAATAATAATAATAATATAATACAAAATACTGTAAAGGAGGAATATGGAGAAGAAAATGCTATTAACACAGTAGGGCAGAATTCTTCAGTAATACCTATGAGTAGGAATCAACTCAAAGACAGTGGGTTTGGTTTTTTTTTTTTTGTTTAATAATTATGGAGAGCTTGAAGTTCCTGGGTGGCGCAAATGGTTAACTCACCTGGCTGCTAACCGAAAAGTTGGAGGTTCGAGTTCACCCAGAGGTGCCTCAGAAGAAAGGCCTGACAATTTACCTCTAAAAAATTATCATTTGAAAGCTTTATGAAGCACAGTGCTACTATGACACAAAAAGGGTCACCATGATTCAGAATCAACTCAACAGCAACTGGTTATTGAGACCACATTATGGGCCAGGCACTGAGTGAACTGCGTTAGTATAATATCTCATGTAAGATACCAAAACCTCTTAAGGGAAAATACTATTATTAGTCACATTTTATAGATGAATAAACTGAGGCACATAGGAATTAAATACTTCACCCATGGATGTACAGCTAATAAGCAGTGGAGCTAGAATTTGAAGCTAGGCACTCTAAAATAAAACCACTACACTAAGGCTGCTTTGTGGTAAGAGAAAGAGCTCAGATACAAGGATCAAAAGCAAAGACACTGAAAGCAATTAAGACAACATTAAAGCAAGAGGGATGATGGAAAGGGAGGGTGAGTAAATGCATAAATTAAGCTCCTTACCCTTGGTAATTTAGAAATAGGCTGAGTATGTGTTAGAGGAGTGGTATGTTAAGTATGTGTTTTTAATTAGGAACCATACTTTATTAACTATATGCATGTCTGTAGTTAGATCCAAACTTTTGGCATCTGGAAAATAAATAAATACCTTGTTATGATAAAGATAATTACTGAATATGAAAAACAAAATGAATCAGCATTAGAACTTATAAAAACTGTTCCATGAAAGGTATTTTCAAGGAAACACCTTGAAAAATAAGTGAAACATAAATCTATGTAGTTACTTTACTCTGTACTGTTTTAAAATATGTAAATTTTTCCTTTTATTAAATTTCTAAAGTATCTTCATAAATCAGCAATATATTTATTAAAAGTTTACCATAGTTTCTCTGTACTGTGGCATAGGCTGTAGATGCATTTAAGGTATAGGTAGGTGTGAGACAAACAGAAAGAGAGGGACACAGACAGACAAATGTCCCTTGACTTCCAAGAGTTATCTATTTCAGTTAAATTCTATTCAACAAATAATGCATTGTATGTCCACCTTGTAGCATGGATAGTAGTCAATGACAGGGATACTACCAGGAACATGATAGATACAGCCCCTCCTCCTTCAGAGTTCACAGTTGTGTAGGATATATAGACATGCAACGAGGCAATGTCAACATAACAGTGAAAGGACAGATGCTTTGGGAACTCCTAGAAGGATACTGTTGTGGATTGAATTGTGTTCCCCAAAAATGTGTGTCAGTTTGGCTAGGCCATGATTCCCTCTATTGTGTGGTTGTCCACCATTTTGTGACCTGATGTAATTTTCCCATGTGTTGTAAATCCCAACCTCTGCTTGTGGTTAATGAGGCAAGATTATGTTATGTTAAAGAGGATTAGGGTGGGATGCAACACTCTTAACTCAGGTCACAGCCCTAATCTGATGTAAGAGGAGTTTCCCTAGGGCTTGGCCTGCATCACTTTTTATCTTATAAGAGATAGAAGGAAATAGAAGCAAGCAGAGAGAGAGAAGGACCTCATACCATCAAGAAAGATGCGCCGGGAGCAGAGCGCATCCTTTGACCTGGGGACCCTGCACTGAGAAGCTGTTAGACCAGGGGAAGACCAATGACAAGGACCTTCCCCTAGACCAGATAGAGAGAAAGCATTCCCCAGGAGCTAGTGCCCTGAATTTGTACGTCTAGCCTCCTAGACTGTGAGAGAATAAATTTCTGTTTGTTAAAACCACCCACTTGTGGTATTTCTGTTACAGCAGCACTAGATAACTAAAACAGGCACTTAATCCAGATTTGGTAGATCAGAGATTTGGCAGATCACTTTCTTGCCAGTGGAAGACTCGAAATAATCTTTAGCAAAGTGAACAGAAGCAGTAACACAAGAAAGAGCATGGGCTGTCAACGAAGCAGAGAAACAGTTAAAAATAAACAACTTACTCAGTAAGGCTGAATTGTGAAGCAAGAGGGAGAACAGCAAAAGACGAGGCAGACGGGTGAGAAAGGGCCATATTATAAAGCCATGTTATGAACTTTGAATCCTTTCCTGAGGACAATGGGGAGTTACTGCAAGTTTCAGGCAGGGAAGAGACTTCGTCAAAGGTGGAAGGCATTCTGCTTACAATGTGGAGAGATGATTGTGGGGAGCAATACAATTAGTAAACTGCTGCAGCTATCTAGTCCCTGGGTGGTGCAAATGGTTAATGCACTTGGCTGCAAATCAAAAAGTTGGAGTTTCAAGTCCACCCAGAAGAAAGGCCTGGAATTCTACTTCCAAAAAATTAGCCATTGAAAACCCTACGGAGCATGGTTCTCCTTTGACATACATGTTTGCCATGAGTTGGAGCTGACTCGACAGCAACTGGTGGTGGTGGTGTGGAGCTATGTAGATGAGAGTTGTTGGTGACTGGGACTAGATGGTGGAAGTAAGGATGACTAACGTGGAAGTTGAGTAAGATACGCATGTGGGGGAAGCAGCAGCAGTTGGAGATGATTGTATGCAGGCCTGGGGATGAGGGAAGAGTGACAGATAATACCCAGGGCTTTGGCTTGCAAAACTAGGAGGGCAATGGTGTCAGTCAACAAAATGAAAGCCAAAAAGGTAAGCCCAGATTTCCAGGTAGAAGAAATGTTCCACTTGGGACATCCTGCCCTTTTGGTGTCTATGGAGCATGTCAGTTGGATATTTGGGTCTATAGTTCAGGACAGAGATGGGATCTGGAAGTTCACACTAAGCAGTCATCAGCATGGAAATGTAATGAAAGTTATGGTAGCAGACAGAGTCACCCAAAGAGAATACACTGAGAGGAGAACCTGGGAACTGATTCCTGAAGAAAACAAATATTGAAAGGAAAAGTTGAAAGAAATGAGCCTACAGAACAGTGAAAGAATAATCATAAAAGTTGAAGGAAAACCAAGAGAGTGTCATATAATGGAGAGTAGAGGAAGAGCTTATATCAAAAGAAAGAAATGATTAACTATGCCACATGCTTCTGAAATGTCAGGTAAGGTAAGAACCCAAAAGTATCCATCAAACTGAATGCCAAGGGATCACTGGGCATGATGGGGAGAGCTGTTCAGTGAAGTGATGGGTGAAAAAGACAGGCTGCAGTGGTTTAGGATCAAGTGTGTATTGAAAACTCATTCAAGATAGGAATGTATCTCAAAGGAGATGTATAGTCAAGGGATGTTTTTAAGAACTGAAAGACTTAAGTTTGTTTATATGCAGCTGGGAAGAAGCTAGTAGAATAGGTGAGGTTATCAATGAAGGGAAAGAGAGGGGCTAATTGAAAGTGTGAGGTCCTTGAGACAACGTGGAGAGATGGCATTTAGAGCAGAGGTGACAGAAATGGGGCCGGAAGAGGCATTGTAACAGAGAGGAATCCAGAAGCAATACAAAGAGCAAAGAAGTTTCCCTTTTTAGAAACAAATTTAGAATGAGTTGGCAAGAGAGGAATTTCTCATCTGGGACCGACAATTTCTTTTCTCCTTCAGGTTTCTGCTCTAACCACAGCCTATTGGCATAGTGGACTGGGGCACAGGAGTTTAAACCCAATAACAGAGAGATACAATCTTAGCTCTCCCACACATCTATAGCATGACTTTTAAACAAGCCACTTTACTTCACATTCCTTTGAATGCAAACCAATATCTTTATTTACCAGCTCAGTATGAGCAAGTCTAAAATGAGTGTTGCTTCTGTTAAAAATGATGAGAGAATGTCTGAAGAATGTAACTCCAAGTATTTATTAAGTGCCTACTCTTCAAGAGCTGTCACTGAACCCAAGAGGATAAGAATTATTTCCTACATTTGAGTAGTACTTGACCAGTGATTCCTACACTGCATCTAGGATGCTTGGGTTGAGTGTTTAAAAGGAAGATTTCTAGAGGCAGTACTCAGAGATGAAGTTAGAATAAGTCTGAGAGAGACCCTGGGAATCTGCATTTTCATCTGGTTCACTGGATGATGCTAGAGGACAGTTGGGGAACCCAATACTGTATATCTCATAGTAAACTTTGTCACCCATTTCCTTACTTCACACATGCTCTAGGCATTGGAGTGCTCAAATTCATGGTATCCGCCCCACCAAAAGCTCACTAAATATGCATGTATTGAGTCAATGAAGGTATATTTCTTGAGTGCACACTATACACCAAACACCATGCTAGCCAAAGAGAATACAGATTTTAACTAGATATGGGTCTTTTCCTCAAATATTCCATAGTCTATTAGAGAAGACAGAGAAGAAAATCAACCAATGATGACAGATGATAAGTGTTTTGACGTATCTCTGACACAACTTATGATCAATATACCCATGGTTCTATGGAAATATAAATGGCCATCTGTCTTAGTTATCCAGTGCTCCTATAACAGAAATACCACAGGTGAGTGGCTTTATCAAAGAGAAATTTATAAGAGGCTAAAAGTCCAAATTCAGGGTGCTGGCTCTAGGAGAAGGCCTTCTCTCTCTGAGAGCTCTGGAGGAAGGTCCTTGTCTCTTCAGCTTCTGTTTCCTGGTTCCTTGGAGATCTCTGTGTGTCTTGGCATCTGTCTTACCCCATCTGGGCTTGCTAGCTTGTTTATTTGGTCTCATTTATATCTCAAAAGAGACTGACTCAAGATACACTTATACCAATCCTGCCTCATTAACATAATAATGACAACCCATTTCCAAATGGGATTATAACCACAGGCATAGAAGCTAGGATTTACAACACATACTTTTGGGGGACACAATTCAATCCATAATACCGTCTCAATCAGAATAAGCAAAGGTACTGACATACTGGAGGATCTGATGTTTGAAGGGGTTCTAAAATATGAGTAAAAGCTAGCTAATTTAGGCAGGGAAAGACATTATGGACAGAAGGAAGAGCAGCACGTGTGTAATGGTGACTCAGGCCTACCCAGAGAAACTCCACCATACTAGCATGCAAAAGTAAGACCCAGGTAAAAGGCACATGCACTCCTAAATTCTAAATAGAACACAATAGAAAGTGTAACGCCAGGCTGAGATACCTTTATATAATCCATATACAGGAAAATATCATGCCCATAACCACTGAAAATTTTGCCCAGGGGAACATTCATGAGTCTTCAATGGTGCAATGATAAGAGCCACTAAAGATACTTTAATAAGTATATTCAGTTATGATGATGAAACTCTGAAAATGTGATAATATGGAACCAAACATGGAGGAGGGTACTTACGAGGAACTGAAAAGTTAGAGCGTCAATATATGCCAAGAGGTTAAGGGGAAGGAGGATAGCAGGATTTTCTTTAGTCTTGGCTGCATGGGTTTACCCTGCCATTTTCACGGTCAAGAAAAAGTAGAAAGTAGGTTAGATAATTAGAGAGCTGGAGAGTCAGCCACATGCAAGCTAATGGGAATTTAGATTAAAAAACATAGTATAGAGATAAAGGGTAGTATCTACAGGGAACAGATTCATCCATTGTTGATTTCTTTAACATCTGGATGAACTATGCTGAGATGCTGCCAAGGTTTCATCAACAGCAAGTCAGCCTTGAAAGTGAGAACAGGTACTAAGAGCGAAGGGTGGGATGGGATATTTGTCGTGCTGAGATGGGTCTAAGATGAAGGAGAAGATGAACTGCTGTTAGAAATAATCACACAGTTTTCGGTGGCTTAACCCAGTAAGATTTATTTCTCACTGTCATCAGAGTCCAATGCAAATTGTTTGTGAAGGAAAATCTTCTGCTCTACACATTCACACAGTAACCCAGGCCTCCTTCCATCTAGTGGCTCCTCCATCTTGGGAGTCCCTAAGATCTACAGTGGATCCTCTACATATGGCCAAATGGGAAAAGAAAGAGCATAGAGGATCATGTTAAGGTTTCAGAGCCTAAGCCTGAAAATGGTTTACTATATGTCATGGATTGAATTGTGTCCCCCAAAAATATCTGTCAGCTTGGCTAGGTCACGATTCCCAGTATTGTATGATTATCTACCATTTTGTAATCTGAAGTGATTTCCCTAGGTGTTGTAAATCCTATCACCGTGATGTAATGAAATGGATTACCAGCGCTTATACTGATGAAATCTACAAGATTAGATAGTGTCTTAAGCCAATCTCTTTTGATATGTAAAAGAGAGAAGCAAGCAGAGAGACATGGGGGACCTCATACCACCAAGAAAGCAGTGCCGGGAGCAGAGCATGTCTTTTGGACCCAGGGTCCCTGCATGGAGAAGCTCCTAGTATGGGGGAAGATTGATGAGAAGGCCGACAAAGAGAGAAAGGCTTCCCCTAGAGCTGATGCCCTGAATTTGGACTTTTAGCCTACTTAGGGTGAGGAAATAAACTTCTCTTTGTTAAAGCCATCCACTTGTGGTATTTCTGTTATAGCAGCACTAGATGACTAAGACACTACACTTCCACCCACATGCTATTGGCCAGAACTCAGTCACATGGTGCCTACCTAACTTCAGATAAGCTGGGAAACGTAATGCAGCTATGTACCTACAGGAAAGGAAATGGAGTTGGTGAAGCCATAGCATTGTCTTTGTCCCAGAGGGGTATAGAGTGTTCTTTAGCAGAGGTGACTGTCTAAAGCACTTGGAGACAGAGAAAGACAAGGAATGGGCCAGTTCATTAACGACAAATGCTAAAAGAGGGCATACAATTAAAAGCAGAGAAAAAAAATTGACAAACTATAATGTAAAGTTCTACTGGCAGAGAATGCAGACTCCTTCTCAACCCTTACCTCCAGCGGCAATTTTAAAGGATGACAGCTGGACCCAAGGACCTGGTCGGTAAAATTTGGGAGAAAGCCTTTCGTAAGTGCTAAAGAAGGAACCAAGAGGATAAGAAGGAAGATGATGCACCAGATGGCACCAATAGAAAAGGCAAAATACATATAATTGATTCCAAATAACTCCTCCAGAGAAAGAATTCTCCTCCCCTAACACTTACATATACTCACTCTCTTGTTCTTTCTCTCTCTCTCACACACACAGACATACAAACACCAGAAAATGCCTTTCTATGATTTATTTTAGCCTCCAAGACCACCTATACTCATCTTTCAGTGATTCAGAATACTGAAGGACACCAGATGCGATCAGCCCATGAGTTCACACGCAGAAATTATACAGAGCTTTAGACCTTAAGTTTTTCTAAGGATAGACAAGGTTTTCACCACATTATGACAAAAACAGTCCTACAACTCATCTAGGGACAGCCTTGGACGCCCTATCTAGTGTTAACTTTTTCTTGGGACAGAGAAGGGACAGAAGTGGACAGCTGTCATAAACAAGTAGGTCATGGAAACTTCTCTCCACTTCCACCAATACTAATACTGATATTGAGAAAGACAAAACTAATACTAATGATAGGTAGCACTGATTGAGTGCTCACTGGGTGCCAGGCACTGTACTGGTATGCATGAACTCACAACAACTCAGTGAGGTAGATACTCTCATTATCACATTTTACATATGAGGAAACTAAAACTCAGAAAGGCTAGGTAACTTACCCAAGGTTACCCAGCCCATGAATGTTGAGGTAGGGTTCAAACCCAAACAGTTGACTTCCAGAGTTTGTGCTTTTAACTCTGTATTACACTGTCTTTTCTCAGTATGACAGCAGGCAGGGCAGGGTGAGAAAAAATAGCCATATAAAACAATTAGCAAACGATATTTTGTGAGACAAAGATAAGTTAGGTTTTCTAATATAGCATTCTTCAAGTTAATTCACCTAATTTTTACTTTACTCTCTTTGTAATAGTCAAAGACTAGATGCATTTTCCTTAGTTTACTCTTAGCTCCCTTTTTTGCTAAACCTCACAGACACCAAGTTCCCCGCCTTCTACTCTAAGGATAGGAGGGGGTCTCAGAGTATTTACTCTGTGATTGCTAAAGAAAAAGTCTTTGTATCTTAGCCAGGGGATGGACAAGGAAAGGAGATTCAAAAAGATGCATATTGATATTTTAAACTTTAGACACTGTATCTCCAAGCCCTGATGCTATTTTATATTAATTATCCATTGGAGTGGGTGAGAGAGTAAGCCAAAGAGAAGTGGCTGGCTTACACTGCAGTCCAGAGCAGTAGGAGAGAGGACAGACAGGAGAGACCATATCCTCCTACGCAAATAGGCTGTGAACATTTGGGCACAAGATTTGATCTTGAGGATGAAGAAAGGACCTAAAAAAAATGAATAAATAAAAAAGGTTATTCAGAGTTAAGTGCTGAACTACTTTAACTTAGTTCCTGTCAGATAGCAGACATCCGTAATGAACCCTGCGGATACCCTTACCCCAAAGACCCCGGAAGTCCAGTTTATAACACTACTAGTAATTTACTTCTTGATCTCTGAAGTCACTTGTTTAATTCTCTTGACTTCAGGGCCAAAATGGGTTATTATTTATAGCAAGTATAAAAGCGGCCATCACAACCTGTGGTCAGCTCCAAGGATGCCAGCTTGTTTTCAAATAATTTGTACATGGATAATAGCTAAATTTCTGGAAAGATCTCTGTACACCAAATGTGTACAGATGGTCATTTGAAAACCATTTTTTTCAGCAATAATTATTAAGCATCTAATTTGATAAATCACTGTGTTTGGATGCTGTGTGGCACACAGCGACTTTCAGAAAGCAAACATAAACTGAGGACTTTGCAGTTTGAAAACATTCGAACAATAATCTAAAGAAAAGCATTTTATAATGTGCTTCAACATCCCTGTAACCTTGAGCCAATCACCCAGCTTCTATGGGACGTCAGTCTTCTAAGTTTATGAAGCAAGATTTTATTCATTCAACAAAAAGTACAGCCCAGTTAACAGCTGGCCCAGGAGTCCCTTAGGCCTTGGATGGACAGCTGGCACTGGTGTTTGGGCCTCAGTTCCCTCAATCGTTACAATGGGGATATTGGTAAACATCTTACAGAGGTGTCATGATTAAAGCTTCTACATAAACCTCTTAGCACAATGCCTTGGCTGTTTTAATTTTTATTATCACTGATATATTGTGTCTTAGTCAGCTAGGCTGCTATAACAGAAATACCACAAGTGGATGGCTTCAACAACCAGAAGTTTATTGTCTCACAGTCTAGTCGGCTAGAAGTCCAAATTCAGGGTGCCAGCTCCAGGGGAAGGCTTTCTCTTTCCCCTGGACTAGTGTTCTCAGCACAGAGACCCATAGTCCAAAGGCTGGCTCTTCTCCTGGCACTGCTTTCTCGATAGTATGAGGTCCCCATGTCTCTCTGCTTGCTTTTCTCTTTTATATTTCAAAACAGATTGGCTTAAAACACAGCCTAATCTTATAGATTGAGTCCTGCCTCATTAACATAACTGCTACTAATCCCATCTCATTAACATCACGGAGATTGGATTTACAACACATAGGAAAATCTTATCAGATGACAAAACTGTGGACAATCTCACAGTACTGGGAATCACGGCCTATTCAAATTGATACACAAATTTTGGGGGGATACAATTCAATCCATAACACGTTGTATTATTTCTGAGATGTTGCATGCCCCACATTGTGAAAGAAGCCCAGAAGAGAAAGCTGTGCAGAGTGCAGTCCTAACCTCAAGAAGTTTACTTTGGAAGGAGGAAGTGAGTGAACAAGTTTGTAATAAAAAAGGGTAGGTGCTCTGACAGAGTTTGTACAAGCTACCAATGGGTTGCAAAGAGGAAGTAGCAAACTCTGGGCAGAGAGAGTAGGCAGCATAGACAAGCTGCTGGAGCCCAGACCTGAAGCAATGAGATTAGAACCAGATACTAAGAACTCGTTGTGGCTTAACTATAACTTTTTTAACCTGTTGATCTAGAATTTCTTATATGTGAAAGCCATCTTTCAGTCTCCAATATCCAGAGCACATTCATTTATTAACTTTCCATCCAGAAATGCAATTATTAATTTCTGCTGGACAGCCTTCTCCCAGAAAACCGAACAAAAATCCCTCATCAAAGAAAGTCCTGGTGTTTGGAAAACACTATTATGTCCTACTGTCAACATTTGTGATTCATCTCTTTCACAGACAGAAATCTGGAGGCCAAAATCCTAAGCACAGCCAGGAAGGCTCAGACTTGTAGGTCGCATTTGAAACCGTGCTCCTCTTAAACGGTGCGCGAATGCTGCTGGGTCAGCAACTTCACCTGGGTCAAATGAAGAACCAAAGGTCATAGGAGCAATTTCAAAGGCGTCCCTGCCCAGCAGGAAAAAGTCAGCCAGCGGAGGACCAGCGCGGGAGCCTCGGGGACCCGAGGTTCCGGGTCTAGGAAACAGGAGGGCTAAGGCGCCGGCCTCTGCCAGTAGACAATTCCTCCCCTCTCCGGGCCGCCCGCAGTGCCTGAGCCACCTGGACAGTACTGGGGCTTCTTCTCCACCCTCGGACTCAGCTTCTGAGCTAGAGACCATAGTTTGGAAACACGGAAAGGCGCGGGGACCGTGTTAGTTTCTATCAGCTTGGAGAGGATCGGTCGCAGAGCGCGAAAGGAAGCTCGCAGCGGCGACATGAAGAAACGCACCGCCCCTCGCGCGCTCCCCGCGGGCACCCACACCTACGCTTGCGGGGGTGGCGCGCGTTCAGGCGCTAGTAAGCTCCGCCCGCCACAGCGCGAGCGGGGGCAGGGTCGGGCGGGGCGGAGCGCGTGCAGGAGACCCTCCCCTGCTCTCCTCCCCTCTGGCCAGAGATTGACGAGGCCTGGGCTCCCTCTCCAGCCAATGAGCGCGTTCCGGGGCGGGCCCTGGAACCGGCTGTCCTCGCTACTTAAGAGTCGTCCCGGAGGCTGTGGGAAAGCAGAGCGGAGCTGAGACTGCCGAGGTAGAACTGAATCTCTAGCCAGCGCGGAAGGGCGGGCGCGCGGACACCGCGCCGGGCACAGCTTCGCACCTTTCCGCGCGGGGCAGAGCGGAGTTGCAGCCTCACACGCCGCCCCGGACCCACTCGCCACGGTCACCTCCGCAGCATCCATGGGGACCAGGAGACTTTAAAGGAGTTTGGGGTTTCAGGAGCAGGGAAATCACGGGTATGGAGAGGCGGCTTTCTTTGCCTTGGAAACGGTTTTCTTGGTCGAATTGTTTGGACCCTGTGCTGGGTAGGAGGGAGAGGGATCATTTGTCTGAAATTAGATCCCCCCCCCATACATACCCGGCACTGGCTTCCCCATGCTTCCGTTGCCTCTTTGTTAGGTAATTTTAGATAGGGCAGCCTCGCCCTAGCACAGCCGGATTGACTGCTGGGGAGAAGGCGAGAGTAGGGGCAAGAGTGCACCTTCCTGTGTGGACAGGTGTGCCCGGCTGCTCGGGTGTACATGCATCGGCGAGCGTGCAAGCGTGGGACTGGAATTGCGTGCGGCTGCGAATGTGGGAGTCTAAGTGTGTTAGTGTGCGTCGCGACGGTTTGTCATTGTATGTATATGTGGCATTCGCAAAAGTGTACCAGCCTGTCAGTGTCTGGACTGCAAATGTGTGAAATTTTGTTGGTGTCAAGTGAGTGCCTGCGAATGTGTCCGACTGTCATTGTGCGAGGCGCTGTCAGGGGAGGAGTGTGACCTAGTGTAAAACTGGTAGGTGGGCTGGAGAGGGTGGGGACAGAAATGTGAGCGCCTTTTGCTCCTGGATCTGTGGCTTAGGCGCCTTGTCTCCCTTCCAACCTTAGCTTTCTCCCTTTCTTGGGTGTCGGTGTACCACGCGGTCGCAACCCACGCTGTCCTCCCCACTAGGACTCTGCACGCCCTCTCGCCTGCCTGCGTTTTTTCTTGTGGGAGTTGGACTGGGTTCTAGGACTGGGTTGGAGGCTTTGTGGTGGCTTCCGCTCTCGCCCCGGACGGTGTAGCTGCTTCTGCACCCCTCCTGCCTCCGGGGAGACAGGGGGGACTCGGTTTGCGCAGGTGACTCGAGTGCGGGCGCCAGGGCGGGCGAGCAGGTCCCCGGCGCACTGTAAGTGTTGGGGAGGGACGATGGGAGAGGTAGCCCGACTCTGACGGTGTCTCTGCCTCTTCTCTGTGCTCTTGCAGATCCCGGCTCCTGGCTCTTGCCTCGCCGCGTCATTGATGGGCAACCAACTGGACCGCATCACCCACCTCAACTACAGCGAGTTGCCCACAGGGGACCCATCAGGGATCGAGAAGGACGAGCTGCGGGTCGGGGTCGCCTACTTCTTCTCGGATGAGGAGGAGGACCTGGACGAACGCGGCCAGCCCGACAAGTTTGGTGTGAAGGCGCCTCCGGGCTGCACCCCCTGTCCGGAGAGCCCCAGCCGCCACCATCACCACCTGCTGCACCAGCTGGTCCTCAACGAGACTCAGTTCTCTGCCTTTCGGGGCCAGGAATGCATCTTTTCCAAAGTGAGCGGCGGCCCTCAGGGCGCCGACCTGAGCGTCTACGCGGTCTCCGCGCTGCCGGCGCTCTGCGAGCCGGGCGACCTGCTGGAGCTGCTGTGGCTGCAGCCCGCGCAGAAGCCGCCCGCGCCCGCCCCGCACTGGGCAGTCTACGTGGGCGGCGGGCAGATCATCCACCTGCACCAGGGCGAGATCCGCCAGGACAGCCTGTACGAGGCGGGCGCGGCCAACGTGGGCCGGGTGGTGAATAGCTGGTACCGCTACCGCCCGCTGGTGGCCGAGCTGGTGGTGCAGAACGCCTGCGGCCACCTGGGCCTCAAGAGCGAGGAGATCTGCTGGACGAACTCAGAGAGCTTCGCCGCCTGGTGCCGCTTTGGCAAGCGGGAGTTCAAGGCCGGAGGGGAGGTGCCGGCTGGCACGCAGCCGGCGCAGCTGCAGTACTATCTCAAGGTGCACCTTGGGGAAAACAAGGTGCACACGGCCAGATTTCACAGCCTGGAAGACCTCATCCGCGAGAAGCGCCGCATCGACGCCAGTGGCCACCTGCGAGTGCTCCAGGACCTTGCCGATCTCGTGGACGACAAGGAGTAGCCGCGGAGGGTCCGCCTTCCCCTCCTGTCTCCCCGCGCCCTGCTCCCTTCTCATTCCCGCACGCGGGCTTCGCAGCCAGCGATTCACAACCCTCGCCCTCCTCGCGTGCCCGCCGCCGGTGACCAGTGCCCAGGCTCTACCCTCGCACCCCTCCGGCAAGTGGCAGGAAGTCTCAGGAACTGGTGCCGGAACTGGAAGGGCACAGCTGTGCGCTCCTGGCTGAGACCCCAATAGCGTTGATTGTGTTGGGAGACCAAGAGCGCAGAGTGCTCGTATCCCTTCAGGATGTAAGGGGGGAGGGAAATGGGCTGAGGGGAGCAGCGACATGGCTTTCCCGGCGGGTCACTGGTCAGCGACTGTCACCCGACGGGGAAACTACCGCTTACTAAAAAGGGACCATCACCGCCCCAAACGCACTCACAGAGACCCGTCGGAGGCGATAGTTGGTCTTTTCAGAGAGCAGTTCAGCTCCTGTATGGATGTGTCTCCAGATTGCAGGATATCCAAGAAATTGAGCCTGTCCCTTATGCACTTCTGAATAATTCCACACGAAAGCACTTGGGGACTCCGGTCTGTCCTGAGGCTGCCCGGGACTTTTCGAGCTCTCCAGCCTCAGGACTGCTGACATTGTATTCCAGGCTCCGGGCTAAGCTAGGTAGTGTTTGCTTCCTGTTCTTTCTACCGAGGGAAGCGAACTCCACCGCCCACCCGCATTGGCTTGTGAGCCTTCCTTGCTGACAGAAGGGAAGGCTTCCCGGGTCCCACGAGGAAAATGGCGCAGCTAATTTGGTGAGGAGAGCTAGCCCCGCCCCCGGAATGGAAACAGTTCACCTGGTGTCTGAAAACTTGAATGTGTGGAGAAGGGCACTTAATTGTTCTTAACCCTAGATTGTTCCCTCCTTGGGCAGCACTTCAGAAATAGTCATATTTTTAATGGGTTTGGAGGAGAGAGAGGGGGAAGACGTGGCAACATCCCAGAAACCAGCATTATTACAACACCATAGCCAGTATATTTAGTTTGGCTTTTCCTAACATAGAAATCTTAGAAGGTGGGGGAGTGGAAATAAAGTTTTACAGTCAAGAGAGCAGTTTTCCAACTATGTCAACAAAGCTTATCTGTTGATATTTTTATTGACCATTTTAGCAACATGCTACTAAAATTTCAAATTGAAATTTTTATTTTCATGGCTTTAATCCATGATAGTTTAAATACTGGGGGCCATTAAGAGTGGATTTAGCTAAGAGCTTAGCTAACATTGACTTTTCACTCTGTTTTTCTCAAATCTTATGAGAATTCTGTTTTGGAATATTGTAGTTAATTTTCTGGCTTTCAGCAGCAGCCCTAGTAATGGTGGAGTTGTTAATCAATGTGTATATTGTAATGAATTTCTGTTTGTTCAAGGGTTTGCTGTTTTGGTGGAAATCGCTAGCAGGTTCCATTATTTTTCTCTTCTCCATGTTGTGTGCCATTACCATTTTGTATTTGCATTTCTTTTTTTTTTTTTTCCCCTTCTTCCCCGGATATCCTTAACGATGAATCTAGAGTTGGTGGCTTTTTCCCCTCCTTTTTAGCCAGTGCCACAATTTATTCCTGAAATCAGGAGAAGGCATGCAGGATCAGGACAAATGTGTTTTTTTAAAAAATTAAGGCTGTGTGAAACCCCTTCCTTGGTCAAGGATTTACAAACTTCTCTCCTTGTACTGCAGCAGCAGCCTGACTGACTGTTACTTGATTTTGTATGTGTTAGATACCTATAGCATCTCCGTCCCTTTCAAGGGAATATGTCAAACAGTGGTGTTTAGCTAATTGTTGCAAGCAATTGCATACTGACGGCTGTGAGATAGTTGGACAGCAAATATTATGGCCAAAGCCAGTTTCTTGGCATTTCAAGAATAACGCAATAAAAACTAGTCGAGATTAGCTGAGACTCGAAATACCTTTTTTCATGGTAAATGATTCATTTCTGGTTTTCGTTTTTTTGGTTTTCATCCTAGATTGATTCCCTGATCTTGAATCAAAAGGTCAGCTCAATGAAATATGAACTAAAGTATTTTTCTTAAAAGTGATTTATTTTTCAAATGTTTAAATACACATGCTTTCTCTCCCCAGCACATATGCAACAGTAAAATTTTGTAATAACTATCTTACCTTTGCATGTACAAAGAACCGAGAGTCATTTATTTCCCTGACTTACTCCTCTTTCAAATAACAGGATGGCAGATCATAAACCAAAATTATTTATTGTATCTACATACTCCACATTCTTTACTATGTGTCTTACTACTGTGTCTTGGCTCCCTGCTGTATTAAACACCATCCTAAACACTTGTTCCAACAGGACTCCTTCTTGACATTTTAGCTTCCACCTGTCACTCAAAGGGTGGGGCTTCAGCAAAAGAAATGAGTCAGTCTCTAGCACACTTAACACCAAGACTGATTTCTTCTGATGGCACGTAATCTAATCGTTTTCTTTCTAAAAGGACCACTCTAACAGAGGAATGACAAGAATTAGGAAGTCAAAGTAGCATTCATTACTATACTGGCCTATTAAAACTTAGGTTGATGATAATACTTCTACAAATTTACAATAATAACAC
This sequence comes from Trichechus manatus latirostris, assembly GCF_000243295.1. Classification (NCBI taxonomy): domain Eukaryota; kingdom Metazoa; phylum Chordata; class Mammalia; order Sirenia; family Trichechidae; genus Trichechus; species Trichechus manatus. The sequence continues at coordinate 3,361,647 of NW_004443959.1, read as the reverse complement.
ACTGGTTACAAAGGAACATAAAAGGTTTGAAAGACTTCTCATCTTATGAAATAATCATTATCTGTTGGTGAATGTTAATAATAACCAATGGCAGAATTCTAATAATAGTACGTCATAGAGAGCCTTACCCGCATAAATGAATGCAGTGGCAATGTTAATCAAATCACTTTATGCTGAAAACGTGTGAAATCAAGAAAGTGGAAGTTCCCTTTGTAGATGGTGTGGACACACTTGACTTTTATGAAGGGTGAATGTCATCTCGATTTTATCAGCGGTGTAGAAATTAAGCTGAAAGCATCCTAACGTATTACTAGAAGTCTGGAATTTAGTTTTGGTTATAGTTGTCTTCAGGAGAACAGAGCTTCATAGAAACGTCCCTGACATTCAGTCTGGTTCTGTTAGCCTGCCCAGTGTTTAGAAAAGCTATCCTTACACCATTTCTTTCTCCAATTTCAGGGGGTGATTCTGGAAAGTAAACTACTAAAAAATTTGTGATAATTTGACTTCACAGAGTGCTTTACCACACATTTTGTTAAAAAATAGAGAAAGAAAGCAGGGAGACTGGGCATACTTTAAGCAAATCAGTAGTATATCCTGAAACTCAGTTATTCCCAAAATATATTCTCTTGTTTAAAAAAAAACCTGTAGAAATTATACGTATTGCATTTATTTTTAAAAAAGTACATCAATGAGTCAAATCGATATGAATACAATATTTAAAAAATGTAAGTACCTATCATGACAGATAACCAATCAAACCAAACCCACAGCCGTGAAGTTAATTCCGACTCAGCAACTTTATAGAACAGGGTAGAACTGTGCCATAGGATTTCCAAGGCTATAAATCTTTAGGGAAGCAGACTGCCACATCTTTTTCTCCTGCAGAGCAACTGTTGGGTTTGAACTACCAACCTTTTTGTTAGCAGCTGAGCACTTTCACTATTGTGCTACAGTTCTCCTTATTTTACTGAAAGTTTTATATATTTATATATTTAGTTGCAGTTAGAAAACTCGTGCCAAATTAGAACATCGAATACTGTAAGCAGCTGTAAGTTCAATGATTTACATGATTTTACTAGATCTTTAAAAATGTCGATGTTTCTTTGCCTCTTTGCGTTATATAGTGGACACTTCTGTTTGAGTAATGAAAGTTTTCAGAAAAGCATAATGTTGGTGTTTATAAAATAACTGAATTACCTGAATAATCAGTATGTCCTGCAGCCTTCAAACATTGCTTTCTTGATCAATTATATTTCATGGTGTGCTTTCAACATCCCTAAGGGTTAAATGACTTAAAAAATAAATAAATAAATAAATCCATTACTGTCGATCCCGACTCATCACCTAATAAATGGAGCAGGGTGAAATTTCAGAGAAATTAATAGTAAATTACACACACATAATAGAGCAACCTAATTTTCTTTTACCTACATGCATATCTACAAAACTTCTGCTTTTTTCTTTTTAAACAAATGAAGAGAATCAAGTTACTGATGACCTTTCAGAGATGATTTGTCACATTGCTGAAGGATGTTCAGGTGAAAGGTACAGGCTTCCAGTATCTTGAAACACTTAGAGCTGTATTTAGAGAATGGTTATTCAAAACCCAACTTGATTTTTTGGTTGACAATTACTAGTTATAAGCAGAAACATATATACATATATATACACACATACATGCTTATCCAGATATACATTTACATATATATGCATGTACGTATTCATGTATATATACCTTTCTACCTACAGCTGTACCCGTTGCCAACTAATAGATTCTGACTCATAGTGACCCTATAGGACAAAGTAGAACTGCCCCACAGTGTTTCCAATGAGCAGCTGGTGAATTCGAACTGCTGATCTTTTGGTTAGCAGCCTGAGCTCTTAACCACTTCACCACCAGGGCTCTATGTATACATTAATCCCCCTTATCCATGGGGGATATGTTCCAAGACCGCCTGTGGATGCCAGTACCGAACCCTATATATACTATGTTTTGTCCTATACATACATACCTATGATAAAGTTTAATCCACCAACTGCTCCTTGGAAACCCTATGGGGAAGTTCTGCTCTGTCCTATAGGGTCGCTATGAGTCATAATCGACTCAAAGGCAACGGGTATACCTGTAGGTAGAAAGGTATATGTACATGTATCTGTACGTGCGTATATATGTAAATGTATGTATGTGTATATATATATATATATATATATATAACCCTTTGGTTAACAGCCATGCTCTTAACCAGTGAGCCACCAGGGCTCCATACCTACAACTAGTAATTGTAATTTTATTCAGAGATACCTATCTATACACACAAACACACACACACATATACACGCTATTCACAAGCAAAACATAGTGATTTGTTGTCTACAAAAACAGAAGGGAAAGGTCTATGGATCAGAATAGATAGTAAGTCACTGAGACAACAAGGCAGCTATGGTGACTGCCTAAAACTAAGCATGAACAGAAAGGAGAAAATATGGGAATTGCAGTTAGTTTTAATCTCAGTTTTAGAAGAATATGTTCCTGTTTTCTCCACTAAAAAGACATAAGATTCAAAGGAAATCTGTAAAGATTATGAAGTAATTGAAAAATAAGACCCAAGATGAAGTGGGAAGGTTATGAGATGATATAATAAGCTAATAAGCTTTTCAACAGGGGATACCTGTTCTCTTTTCTCACTGAAGGCAGCAAAGAAAAAACTAAGATCTTATTTTCTAGCCATTTAGTAATTTATAATACCCCCTTGATTTCATAACCCACATGAAGTATGTTTACCTCATTTGAACTTGCATTACGAGAGATTTAAGTATTTGTATATGTTTTTGCGGAAAAACAAAAAATAGTCTTCTCTGCCTTTGTGGCTGAGGCTGAGTTTTATGATGATTACATTCATTGGCAGAGTGCCCAGATGAATAGTTCTCCATGCTGTGGGCTTATTGGACTTCCTTATTATCAGTTAGTGTGGTGGGTGGAAGCACAAGACACGTAGTAGGTGGTCAATAAATACATGACCAGGGCATCTGTCTTGTACAAGTGGTTCTCACTGATATTCGATCATTGGGAAAAGCTGAAATCCCACCACTGGACTTGTCTATAAAGGGGAGCCTGAAGAAACTTTTTTAAATGAATTGGCCAGGCAGTTCCACCTCAGAAAGCTCATGGAAATACAATTTATGAGATATAAGGCTGATTTCTGTTTAAGGGCACTCTGAATGTTCTCTTAGTTTCTGGAAGGAAAAAACAACAACAACAGCAGCAATAAGCTACCAAAGAATCCAGTAAAAGCAGGAAATGTTCTGTTGTCATTTGGTCAGAAAGGAGGAAAGCCAGCTAATACTTCTTCCAGGGGCGGATTACTCCGTAAGTAAGGTACGCACGAGCTTACTTATGCTTACTTACTAATCTGTAGCGCACAATTTCACCTGTTTTTCACCACGTCAAAGATCAAAGATCTTTGTAGTGAAACCCATGTGAAATTGTGCGCTACAGATTAGGGGGTAAACACAAGTAAGCCAGTGCATACCTTGCTTACCAGGTAATCCGTCCCTGCTTCTGACTAAAACGTCACACAGCTTCATCTCTCATTCACTTCACAAAGAGGTTTTTCTCGCATGAAATCACAAGACTAACTCCTCCTGGAGGAAACTTATTGTTGAAGCTCTTGCTAAAAATTTTCTTTGGTATTTATGGAAGTACCTAATAGAATATTTGCTTAACTCTCTGGGAAAATTAGATTTGATGGAGCTTGGTCATGGGTATTTTTCTACAGAAGCATTACCCATATTTTAAAAAATTCAAATAATAGTTATGTCCATTGAATTTTATAATGCACTTATTTTTATGTGAACACGAGTCCTGAACTTAACTTTGTCCGAAGAGTAGATGCTTATAAAATATTAGTTGTGAATAGGACCAATGTTCTAAATTTCAAGCAAGAAATAAATTCTTCTCAAATTAATTTGAGCTACACTCAGTGTTCCCAAAAATGAAAAAAATGTCATACACGGCTGTCACTTATATGCTTGCTAAGCTAATTCCTATCATCGGTTTGTGATACAGACATTAATGTTCTACTCATGCCACACTGGGGGACTTGAGGGCTTCTTTGCAATAAGTATACTGATATTTGCTTTAGCAAATAAGTTATTATTCTAAATTCAAAGTCATTTTCTTCTCCAACAATCCCACAACATGCCAGCTCTTTGCCCAGCCTACTGGTTTTCAGATTTCATAATATCCTAGGGAATGAGCAGATCTGGGGAGTTCATACTGATGATGATTTTGTGAATCATCTCCCAGCTCCCAGTAGCACACACTTTCTTTTATCCTCCTTCTGCTTCTCAGTAGAAGGGTCTGCTTGGGGTCTGTGCCAGAGGGAGACAAGCCCCAGGGCTAGGATTGCCATCTTTAGCAAATAACAATACAGAAGGTTGAGTTAGATTTGGATTTCAGATAAGCAATGATTTTTTTTGTTTGTTTGTTTAAATATGTGCCCATGCAATCTTTGGGACTTATACTAAAAATTATTCGTTGTTCATCTGAAATTCAGAGGTAACTGGGTGCCTTGTATTTTATCTGACAGCCCTACTCAGAACCCTACCATCACTAAGAGACACCAAGTCTCTTTATTTTTTAGAGCTGACAAACTAAAGACTCATTCCCTGTTTACAGCATGGAGTTCTTATCAGATTGCTTATGGGTCTTTGTGGCCAAAGCCAGATGCAGGCCCCATAACAGGCACGCAGTCCAAAAGAAGCCTCAGAATGAAGTATTCAGAAGCCCCCTATACATCAAGAATTTGTTGTAAGTAGAGGTGGGGGGGGGTTTCATGTATCTCTATTCTTTGTACTCTTTTGGTTATACAGAACATGCTACATTTTATCCGGGGAGGTGGCGGGGAGGGGTAGATGAATACTTCCCTAGATATAATCAGAAATACTTTATGCCACTAGTTTTAATCCCATCTATCATTTATCCCAACTTGGATCTTTACTTCACACTTGGCTATTCCCATTGCTTTCTTGCCTGTTTGTATCCCTCTAGCTCCTCTATCCAAACATCTAACACCTGTGACCATAGAGATCCCTCTAAATACAGATTTACCAGTCACAAGATGTAGGCCAAACTTCTTTGCAGGGCAGTCAGTATCCTCCATAGTCTGACTCCTGTCTACCGCCAGTTGCATTTCTCCTAACGCTCAGTTTACACTTGGGCCACACAGAAAGTTTTGAAGAAAATGTATTCATTCATGCTTCCTGACTTTTTAGGTTGTCCCCTTAACCCGATTGCCTTTCTTGTTTTCTAAAAAGCAAACCCTTATTCATCTATCCTTCATGACCAAGCACCATGCTACCTCTCTAGCATGCCTTTAATCATTTTCTTCTTTGTGTTCCCATTGTTCTTTGTTGACCTTCCCTAGCCTCTCTTTCCTTCTACTACAGACATAGATACAGATAGAAAACCAAAAGGGAAGAACACACTCAGCCTTTCTCAAGCTGAAAGAACTGAAGGAAAAATTCAAGCCTCGAGTTGCAGTATTGAAAGATTCTACAGGGAAAATATTAAAAGAGGAAGGAAGCATCAAAAGAAGATGGAAGGAATACACAGAGTCACTATACCAAAAGGAATTGGTGGACGTTCAACCATTTCAGGAGGTAGCATATGAACAGGAACTGATGGAACTGAAGGAAGAAGTCCAAGCTGCACTGAAGGCACTGGTGAAAAACAAGGCTCCAGTAATTGATGGAATACCAATTGAGACATTTCAGCAAACCGATGCAGCACTGGAAGTACTCACTCATCTATGCCAATAAATTTGGAAGACAGCTACCTGGCCAACTGACTAGAAAAGATCCATATTTATGCCTATTCCCAAGAAAGGTGATCCAACCAAATGCAGAAATGATCAAACAATATCATTAATATCAAATGCAAATAAAATTTTGCTGAAGATCATTCAAAAGCGTCTGCAGCAGTATATCAACAGAGAATTGCCAGAAATTCAAGCTGGATTCAGAAGAGGACATGGAACCAGGGATATCATTGCTGATGTCAAATGGATCCTGGCTGAAAGCAGAGAATGCCAGAAAGATATTTACATGTGTTTTATTGACTAAGCAAAAACATTCGACGGTGTGGATCATGACAAATTATGGATAACATTGAGAAGAATGGGAATTCCAGAACACTTCACAGTGCTCATGAAGAACCTGTACATAGATCAAGAGGTGGTTGTTCAAACAGAACAAGGGGATACTGCATGGTTTAAAGTTAGGAAAGGTGTGTATCAGGGTTGTATGCTTTCACCATACCTATTCAATCTGTATACTGAGCAAATAATCTGAGAAGCTGAACTATATGAAGAAGAATGGGATATCAAGATTGGAGGAAGGCTCATTAACAACCTGTGTTATGCAGATGACACAGCCTTGCCTGTTGAAAGTGAAGAGGACTTGAAGCACTTACTGACGAAGGTCAAAGAGCACAGGCTTCAGTATGGATTACATTTCAACATAAAGAAAACAAAAATCCTCACAACTGGACCAATAAGCAACATCATGATAAACGGAGAAAATATTGAAGTTGTCAAGGATTTCATTTTACCTGGATCCACAATCAACACCCACAGAAGCAGTAGTCAAGAAATTAAAAGACGCATTGCATTGGGCAAATCTGCTGCAAAAGAACTCTTTAAAGCGTGAAAAACAAAGATGTCACCTTCAAGACTGAGTTGCGCCTGACCCAAGTCATGGTGTTTTCAATCACCTCATATGCATGTGAAAGCTGGACAATGAATAAGGAAGACCAAAGAAGAATTAAAGCCTTTGAATTATGGTGTTGGCAAAGAATATTAAGTACACCATGGACTGCCAGAAGAACGAACAAATCTGTCTCGGAAGAAGTATGACCAGAATGCTCCTTAGAAGCAAGGATGGTGAGACTATGTCTCTCATACTTTGGACATGTTATCAGGAGGGATCAGTCCCTGGAGAAAGACATCATGCTTGGTAAAGTAGAGGGTCATCGAAAAAGAGAAAGACCCTCGATGAGATAGATTTACACAGTGGCTGTAACAATGGGCTTAAGCATAACAATGATTGTGAGAATGGCGCAGGGCTGGGCAGTATTTCGTTCTGTTGTACATAAGGTTGCTATGAGTCAGAACGGACTCAACAGCACCTAACAACAACAACAACAGATATAGTTTACATGTCTGTCTCTCCCTAGTCTCAAGTCTGTTAAGGGAAAGCTCTGTGTGTTACTCATTTTTGCAGTTGCAAAGTCTATCACTTGCAATAGGTGCTCAACTGGAGTCTATTGAATGAATGGAAGAAGAAACGTGGAGAAGAAAGAAGAGTTGTTGCCTCAGTAAATATGTGAGTCATACTATCCATGATGTCTCTCTGAGCTAAACCATGGTAGGAATGGGCTGTAAGTGTATATCAGCCTGTACATGAATCTGCATAAGAACTATACAGTAGAAAATTAGTTTCTGTTCAGAAAAGAAGCTAGAATTATGAGGAATTTACATTGCATTATACTACAGTACAAATGACAAGGATCATGTCATAAGTAGTTGAAAAGTTTTTTCTTCCCTGGGTATGCTGGTACAAACATTTCTTCATGAATGAACTTTATGAGTTTCATTTTGATGAAAATAACAGATTTTTCTCTTCTTGGTAATTTAATTTCCTCCTAGCTTTGAGAGTTGCAAATTTAGAAGACAGCTGAGGACTGACTTGCAAGAAGTAAAGATGAGACATTTCTTAGATGGGCTGCTTTAGTAAATGGGTCCTAGACTGCCAGAGATGCTCAGTCAGTGCAGAAAGAGTCTATTGAAAACCAAGTCCTATTACCTTTTGGAAAGTAAGATCTCTCCCAATCATTTTGTCATAGTTTGAATTATGTCCCCCCAAAAATGTGTATATCAGTTTGGCTGGGCCATGATTCCTGGTACTGTGTGATTTTCCTGTATGTTGTAAATCCTGCCTCTATGATATTAATGAGGGAGGATGGGTGCCCGCTGTATTAGTAAGGCAAGACTGTATCTACAAGACTGGATTGTGTCCTGAGGCAATCTCTTGAGATATAAAAGATAGAAGTGAGCAGAGAGACAGGGGGACCTCATACCATCAAGAAAGCAGTGCCGGGAGCAGAGCGAGTCCTTTGGACAGGGGTCCCTGCGCCAAGAAGCTCCTAGTCTGAGGGAACACTGATGAGCAGGCTGAGAGAGAGAAAGCCTTCCCCTGGAGCTGACACCTTTGAATTTGGACTTTTAGCCTACTTTGACTATGAGGAGGTAAACTTCTCTTCATTAAAACCATCCACTTGTGGTATTTCTGTTGTAGCAGCACTAGATGACTAGACACATTTGTTGTTGTTAGTTGCCGTCAAGTCAGTTCCAACTCATGGCAACCCCATGTGTGTAGAGTAGAACTCTTTCATAGGGTTTTCAAGGCTGTGACCTTTCAAAAGCAGAACACCAGGCCTGTCTTCTGAGGCGCCTCTGGGTAGGTTCAATCCACTAACTTCAGCTAGTAGTCCAACATTTAACCATTTGTGCCACTCAGGGACTCTCCCAATCATACTATTAAGCAAATACAAGTGTGAAAGGAAGAAAAGAGAGAGAGAAAAAAAAAAAAAAAAATCACCTTGCCTGACATTCCAGAAAGGGCAGCAGAAGAAAAGCAGCCTCCTTAGATTGATGACACGTGGACCTCCAGGCTGGTTGAACAGCTAGAATAATTTGAAATAATTTGAAATGCAATTGAGCACTAAAAATGTATCTAGATTAATGTCTTATAAAATATATATGCTTTCATATCTGATATTTTCCCCAGAACTCTTAGGAGGAGCACCCCATGCTTTTTTAGGGAGTTAGTATTCTCTTAGCACCTCTGGATATTTAACATAGTTTGATCCGGTTTTGGTCATGGTTATGGTTGGCTATACTTAAGAAAATCCATTTTAATTTGTACCATAATACCCTGTTGAGAAAAAAAAAAATGATAAAACTCAAGAATTGAACACTTCTTTAGAATGAAATATTATTACTAATTTGGGATTTGAAATCCAGGTAAATACGGGTTCTGGTAAAATATGCTTTTACCCAGAGAGCAATTTCCAGAAGAGACTGTGGAGAAGATTTTTCATTGTGTAGTCTAACCATTCTGATTTCAAGAATCAGTGCCCCTCGTGTGCATCTGCTTTATTTGTGCATAATTTTATGTGACAGGATTTACACAAGAAAATGGGAGTAGAGGTAGTTATTCCATCCTCTGTAGACCAACAAAGTAAACGCTCTAAAATGCAGATTGGTTCTGATCATCATGCATCCTTAAAACCTGTAAGGGCTTTCCGTTGCTTACAAGATAAACTCCAAACTCCCTAGCAGTATTCAAGCTTCGCTCCAGTCTCCCCCCTATCCTCCATCTCTGAATTTCATTCCTGACCCATCATCATACGTTCAAGCTGTGAGTCGTCTACTGGACCACTTCCTTTTCTCCAAAAGCCATGTGATTGTATGTCTTTGCTCAAACTGTTTCATTCGTGGGGTGCATTTTCCTCTCCTCTTTGGCCACATGTCAACATCCATCTCATCCTTTAGGACCCATTCACTTATCAGTTGTCCTCTCCTTCTCCTGCTGCACCCCCTACTTCGACAACAGCAGGTCGAATTAATCCTCTCTCATAGAGCACCTGCAGCCCTTTACCCAAACTTTTAATGTTCACTCTATCCTTTTAATATTCAGTTTTTCAGCCTCTAAAGTATGTAAAGAACAATTTATTAAAGTTAATGAGAATCTGATTGCCTTCTGAAATAGGTTTTAATCTCGAGGCAGGATCTTGGCATTTTGATCTTTGGTTCTTTAATAGCTAGTATCTGGTACATCTTAGATGCTCAACAAATGCTGATTTAATTCAGTTCAGTTAATTTGATTCAAAAGCAATTATTCTACTAGAAGAACACTCTAGTTACAGTAAATGCTATTTTTAAATTAATGTTCTGATGCGCCTTCAACTCCTTAAACATTTATTGGGTCCCTATTATAGGCAAGCCTTTGTTCAGGTCATGTGGATATAAATATGAATGAAAGATAGTCTAGACTTCAAATACTCTATCTTGTGAAGGAGACAGGCACACTATTAGCTATAATCCACTACAGCTTGGAGTTTGTGTCATTGTTTTACCAGTTACCTGTCATTCTCAAATTGATCCCAACTCATGGTGACCCCATGTGTATCACAATAAAACTGTGCTCCATAGGGTTTTCAGTGGCTGATTTTTCATAAGTAGATCACCAGACCTTTTCATCAGCGGGGACTCAAACCACCAACTTTTTGGTTAGCAGCTGAATACTTTAACCATTTGCATCACTCAGGGACTCCAATATGCCATTGTTGTTTTTGTTGTTGTTATTAGTTGCTATCAAGTCAAATCCAACTCATGGTGACCCTATGCGTGCAGAGTAGAACTGCTGCATAGAGTTTTCAAGGCTGTGACCTTTAGGAAGCAGATCGCCAGGCCTGTCTTCTGAGGTGCCTTTGAGTGTGTTTGAACCGCCAACCTTGTAGACGAGTGCTTAACCATTTGCACAACCCAGGGTCTCCTTATATGTCATTACCAAGGTATAATTAAAAACAAACAAACAAACAAAAAACACAAACTGTAGAAGGACAAAGAAAACAGCATTTAAAATTATATAACAGCTTCAAGAAATGAAAGTCATCAACTGGTATAGAGGATCTATATATGATATTTCTAAGAGAATTACACATTTTTGTTGAAGGTTTATTAATAGTTGAAAAAATGGATAATAAATATTTTCTGTATTATTTAAATATAATATACTGACTTTTGTTATTTTTATGTGAAATGCTATTTTTAGAGTGAGTTTGGCCCTACAAATTATCTAGAAATAAGATTTAAATATATTAAAGTAAGGCCGTTTTTGTGTTTAACTACTTAGATTGGCAGGTTATTAGCATTTAATTTACCAATTAATTCACCTTCCCAGTACATCTTTTTAGACAAGCTCTTTGACTGATAGAACAGTTACCTAAGTTTCAATTCACAGGGTTGGGGCAAGTTCACTAATGGGAAGCCGCACAAAGATAGGGATTTCTGGGAGCAGGGCTGAGCCCAAAGCAATGCTGACCTGAGGCTACCTGAGAAAGAGAGAGCTCACTGTCAAGGAGAACGGCCAAGGCCATAGACAGAAGGACTGGGCCACGTTCTGAGAGACAATGTGAACTATAACTGGAGAACAGCTTAAATGTCAGAAGCCATGAGGGTGCTGGTCAGATACAATGTGCAAAGTGTTTCAAGACCAAGACCATTTTGCCAAGGTAGAATTAACTGTTGAGGTGGAACTATTGCTAAGATGGAAGTGACAACCTTAAGAAATCATGGTGGCTCAAAGTCTACATAAATATTTCAATTTTAAAGCATGTTGTATTTAATTTAAACATGGCCTTTTGAAAAAACAAGAAATCTATTAACTTTGACAATATTCTTTTAATACAAACAACAGAATTTCCTTAAAGAAAAATCTATCTAAGCCTTTGGACTGAATTTTGTTCACATGTTTCCAGTGGCCTTTGGCTCAAAGCATTGGATTTCTAATGCCTCTGATAACTATAGTATATTCTTCCATGAGAGTTTATATACCACACAGGCAAAATTTTCCTTTTCATGTGAAATTCCCATATGCTTTAAGAAGGAGAAAATCTAGATTATACATGAAGATGGAGAAGTTAGCCAAAATATCCAGGCATACAAGTGGCGGGGACTGGACTGCAATTCTTAAGTGTTGAGTCTCATGTTAATAAATTCTAAGGAAAAACAGCTGACTTTATGCGTTTATTTTAATAAGGCTGTGAAAACAGTCCATTTACAGTATAAAAAAACCCTTGTCTTTTAAAAATGCTAGACAGAATATTTTAATAAATTAAATTTGATTGCCTGTCAAATCTGTCAAATTGACAAGAACCCTCAAGGACTATTGCTGATGTAGTAGTCCTATTCTTCCAATAGGGTTGCATTTGGAATTTAATATAGGCTGTTGTAGAGGAAGAATCCATCCATCAGAGTAATTTAAGGTAGCAAATACTAACATATTCTAATTCTCCATCCTTACAGGGTCAGAGTAATTTTTTTTTTCTTTGAAAACTCTTTTAGTACCTACAGAGTGTTCTGAATGTTAGATTTGTTTATAATAATGAAATGATTTAAGGAGCCAAATAAGTCCACATCATCAGAAAAATAACTATTGTCATTTTCTCAGAGACATGTAGCTTACATAGTCATTCATCATCCTCACAACAGCTGTGTGCTGGCCAGGTCTTATTGTCCCCATTGTACAGATGCAGATGCCAAGGATGGGCAGGGACAAACATTCCACTCAATATCACACATCTTGCATTTAGTAGAACCAAGATTTTAATTCAGGTGTTCTGATCCAAAGCCATTACATTTCTCTGACTCTCACAAGATTTTCCTGGAATAGTCAAATAATTTCTTTTATTCTTTTCTCCTAGGGAAAATCTATCTAATGTTTCCAATTAACATGTGAGAGAATTTGTACCACACCTCCGACAGTAGTTGGTTAACAAAGATAAACTCTTAATTTTTCAGAATCATGTACCTAAGAGAAGTAGGTATTAAGGTATTTAAAAATGCAAACCCATTTAAACTCTGGACCAGCTGTTATACAGCCACTGATCACTTAAGTTTAATGTTCTCGTTCCTACAATGAAAGCTTCAAATGTATGTCTGAAAGTCAAACTTGAATTAAACTTCAATTTTGAGATTATTTGTTTTTCATCCTGAACTTCAGAAACATAGAGGTACCTGTTGGTTAATATTCAAAGAGGATGGGCCTGTCACCAGGGCTCCAAGACAGTCCTCAGAGGGCTTTTCATTTATTCCTTAATATATATTATGCTGTTTATTGTGTTTAGGGAAAATGTCTTCCAAAAATAAGTAGGACAGGGAAAAAACATCAGTATGTAATATGCTTTTAATTCTGTATAAGAATTTGAAAATTCTTGATTAAAATTAAAAAGTGAGTATATATGATTTCAATTAATTTTTCTAGCAACGACCTGCAATAGATGCAAAAAAAAAAAAAAAAAATGCCTGTTTAGTGACTGGCCAGTCCTAATGGCAGGGTAACACATGAGTCAGTCCTGGACAGACTTGGCTGAAAGATGTATTTGCATATGTATAGAGGTCTTTTGGAGGTAGCTAGGGGAGCATCACCATGAGATGCTACAGTGAATCAACGTTTACCCATGGCCAGTCTCATGAAAGAATCTCTTATGACTCAATTCATGGCATTTCCATCTCTGAATGAGATTAGTTATTCCTCATGAACCATGAACTCACTAGAGAACAAAATAGACCTGAATAAAAAGAATTAGTAAATAAATCATCTAGGAAAAGAAGCATAATGGAAAGAGCACTGGATTTTGAAGGTTATGTGGCTATAAATCTTGCTTTCAGTCTGTGTGATCTTGGCCAAATCACTGCCCTGGGCCTCAGTTCCCTCCTGGCCTTTGAAAAGGAGATCACGAAACCTAACTCATGAAGTTAAATTAAATAATATCTGTGAAATTGTCTACTCACAGTGGTTTGTACGTAAAAAGGAATTGGTAGACATTAGCTGAATCTAAGTTAAATCACTAAGTGAATTATATTTTTTCTTTACCATTGAGATTACAGATCTCCTACATCTTGAATGATTTGCTTTGTCTCCACTTACATGGCAAATCTTTTGAGATAATGGATCTTGTCTTACTCTTTCTTTTACCCTTCTCAGCATAATTCCAAATACATAGTAGTTGTTCAAAAACCTTTTGCTAAAAGCAAATAGCAACTAAAATTTCATCAAATAGAGATTCTCTCTCTGAAGAAGATTTTTTTTTTAAATAAAATCAGATACTACTTTATTAAAGGAAGTACAAAAACCTCCAAATATTTTTTCGATGTCTGCATCTAAGCTGTGTTGGAGCCTTACAAAGACAGCCTGTGTCTGTTTTCCGACTGATCAGAGAATTCTCCAGGCATTATCTTCCCAAACCCTCCATACAGAACCATTCCCCTCTCATTCCCTGCTTCAGATGGGCTGCCTGATGTTTGCAGTTAATTTCCCTGCCCTTAGAGCTGAAAAAAACAGTTGCATGGTCTGCCTTGAAACATATTGGGGGGGGTGGGATCTGACGCAAAACATTCCTTTTTAGAAAGGGTGTGTGCTTATTTGTAAGTGTGTTCACCCAAACTTGTAAAAGAAAGAGGACATCTTTATACATAGTGTTCTTCTTCAATCTTTAGAGACATCCATTCCTCATAGAATTGATTTCTTCTTGGGAGTCTTGCCCAGTTCATTAGTGTAGCAGTTCTTAACCTTTTTGGTCCTAGGACTCCTTATTATACTCTGAAAAATTATTAGGGAACCCAAAGAGCCTTTGTCTGTATGAGTTTTACCTACCAATGCGTGTGATAGAATTATAATTTTTACGTTTAAAACTATTTATTAAAACATTTAAAAATACCAATAATAAACCCATCCATGTTACGTAAGAGATAATTTTAATAAAAATAACTATATTTTGCACACCCAAAATAGTGAGAAGATTGGCATCACAGTACATTTTTACAAACCTCTTTAATGTCTGGTTTAATAGAAGACAACTGGATTCTCATGTCTGCTGTTGCGTTCAATCTTTCTCAAATCACACATCATGTAACCTCTGGAAACTCTTCTATATACTTATGAAAGAATTAGAGTGGAAAAGATGCATACTATCTTCAAATCATGAAAACAATTTTGACTTTGTGTACCCCTAAAAGTGTCTCAGGGACCCCCACAAGTTCCAGGATTACACTTTGAAAGACAATTTGGGTCTTGCTTACTGTCTTAGTCCAGATTCTCTAGAGAAGCAAAACCAGTGAAGCATATGCATATGTGTATATATAGAACTGGGCGTCAGGGTTGGAGGAAGACGCATTAACAACCTGAGATATGCAGAGGACACAACTTTGCTTGCTGAAAGTGAAGGGAACTTAAAGCACTTACTGATGAAGATCAAAGACCAAAGACTTCACTGTGGATTACACCTCAACATAAAGAAAACAAAAATCCTCACAGCTGGACCAATAAGCAATATCATGATAAATGGAGAAAAGATTGTCGTCAAGGACCCTCAAAGAGATGGATTGACACAGTGGCTGCAACAATGGGCTTAAGCATAACAAAGATTGTAAGGACGGTTCAGGACCAGGCAGTATTTCATTCTGTTGTACATAAGGTCACTATGAGTGTACTTGGATCCACAGTCAATGCCCATGGAAGCAGCAGTCAAGAAATCAAAGGACACATTGCTTTGGGCAAATCTGCTGCAAAAGACCTCTTTAAAGTGTTAAAAAGCAAAGATGTCACTTTAAGGAGTAAGGTGTCCCTGACCCAAGTCATGGTGTTTTCAGTCACCTCATATGCTTGTGAAAACTGGACAATGAATAAGGAAGACTGAAAAAGAATTGATGCCTCTGAACTATGATGTTGGCAAAGAATATTGAATATACCATAGAGGAACATATCTCTCTTAGAAGAAGTATAGCCAGTACTTTGGACGTGTTATCAGGAGGGATCAGTCCCTGAAAAAGAACATCATGCTTGGTAGAGTAGAGAGTCAGTGAAAAAGAGGAAGACCCTCAAAGAGATGGATTGACACAGTGGCTGCAACAATGGGCTTAAGCATAACAAAGATTGTAAGGATGGTTCAGGACCAGGCAGTATTTCATTCTGTTGTACATAAGGTCACTATGAGTCAGAATTGACTGGATGGCACCTAACAACAACATATATGTATATATATGTATATATATCTAACCACTGAGAATCATGGCCCAGTCAAGTTGACACACAACCTTAACTATCACACTTAGGTTTCCAAGAAGCTTCCAATTTGCTGCTTCCAGTATTCACACTGACAGCCATCTGCCAAATTGTTAAGTCGGTAAAATAAATGTGTAAGTGACGTGGGAACAAGCAGTCATCAAATAATATAATCAGAAGCATTTTTTTTTTTTTTTTTAATCTCCCTCATTTATTCAAGGCTAGTTCCTCCCCTGTCACTGGTAAAGTCAGTCAGGCCCCACAACTTTTCTCTTCCCTATTAGGTAATAGAAAGTTCTACAGTGGCTCTAAGTTAGTTATAAAACAAAGGCTCCCTTGGTACTTGGAAAGCCCAGACCCTTGAAAGAGCCAATTTCCAACTTTATTAATGGTTATAACTTTTTCCTCTCCCCAAAACGGGAGCAGCTGCAGACAGCTTTCCTCATCCTTATTTTTTTCTCCGACGCTTTTGGAGTGTGTGCGTGTATATACGTGTGAGGGAGGGTGGGTGGAGCAGTGTGTGTGTAGAGGGGATGGTGGTAGACTAAAGGAACAGGAAATAGACGACTTGACTGGTGCTTTAGTAAAATGGAATCATGATCCCTGTGCCTGGCAGATGTTTATTTAGATCTGAATGTCTCATGAATGCTTTTAAGGGTTCTTCCCTTACACACACACACCCGACTCGTGATATCTTAACTGAACTTTCCCTGACCTAGGTGAGTGTACTCTATTGTGGCAGCATTCCTTTCCTCCCTTCTAGTCCCCTGGTATGACACAATTGCTCCGTTAGAAAGCTTTACTAGGTGGAAACTCAGATGCTCCCCACCGCATGTTCTTCTGTCATGTAGCCCACAGCTGGTGTGAAGTGTCCTTCTTCTGGGAAAATGGTGGGATCATAGGCTTATCCTGCAGCTGACCAGTCAGTGCCTTGTTTTCTGTATGTCCAGGGAAGGAATCCTAACTGCTGGATATGTGGAGCTCTCCAGTAGTTGCTTTGAAACCCTCCTTGCCTAAAAACTGATGTAAGTCAGGAAGGCATCACCCACCTCTTGGGGTGCTGGCGGGACTCACAGGGCACGTGCATCCCCTCAAAATTTTCAACCCTTATATTTCCTCAATGTAGGTTTAATAGTTATCCAAACCAGTATCTGCCATTGTACTTTGATTTTTTTTTTTCCTAGTACTCACTATAGTGTCTGATGTTTTGCATCTCTCAATGACTTAGTCAAAGCATCCAGTGTAATAACCTGTAACTCACTTTAAAGAATCTCAGCATCTACTTGCTGCTGTCTAGCCCCAAGAGCTCATAATTCTTTCTCCTCACCATCAGGAGAGGTACTGACAGCTCATAACTGGTCATATTTCTTAACGTGTTGTCATTTAAACTTGGAGTAATGCTTGTTTTCCTTGGTATAATTTGTCTTACATTTTTGAAAGCAATAATTATTCATTAAATTACATTTGAAAAATTCAGTAAGAAAAAAATTGTCTATCATTCTACCACATAAATGAAACCACTATACGCATATGTGTATTTTCCTCTAATATTTCAATGCATGTGCTATTTTATGCCATATTTATAATGCAAATAAACTTTTATATCATACATTTTACTTGTTAGTATGTTATATGCATCTCCAAAGTCAATACAAACTTCATATAAACATTAATGTAATAGTTTCAAAGTATTATACTACATAGCTATGCTATAGTTTATTTAATCATTATCTTTATTGTTAAGTATTTACATTGCTTATACTGTTTAGTAATGAAAACATGCTGCAATGAATATCTCTGAGTAGATAATATATAATACAGGATATGTATGTGTGTGTGTAAGCCACTTCTTTACAATTTTGCAAAAGGAGCTGATGATTAAGGACCCTCAGATGCGGAGGATGAGTTTATCATATGCCTACGTTCATGGCACACCATCATCATTGGTTCATGCAATCTCCCGTTCTTTATTGGTTGATTAATTTCCTTTTATCTTCCATCTCTACTTCCATTCCCCTTTCCCCCTACCATAGGAGACCAGTCTAACATTTTTGATATATATTTCCTTTTTTGTGTAAGTGGGCATGTAAGCATGCATCTTTGTGTACGTATATTTTAAATGTGCACAAATGATATCATGCTATAGACTTCATATTTTTTCTTGCTTTTTTACCTACACTAAGTTTTTAAGATCTATCCATTTTGTTCTGTGTAGATCTAGTCTATGACCTCTGAGTGCAGCATGATATTCCACTTTGTGCATCCAGTATGTTAAGCTCTATTCCCCAGCTAATGGACTCCCCTAGACTGCCTCCAGCTGTTCACTACAACAGTGATAGGATAGACTTCCTTTTCCATACCCATCATGGACCTGTGTGAGATGTTTCTTTGAGATATAGACCTAGAAGAGGAAATGCTGGGTCATAGAGTATATCTATACCTTATTTGACAGAGTACTGCCTGATTGCTTTCCAGAGTGATAGCACCAGTCTTTGCTCTGAGCAGGGGTGCCTGAGAGTTCATATATCCACAACTCCCACCAATGTTTGGCATTATTCACCTTTCTAATCTTCCCATTCTAACAGTTGTAGGGTGATATCTCATGGTTATTTTAACTTGCATTTCCTTAGATACCAACAAGTTTGAGTAGATCTCTATATGCTTTGCTTGTTTATATCTTTGTCCGTTTATCTAAAAGATTCCAGTGTTTTCTCATTATTTGTTTATTTTAGCTATTCAGAACTTCTTTTATTCTTTTAATAGAATTTTATATTTTTTTTCTCTGAAGATCTACTAGGTTCATTCATAGATCTTAAAGTTTATCACATCTAATGTGAATGTACCTATTTTAAATTGGTACTAAATGCTATTTTTGTTGATTTTTATGCATTGACCTTGCATCCAATAATCTTGAACTTTTCTTTTTATTTCTAAACTTTGTCAGTTATAATATGTTTCTTAAGGAAGTGTGTCTGGATTTTTTCCTAGAAATTTATAGAAGTGATTTCTGTGTTAGAAAAATTAGCCCTAATGTGATATGAGTTTTACTGAATGTTAGGAATAGTTGGTTCCTTTTGTTGTTCAAACAAACTTGCAGTTATCCTTTGGCTTTCTAGTAGTTGTGCCAGTCAACAGTTATTTTTTGGATTCTAACTAATAGTTCTTTATCTTGTTTGTGTATCAATCTTTTGAAAGCTTGTTTAGCATAAATCTGGGTCTTTATATTTCTGGGCCTACAAAGCTGAGGGCTAGTTCCTAGTGACTCTATCTGAATGATCAGCTAGTTCTCTTAGAAAACACTGCTACGTCACACTTACTGGACCACAGGGAAGTCAATGAGAAGGATTTCAAATCTTCCACTAACAGTTCTTGAGTTCAAGGATGGCACTGCAAACTCCGTCCTGTCTTCTAGTGGCAAAAACTGTTCGTGGCATGTCAATATCCATTCTACCTTTAAGAGCAACTCTAATATTTAGCTTTTTACATGGCTTCTAAGAACAAATACAATATTTCCAAGCCTTCCTTGAACCTAGGGGTGCTCACGTGACTAAGTTCTCACAAGTGAGATGCAAGCAAAAAGAACATATTCAACTTCCTGCTTGTGCCCTTGAAGGTATGGAGGGTGTCCTTCCCATCTTTGCTTTCTCTTTCTTGCTAGCAGGAGTGTAGATGAAGTAGTGAGCAACTTAAAGCCTTGTAGACAAAGATAAAGCCCTGTGAATGTCACAGAAACTCAGTAAAAGGAGACTGGATCCCTGAGAGATTCATGGCACTTAGCTGCCATACAAGCTTTGGAAAAAGCAAAATAACTTCTACTTTGTGTAAACCACTTTTATTTTGGATTTTTGTCATAAGTTACTGAAACAAATGTGTCATTGAAACCAGACATTATGACTAGCAAATGCCTATGATATGGAAGTTGAATCAGACAACTCTACTATACTCTTTCTTCAGGGATTTAATGTTGACTTTCCAGACAGGACTGCTTCTCTTCTTTTCATGTTTCTGCAACTTCCAGAAGGCCCAACTCTGAAAGCAAAAAGGAAATGCAACATCAGGTCTACTGTTCAAACTGACCTTGAGATACTAGCAAATTAGCCAATTTGCCATAACCTGGATTGGTTGGTGGACTGTTTTCAGAGAAGCCATAGGGAAAGCTTGGGACACAGAGCAAGGAAAAATGTAGAGGTTAATCATCTAAAATCATTAAAATCATCCATTAAGAAAATAAAGAGCGTGGGTTTTGGACTGGATATTTAAATGTGTTTTGAAATTCTCTTGTGTTAGGGAAATGGAAAATGTCTCTAATTATAAAGACAGGAAAAGAGAGAGGTGGAGGAGGGTGTAACAGTTAGAAAAAATATGAGAAGATTACAAGGGGTGAGAAATGTAGAATAGACATCAAATGTTACAGAATTTAAAAATTGATCCATTTTTAACATAATATATTCTTTAAGGACATAGATATCTTTTCTCATACTTGTTGTCTGCTATCATTTCCACTAAGAGGACAGAAGGGATGTTGCACTCATTAACTCATAATTGATTCAAGATTTACTGTCTTGAGCACTCTTCGGAGCCCAAGTGGCTTAGTGGTTAAGAACTCAGCTGCTAACAAAAAGGTCAGCAATTTGAATCCACCAGCCGCCCCTTGGAAACCCTATGGGGCAGTTTTACTCTATCCTATAGGGTTGTTATGAGTTGGAATCAACTCGACAGCAACGGGTTTTGAGTACTCTTGTTGTGGCTGGGCAAACAGAACAAAGGCCTTGGCTTAATGGAGCTTACATGGGGAAGAAAAACAATAAACTAGTAAACAAAAAATACATATAACAACACAACATAACAAAGTGTCAGTAAGTGCAAATAAATAATAATAAAGTACAGTTAAGGAATAGTGAGTGATAGGGTGGTAAAGGTGCTATTTTAGAACAAATGGTAGGGTCTGTCTCTCTGATGACTTCATATCTAAACAGAGATTTGAATAAAGTGCAGGAGTAACAGGGGAGGACCTTCCCAAGTTGAGTAGACAGCAGCTTCAAAGGCCTTAAGGACAAAGAGAATTGGCTTCTTTTAAGCAAAGATGGCAAATACATACCCTGTCCTAGATCCAAGAAAGACAATACAGATATCAATCCTTGTACTTCTGACTTAGCTAAGACAACTTTAGAATCTTTCTAAATTCAGTGCTCCAGGTAAACTAGCAATAAGCTCAAATAAGTACTCAAACGAAAGCCATTGGCCATCACTGCCTCATAGTTTAGGCTTCCCAGCTCCTCTATCCCATAATCCTATCTTCAGATAGTTAGATTCTCCAGTGGCACTGATACCATTTCTACTGGATGTGGATGGAAGAAGCATAATATCCAGACAAACCACATTGTCGGAGATACGTCATTAATTCACTTATTAAGTTACTCAATATAGCAATGCATTACACAGTCTGCTAAGTCTTACAAATGTAGGAATAAAATATTTCAGTACCTCATTAAAAAGAAAGACATGGAAGAAAAGTTATTACAATGCAATGAAATAGCTTCTTTTTCTTTTACTGTTGTAATTAAATGAAGTTTTCAAGTTAGTCTCCCATACAGAATTTTTTTTTTTTTACATACATTGTTATGAGATCCCAACCGCTCACCCCATTCTGAGACAGCACACTCCTCCCCTCTGCCCCTGATTCTCCATGAACATTCAACCAGCTCCTAACTCTTTCTGCCTTCCCATCTCACCTCTGCACAGAAGCCACCCCTTTGGTCTCTTGTATCTACTTGTCTAAGAGGCACATTCTTCACAAGTATCACTTTATGTCCCACAGTCCAGTCCAATCCCTGTCTGAAGAGTTGGCTTCAGAAATTGTTTTAGTTCTGGGGTGATGGGGAGACCAGGGGCCATGTTTTCTGGGGGCACCTCCAGTCTTAGTCAGACCATTAAGTCTGGTCTCCTTACTAGAATTTGAGTTCTGCATCCCATCGTTCTACTGCTCCATCAGGGACCCTCTGTTGTGTTCCCTGTTAGGACGTTCATTGGTGGTAGTCAGGCACCATCTAGTTCTTCTGGTCTCAGGCTGATGAAGTCTCTGGCTTATGTGGCCCATTCTGTCTCTTGGGCTAATACTTTCCTTGTGTCTTTGGTGTTCTTCATTCTCCTTTACTCTAAGTGGTTGGGACCAATTGATGCATCTTAGATGGCCGCTTGCAAGCTTTTAAGACCCCAGACACCACTCACCAAAGTGAGGATGCAGATCGTTTTCTTAATAAGCTTTGTTATGCCAATTGACATAGATGTCCCCTGAAAGCATGGTCCCCAGACCCCGCATCCCTGCTACTCTGTCTCTCAAAGTATTTGATTGTATTGAGGAAACTTCTTAGCTTTGGTTTAGTCCAGTTGTTCTGACTTCTCCTGTAGTGTGTGCTGTCCTTCCCTTCATCTAAGATGATTCTTATCTACTATCTAGTTAGTGAATAACCCTCACCCTCCCTCCCCACCCCCGTAATCATCAAAGAATGTTTTCTTCTGTGTTTAAACCTTTTCTTGAGTACTTATAATAGTGGTCTTATACAGTATTTGTCCTTCTGTGACTGACTAAATTCACTCAGCATAATAAGTTCTAGCTTCCACCAAGTTATGCAATGTTTCTCAGCTTCATCATCGTTCTTTATCGTTGCATAATATTCCATTATCTGGATATACCATGTTTGTTTATCAATTCGTCCATCGATGGGCACTTAGGTAGCTTTCATCTTTTGGCTATTGTATACAGTGCTGCGATGAACGTGGTGTGCATATATCTATTCATGTGACGGCTCTTGTTTCTCTAGGATATATTCCAAGGAGCAGGATAGCAAGATCGTATGGTACTTCTATTTCTAGCTTTTCAATGAAGTGCCAAATTGATTTCCAAAGTGGTTGTACCATTTTACATTCCCACCAACAGTGTGTAAGTGTTCCAGTCTCTCCACAACCTCTGCAGCATTTGTTATTTTGTGTTTTTTGGATTAATGCTAACCTTGTTGGGGTGAGATGATATCTCATTGTGGTTTTGATCTGCATTTCTCTAATGGCGAATGATTGGGAACATTTCTTCATGTGTATATTAGCTGCCTGAATATCTTCTTTGGTGAAGTGCCTGTTCATATTCTTTGTCCATTTTTTAATTGGGTTATTTGTCATTTTGCTGTTGAGGTTTTGCAGTATCTTGTAGATTTTAGAGATTAAACACTGATCGGATTTGTCGTAGACAAAATTTTTTTCCCAGTCTGTAGGTTGTCTTTTTACTCTTTTGGTGAAGTCTTTGGATGAGCATAAGTGTTTGATTTTTAGGAGTTCCCATTTATCTAGTCTCTCTTCTGGTGCTTGTGCGTTGTTGCTTATGGTTCGTATTGTGTTTATGCCATGTATTAGGGCTCCTAGCATTGTTCCTATTTTTTCTTCCATGACCTTTATCGTTTTCAATTTTATATTTAAGTCTTTGATCCATTTTCAGTCAGCTTTTGTACATGGTGTGAGATATGGGTCTTGTTTCAGTTTTTTGCATACAGATATCCAATTATGCCAGCACCATTTGTTAAAGAGACTGTCTTTTCCTCAATTAATGGACTTTGGGCCTTTGTCAAATATTAGCTGCGCATAGGTGGATGGGTTTGTATCTGGTTTCTTAACTCTGTTCCATTGGTCTATGTATCTGTTGTTGTACCGGTACCAGGCTGTCTTGACTACCGTGGCAGTATAATAGGTCCTAAAATCAGGTAGTGTAAGGCCTCCCACTTTGTTCTTCTTCTTAAGTAGTGCTTTATTTATTCGGGGCCTCTTCCCTTTCCGAATGAAGTTGGTGATTTGTTTCTCTATCTCATTAAAAAATGCTACTGGAATTTGGATCGGGATTGCATTGTATCTGTAGATTGCTTTGGATAGAATTGACATTTTCACTATGTTGAGTCTACCTATCCATGAGCAAGGTATATTTTCCACTTATGCAGGTCTCTTTTAGTATCTTGCAGTAGTGTCTTGTAGTTTTCTATGTAAAGATCTTTTACATCTCTGGTTAGATTTATTTCTAAGTATTTTATCTTCTTGGGGGCTATTGTAAATGGTATGGATTTGGTGATTTCCTCCTCAAGGTTCTCTTTGTTGGTGTAAAGGAATCCAATTGATTTTTATATGTTTATCTCATATCCTGAAACTTTCCTGAAATCTTCTGTTAGTTCCAGTAGTTTTCTTGTGGATTCCTTGGGGTTTTCCGTGGATAAGATCATATCATCTGCGAATAGAGATACTATGACTTCTTCCCTACCTATTTGGATGCCCTTTATTTCTTTTTCTAGCCCAACTGCTCTGGCTAGGACCTCCAGAACAATGTTGAATAATAGTGGTGATAAAAGGCATCCTTGTCTGGTTCCTGTTCTCAAGGGGAATGCTTTGAAAGTCTCTCCATTCAAGATGATATTGGCTATTGGTTTTGTATAAATGCCCTTAATTATATGAGGAATTTCCCCTCTATTCCTATTTTTTTGAGATTTTTTATCACGAATGGGTGTTGGAATTTGTGGAATGCCTTTTCTGCATCAATTGATAAGATCATGTGGTTCTTGTCTTTTGTTTTATTTATGTGATGGGTTATTTTGATTGTTTTTCTAATGTTGAACCATCCCTGCATACCTGGTATAAATCCCACTTGGTCATGGTGAATTATTTTTTTGATATGTT
>NW_004443959.1:3296509-3335507 GCF_000243295.1 Trichechus manatus latirostris | reverse complement strand
TTTATGTATTTTTTTTCATCTTTTTCTTTGTTGTAGATTTTGTGTTTGCTGGTCTTTATGTTTTTCTACTTTTTTATTTTGATTTGTAGGATTGTTAGATTCCTTTGTGGTTACCTTAATATTTACCCCTATTTTTCTAAGTTTATACTAGCCTTTTATTACTTTATATCGTCTTAACTTCCCTCCATATAGAAAATCAATGTCTCTTATTTTTTAAGTGCCTTTTTTTTTTTTTACATATTGATATCTGTTTCCCTATTTTCAATGTTTTAGCTTTGATGTAAGTTCCATTTCTGTGTCTGAGTCAATAGCTGGTTGTTCTGTCCTCTGTCTAGTCTTGTGTTGTTAGCTGGTATTATTGATTATCTAACCGTACGACTCCCTTTAGTATTTCTTGTAATTTTGGTTTGGTTTTGGCAAATTCCCTGAACTTCTGTTAATCTGGAAATGCCCTAATTTCGTCATCATATTTGAGTGACAGTTTTGCTGAATATATAACTCTTGGCTGACAGTTATTTTCCTTCAAGCCTTTAAATATGTCATCCCATTGTTTTCTAGCCTCCGTGGTTTCTGCTGAGTAGTCTGAGCTTATTCTAATTGACTCTCCTTTGTAGATGACTTTTCTTTTATCCCTAGCCGCTCTTAAAATTCTCTCTTATCTTTGGTTTTGGCAAGTTTGATTATACTATGTCTTGGTGACTCTTTTGGGATCTGCCTTATGTGGGGTTCGATAAGCATCTTGGATAGGTATCTTCTCATCTTTCATGATATCAGGGAAGTTTTCTGTCAACAAATCTTCAACAATTTTCTCTGTATTTTCTGTTATCCCCCCCGTTCTGGTACTCCAGTCACTTGTAGGTTATTTCTCTTGATAGAGTCCCACATGACTCTTAGAATTTCTTCATTCTTTTTAATTCTTTTATGTGATTTTTCCTCATATAAGTTGGCATCAAGAGCTTTACCTTCAATGTCACTGATTCTAACTTCTACTGCCTCAATTCTGCTCCTATGACTTTCTATTGTGTTGTCTGATTCTGAAATTTTATTGTTAATCTTCTGGATTTCTGATTGCTGTCTGTCTATGGATTCTTCCAGCCTATTAAATTTGGCATTAGGTTCTTGAATAACTTTTTTAAGTTCCTCTACTACTGTGTGTGTATGTTGCCTGGCTGTGTCTGCATTCTGTCAACTTTCGTTTCTTATTTCTAGAAGAGTTCTGTATATTAATCTTTTGTATTCCGCCTCTGGTAATTCCAAGAAGTTCTCTTCCTCCAGAGAACTTTTTGATTCTTTATTTTGGGAGCTTGCTGAAGCCATCATGGACTTCCTCTTTTTGTGACTTGATATTGACTGTTGTCTCTGAGCCATCAACAATTTATTATAATTTTATTTTGTGTTTGCTTAGTGAGACCTAGCTTCTTATTTTGTTTTGTTTTGATATGCCCATATAGGCTGCTCATGTGTACTAGTTTGATCTTTGACACCTTTGGATCTCTAATGTCCTGTCACCAGGTAGTTAGTTCTGTAACTAAGTATGTGCACACCGGAGTCCGTTAAATTTTCCTATATGGGTTCAGCTCGGGTGTGCAGGCAGTCGGTCACAAAGTATGTGATGTGGGCTCTCACCCCCAGTCCTAGAGAGGCATGGGTGATTGGTGCAGGCACTGGACTGTGGCTATGGTAGGGGATCATGTGCTGAGCCAGGCAGGGGGTCGATGGCTGCCCCTGAGAGTCTGAAAGGAAAGCATATCCCTATTCTCTAGGGTGAGTAGGTAGGTGAGTTTTGTAGCCGGACTAAGAGCACCCCACTCTGTTGGCTGCAAAGACTAGAGGGCACCACTTTTTCTTGAACTCCTGTAGCAGGTGATATGCACTTTAGGTGTTACCACCAGTCCTCAAGACCCTGCTGCAGATAGATAAAAGTGCCTACTTAAGGGGCAGGGTTGTTTCGAGGGTCACAAATCTGCCCGTTCACAGCTGAAGCAGTTGAAGTTAAACTTCAAATGTTTGCCCTGTTATACTGTGGCAATGAGGGCTAACGCTGTTGAGATGGGTCCCCACAAGTCTATACAGGGGTATAAGGCACTCAGAGTCTTCAGACCCCTGATGCCTGTGGCTATCAAAGGAGCTGTGCCTACCCTGTGTTCCTGGCCTAGGGTAGCCAGAAGCTTATTTGTTCCCTCTCCAAGGCCAGGAGAATGGGTCAGGGCACCTTTTGGGATCTACTTCTGGCCCAGAGGTCTCCTGGCGCAGAGCGTGGAGGGAGGAGGTAAAAGGGAGAGAGGTTTTTCCCAAATGGGCTTTTTTTTTTTTTTTAATTGTCACGACAGGGTGCATGCATGTACTTATCCTAGCCTCTTGGGAGCTGCTCTTCACTGGTTCGGAGTGTCTAAGCAGAATCTCTGCTGCCGGGTCTCTCTTGATGTGGAAACTGCTTCCCGAGCAGGTGAACAGCACAGCTGTTTGCCTGCTTCACCGCAGACCGGCGTGGCTGTGGCTCTGCAGTTTCACTGCAGCAGCTCTAGCCCTCCTCACCCCTTCTGAATGGTCTTCCTTTCCTGTATGACTCAGATGGATTTCTTAACCTTGCCTTGTTTAGGGCTGCCAGATGTTCACATAGAATCAAATCACTAGTTTTTCCAGGTCTTTGTTGTAACAGGGTTATAGGAAGTGTCTAACTACTCTGTCATGTTGACCACGCCTCTGAAATAGCTTCTTAAGAACTCTGAAAATAGAATGCCAATCTTACAAGCAGTGGGACATTATTAGGAGAGGAATTGTGGTGAAGTGGGAAGGGCAAAGGCTTTGGAAGCAAACTACTCTTGTTCTATTCAACTCATGCCATTTATTAGCTAACTGTGAATTTTGTGCAATCAAATTAACCTCCATGAGCCTTGGAAGATAATACTTGCTCATCAAGTGTTCATAAAAATTAAAAGAGATGCATAAGTAAAGCACATGGCATACAGCCTAGCACACAGTAGACAATTGATAAATAGTAGTTTCTTCTTAAGGAAAACTTGACATAGGAGGTGATATATAAGTGTACAAAATAGGGAAAAGGAAGGAAGACAAAGAGGATTCCATGGGCTTAATCAAAGGGGCATGAAAGAAAGCAGGATGTCTATTGTATTATTATTTTAAGTACCACTAAGACAAAAAAAAATTGCAAATCGATTGTAAGATATCATTAATCATAAAACACATACCAATTTTTGAGATGCTGGAATATGAAAAATAAATTTACCTTGGAATCATTAAAATATGCCACTTCTGTTTTTTGGTTATATAACTGGAACATAAGATATGCCAGAGAATGAAAGAAAAAGAGTCTAGGTAAGTAAGCAAGAAACAGATTATAAAGGGCTTTATACAGTTGATTTTTGTTATTCACAGTAGTTATGTTTTATAAAGTTGCCACGAACACTGTGTTTGCAAACAGTGAATCATTGCTCCTATGGGGAATATAAAGTTAGTTTCCCGTGAGCCTCTGGTCACAAAATTTTTGTCAACTGATCAATACATAACCTTATTTTGTGTGTGTCTTTGTTTATAGACACCTTATTTAATATGTATTGTTGATTTATTAGCATTAAACTCATGGCCAACAGTACTGTAACTCATGTCTGAATACAGTTTATCTGACATGTGTATTTTCTCTGTAAGGCACATCACAGCTTTCCTGCACTTAGGAACACTTCATATCTTCAGTATAATGCTTGAGGGGCATTTTAAACAATGAAATAATCAATAAAAAGTGCAAAAATGTAAAAAACATAGCACTGAATAGACCACAGAAAGAACATTTTTTAACAGTGTGAGAGCTGAAACAAGGCAGAATATTGCCATGTTCGACCTTAGCTGGGAATGTGCATGTTGAGTGACTCAGTTCTTTTTGCTTTTCTATGTATGTCCACAAAACCAAAAATCAAACCAAATCTGTTGCCATCGACTCAATTCTGACTCATTGTGACCTTATAGGAGAAAGTAGAACTGTCCCGTAGAGTTTCCAAGCAACAGCTGGTGGATTCAAACTGCCGACCTTTCGGTTAGTGGGTGAATGCTTAACCACCATGCCATCAGAGCTCCGTGAAAACGCCACAAGTATTGATTTTGGGTTTAAAAATAAGTTTTAGAGATTAGCTAAATTTGCAAATGCAGAATTCATGCATAAAGGGGAGCAACAGCATATCGAGTTAAGATGTCAGGATATTATCCTCTGGGCAAACTAGAATCCTTAAAGATTTTATGTCAGAAAGAAGTAGAAGTAGGTTGGAGATATGGTGGGAATGGATTAGAGAAATGGCAGGACACCAGTCCGTTTCAACATGTGGCATCCTTTAGAGCAGGGATCATAAATTTAGCTGTACATTAGAATCACCTGTGGCAATTTTCATGGAATGTATTCATTTCAGTAAGTTGTTAAATTTATTGGCATAAAGTTGTTTATAATATAAGATTATTATCTTTTAATGGCTATAGGATCAGTAGTGATGTACCCTTTTTCACCTCTGATAATTTGTGTTTTTGCATTTTGTTTCCTTGATGAGACTATCGAAAAGTTTATTGAGTTCCTTGGTGGTGCAGTGGTTAAGTACTCAGCTGCTAACCAAAAGGTCAGTGCAGTGGTTTGAACCCACCAG
This sequence comes from Trichechus manatus latirostris, assembly GCF_000243295.1. NCBI lineage: Eukaryota > Metazoa > Chordata > Mammalia > Sirenia > Trichechidae > Trichechus > Trichechus manatus. The sequence goes on along the minus strand of NW_004443959.1, from coordinate 3,330,864 downwards.
CTGCTCTGGGAGAAAGATGTGACAGTCAGCTTCTGTAATGATTTACAGCCTTGGAAACCCTACAGGACAGTACTACTCTATCCTATAGTGTTGCGAAGAGTTGGAATTAACTCATCAGCATTGAGTTTTTTCTTTTCACCTTTTAAGAGAACCACCTTTTGGGCTAGTTGATTTTTTAAATTATTAATTTTCTTAATTTTCTATTTTATAGATTTCTTATTCCATGTTTATCATAATTTTCCATCTGGTATCATTTCTTTTCCTATGAAGAAGTTCCTTTACATTTCTGGTAGTTTGGAACTGCTGATGAAAAATTTTATCAGCTATTGTGTATGTGAAATACCTTTATATGACCATTTTTTTGAGATACATTTTTGCTTGCTATAAACAGTGCTTTTTTCCCAGCAATTATGATATCACTACATTTTCTTCTTGCACCCATTATTTTGAATAAGTAGTCAGCTGTCATTGTTATCATTGTTAGCCTTTGCGGGATGTAGAAAGACCCCTGTCTGCCCCATGCTGCTATTAAGATTTTTTTGTCTTTATTAATGATTTTCTGAAGTTTGGCTATAATATGCCTAGATATGGTTTTCTTTTTATTTATTCTGCATGGAGTGTGTAAACCTTGGATCTGTTGTTTGCTATTTTTGATCATAATTGGAAAAATTTCAGCCAATACTTCTTGAATTGTTATTTCCTTATTCCCTCCCTCTTTTTCTTCTTCAGTTTCAATTACGGGTAAGCTAACTCACTCAGTACTGTCTCATAGGTCGTTATGGCTTTGTTCATATTTTTCAATCCTTTTTTCTCTGTCCTTCAGCTAGGATTATTTCTATTAATCTGTCTTCAAGATCACTTCTGCTGCTCCACTCTGTTGTTAATCTCATCCATTTAATTTTGGAATTTTTGTTGCCAAATATTGTGTATTTTAGTTCTAGAATTTTCAGTTGACTCTTACCTACAGTTTTCATGTCTTTACACATTCTTCATCTCTTCACTTATTATATTCATCTGTCTTAGTCATCTAGTGCTGCTCTAACAGAAATACCACAGGTGGATGGCTTTAACAAAGAGAATTTTATTCTCTCAGTCTAGGAGGCTAGAAGTCCAAATTCAGGGTGTCAGCTCCAGGGGAAACTTTCTCTCTCTGTTGGCTCTGGAGGAAGGTCCTTGATGTCAATCTTCCCCCAGACTAGGAGCTTCTCAGCACAGTGACCCCAGGCCCAAAGGACATGCTATGTTCCCAGTGCTTCTTTGTTGGTGGTGTGAGGTTCCCCTGTCTCTCTGCTCACTTCTCTCTTTTATGTGTGGAAAGAGACTGATTTAAGACACAACTTAATCTTGTAGATTGAGTCCTGCCTCATTGATATAACTTCTGCTAATCCCATTTTATTAACTTCATAGAAGTAGGATTTACAACACATAGGAAAATCACATCAGATGATATAATGTTGGACAATTACATAATATCGGGAATCATGGCCTAGCTAAGTTGACACACATTTTTGGGGGACACAATTCAATCCATGACACCATCTTTTCCCACAGATGTGCTTTAACTTCTTTAGCACATTTATCAAAGCTATTGTAAGTCCTGGTTAGCTACTACCAAACTCTAAACTCTGTCCACCCTGAGTGGGAAGCTTCTAAAATCTTTTTTCAGCTCTTTAACCTTGCCTCTGGGCTTTTTGGAGTCTTGTCCTGCATACGTGCATTTTAGAATTTAGATTTGTATGCAGATTTTGGGGCTCAATCTCTCTATGGCCGTCTCCATTTTCAGATTTCTTCCTCGATTCCCAGACACTGTGATAGCTTAAAACTCTAACTAGTAATAGGCTACTAATACAGCTACTTTATGCTTGAGCTCTATACTCACATGCCATGCAGACATGTGTGTGCCATCAGGGGAAAAGTCATAGAAATACAGTTCTTATCCAGTGTGATTTGTTTCTTTCCATGTTGAATTTCCTTTCAATTTTTACCTGTTTTTGGTCACTATCAGTGTCTTTGGAAACCCTGGTGGCATAGTATTAAGACCTACATCTGCTAACCAAAAGGTCTGCAGTTCAAATCCACAGGTGGTCCTTGGAAACCATATGGGGCAGTTCTTCTCTGTCCTATAGGGTCGCTATTAGTTGAAATTGACTTGATAGCAATGGGTTTGTTTTTTTTCTGATTTATCAGTGTCTTTAAACAGTTGTTTGAAATCCCCAGAGTTTACAATTGCTATCAGCAGGAGGATTCATCTTATATCAAGCTACTCTACCATTGGCGGGTGAAGGAAGTCACCCCGATGAAGGTTCTTAATAACTATAGCTTCTAGGGTCTACTTCCAGACTGGCTGAATCTCTTTCAAAAGAGCTCCCGAGGTGATTCTGATTTGACTTTCTTGACAGTCCCAGATTTCCAGTTGCGAGTCTGCAGGTTTCAACGTGGGGCCTAAGGCAACTCTGGAGTCAATCTTAACTAAGCCTAGTGTGGTGAAATAGGCAGTCAATATCGTTGTTGTTAGCTACCATGAAGTTGGCCCCTTACCCATGGCAACCCCATGAAGAACAGAACCAAGTGCTGTTTGGTTCCAGCATGATCCATGGGGCTTTCATTGGCTAATTTTTGTAAATAGATTGCCAGGCCTTTCTTCCTAGTCTGTTTTAGTCTGGAAGCTGCATTGAAACCTGTTCAGCATCATAGCAGCATGCAAGTCTCCACTGACAAGTAGTGGCTATACATGAGATGCGTTGACTGGTAATCAAATCCGAGTCTCCTGCCTGGAAGGTGAGAATTCTACCACTGATCCACCAATGTCCCCAAGTCAATATTACTCTGATCTATTTGCAGATGAGCGCACATACTGAAGCCAAGGTCTTGTGAAATTGGGCTCTTTCTCTTACTTGAATTACCAAGGGAAGACACTCAAGCCAGTAGCCTACAAAAATTTTGCGTTTACCTTGAAAAACCTCTAGCCAGGTTAGCAGGACACAGCACTCTGTGTCAGTCAGAAATTTTTATGACTATTACAGCATATTTTGAGTTAATATTTAACTTTTAATTTATCAAATCTACCTTTTTGAAAGATCATCATACAGTATTGGACAACTATCCTAAGTAGTAAATTTAAACTTAAGGTACATGTTAAAAGCCAAGAAGTCTGGAAATCACTAGATTGAAGTTTTCTTTTTGTGGAATCTAACAGTGATTTTTAAATTTTACCTTTAAATTATCTTAAAACTTGATAAAAGGAAACAAAAGAAGTTATCCTTTTAACTCCCTGCTGTGACAAATTTTATGATTCTTTCCTGTTCTTAATCCAGGTGCTTTCAGTTTTTATACAGCTATAACCATAACAGGTATATCATTTTAAACTTACGTGGGGCAATTTTTCTTATTTCTAGTGAAACTGCAATTAAAAAAATCACAATACTTGAATTAATTTATTCTGTGTAATTAGACTTTGAGTTTGTTTCTCATATTTTAATATTATATTTTAACATTAGAAATAAACTCACGGCCCTCAAGTGGACTCTGACACATAGTGACCCCATAGGATTTCCAAGCATGTAAATCTCTACTGAAGCAGACTGCGATATCTTTCTCCTCTGGAGCCATTGGTGGTTTTGAAGCGCTGACCTTTCGGTTAGCAGTCAATTCCTTTAACATTATAAATACCTGCTATAAATAGCTGTGCACAATTTGCTCTTCACTTTCTTTGCATTTTTTTCTTGAAATCATTCAGAAATGAGACCGATGGATAAAAGGATTTGGACATGTTCGGCTTTCATCCTATTTTTCATTTCAATAGGGAGGTTGCACTCATTGCTATCAATTTCCCCAATAAGTCTCATTCTTCCTTGCTTTTCTGCTATTGTCCTTGCCATTTCCATTTTCCAGTGTGCCAGGCCTCTTTAGTAAACTCCCACTTAGCTCTCTAGATGGACTCCTCCTCTACTCTGCATCCCGACTCAAACGTCATCTCCGAAGCCCTGCCAGAATTCCCAGGAGTTAGGTCACCCCTTCCTCCACTCTGATAACACTCTATGTCCATCTCAACAGTAACGCTTACAGTAATTTTTAAGTTTCACCTGCTCTCTCTTTCCCAATATATTATCAACACTTCTCATTCAGACTCTCAATGCCCACTGTGAGTAATACAAAAAATAGTTAATATTTGTTGACTGAACATGTATGCCTCTAGCAATAATGAGTAAATGCTGTTTCTGCACAGTCTGACTGGCTATAAATGATTTTGTTCTTTTTTTTTTTTTTTTCTTTGTTTAATGGATTGTATTTAAGCTTACTCATGTAAAAATGAAGATAAACACAAATCTGGGCTAGCTATTGTGATACATATTGCCTAAAGTAAGAAGAAGCTGATTTTAACCATTGGCAATGTGTGTGTGTGTGTGTGTTTTAAAGCATTTAGGAAAGTAAGGTAAGTCACCTCTAAGGGATTGTTATCCTATTTGAACTTTTGAAGTGGGTGATCTTCAGAAAAATATCCAACTGCTGCTTCTCCCCCAGGACACTTCAGAAAGGCTATTAAAGGTGCTGAAATGAGAAAGTAAAGATCCCTGTCTGGCTGGCTACACTCACCATTTAATCTAACCCATTCACTATCTCTTCAAAATTCATTTTGATTTCTACAGAGAATTAACCATTAAAAAATGACCCGTATTAAGTGGAGCTCCAGTGAAGAATAGAGAAGGGATATAAAAAGTGCCATTTCTATTTTTCTCCATTTGAGGATAACTTATAATTTGCTCCCAATTTGAAGAAAAGGAAGATAGGAAGTATCAAAATTGCTAAAGCAATGACTCACAAAATCCATTGATTCTTAAATGAGAAAGGAAGAATATTACTTCCCCAAAGCAAGAGGGATACAAAAATATTTGAGGGAATGGCAATCCCCTAAAAATCTTAGACAAGAGCTTTAAAAACGATGTTTAAAGAAATTACATTTTTGAAAGTGGTCAGCGAGAGAGCATATAATTGATTCAATTATATATAATAATATCAAATGAAGGAAAACAGGATCTAGCATGTAAGGAGGCTTTTCAATTACGCTTCTTCTGAAAGCTGTATATTCTGCACTTTGAAAAAATTAATCCACTTTGGATCTAGTGTGAGGGCTTTACAAATATTCCCTTCCTAGCATGATTAACGTAATGGATACCACTAAACTGTACACTTGAAAAACGTTGAATTGGCAAATGTTGTGTTATATATATATGTATACAATTTTTTACAACAATTAAAAAAAACAAGAGGGCTGTAGATGAAGGAGTCAACCTGCCGGAAGGGGCTTGCGGTGGGGGACAGGGCTGAGGGTGTGTTTGGGTAGAAGAGAGGGGTCTCATTCTGGGACTGAAGGAGACACAGGGAAACTAGGGTGTTTGGAGCTTAGGACTGAGTGAGATGTCAAATGCAACCTGAAATCCAGAGAAGTCTGAACAGTTTCACATAACCAGAGGTCAAAAAGCTCTCAAATGCAAAGTTAGTGTTTGGAGCTAGGAGAGTGGTCAGGGAGAAGAACAGAGAACAGCAGTCAGGAACGGTCCAGGAGTGGCTCTGGGCGATCGCCTGAGATAAATTTTGTTTTCAAGCCATTTTATATGTACCAGCCACAGCTTAAAGCATGGTTGAGTGGCCTGCTTATAGAGCCAGAAGCAGGATGCATAAAACCTTGGTAAATATTACCAAGTCGTACTCCAGGATGATTTTGCCAATTTATATTCCCACCAACAGGGAACGAGCATGCTTCCTCACTATCTCCTTAAAAGCATAAAGATAAATCCTTTTTTTTTTTTTTTGTTTGCTTCTTTGCCACTTTGGTAAGAAGAGAAGTGTTGTTGTTGTTGTGTGCCTTCGAGTCAATTCCAACTCCTAGTGACCCTACAGGATAGAGTAAACCTGCCCTGTAGAGTTTCCTAGGCTGTAATTTTTAGGGGAGCTGTTCATCATGTTTTTTCTCTCACAGAGCCACTGATGGGTTCAAACCACCGACCTTTTGGTTATCTTCTTTTAATTTGCATTTATAAGTTACCAGTAAACACGTGTTTTACATATTGTATTAATATTAGTACATATTATTTGATATGTATTTTATATTTATCTATATTGCTGTTTTAATTTTTTAATAACAATTTCTATAAAGCCTTAATATGTTAACTGTATGATCATTGTCCTATTGATTGAAATTTTCTTCTCGATCTTCTATTTGCATTTTAATTCCTGTTATGATCTTTTACATATAAACTATTTGGTCAAATCTCTCAATATTTTCTTCTGGTGTCTTTATATTTTCAAAGTTTGTTTTCCAAGCTGAAATCAGACAAGAACACATATTTATTTTCTGAATGTTTTTTAAATGGCTTTATTTTTTACAATCAGATATGCTTTCTGAATTTTATTTTAATGTGAGACAAGGATCTGTACAGGTCAGAGAATAGGTACAGTGTAGCCAGCTTAAGCAGAGAGGGATTTATTACACAGTTTAAGCTAGCTTACTAAATTACCAGGAGGGCCAGAGCACCAAACATCAATACTACACAGTCACAATCAAGAACCACATAGAAAAAAAAGAAAAATCAACAATCACACCATGGGAGTATTCTAGGGGAAACCCACTATGGCCACATTCTGGGGCCTGGAGAGTAGATCCCTCCACTGTCGCCCTAGAACAATCAAATGTCTCTTCCGTGAAAATGAGCCTCTTGAGAAATTGTCACCACATCATGGTGCCCATCTCTACCTTCCAAATGATACACAGTTGCATCTTTTGGACAGAACCTGCATCATATACCGAATAGTTGAAAGGGAGTCTGAGAAGTAAGGCAATAATAGCTAACACTATATAATGCTTACTGGGTACTAGGAATTGTGCTAAGTGCTTGTAAAGATACTAACTAATTTAATTTTTACAACAAGGAGACCTGGCGCTAACCAAAAGTTTGGCAGTTCAAGCCTACCCAGTGGCTTCGTGGGAGAAAGACCTGGCAATCTGCTTCTGTAAAGTTTACTGTCAAGAAAACCCTATGGGGCAGTGCTACTATGTCACATGGGGTTGCTGTGAGTCAAAAACAACAATAATTTTTATAACATCCTATGAGGTAGATATTATTGTTATCCCCATTTTACAAATGAGGACACTGAGACACAGAGAGGTTGACTAATTGCTCCATATCACACAGCTAATGGATGGCAGAGCTACTATTTTTACCCAGCCTTCTGGCTCCAAAATTTGTGCTCTTAAGCACTGTGCTATACAGCAGTGGTTTTAAGCTTCCCGGCCTCTATGGTACAGACTTGCAAGCTAGAAAGGGGTTGGAGTGAGTGTTGAATGAGTTAATAGTTAATGTGTACAATCCACAGAGGCACCAATCTAATTTTCCCAAAGAGTTACTTAATTTTCTAGTGCCATTTATTGAATTTTTTTCCTTTTTAGTTTATAATATACTAATGCATTGGTGGTTCAATGGTAGAATTCTCCCCTTCCATGCAGGAGACCTGGGTTCAATCCCAGTCACTGTACCCTATGCACAGCCACCGCCCATTTGTCAGCAGAGGCTTGCGTGTTGCTATGATGCTGAACAGATTTCAGCAGACCTTCCAGACTAGGATGGACTAGGAGTAAAAGCCTGGTGATCAACTTCCAAAAATCAGTCAATGAAAACCCTATGGATCACAATGGTCCAAACTGCAACCAGTTATGCAGGTGGCACAGGATTGAGCAGCGTTTCCTTCCATTGTGCATGGGGTCATCATGAATCGGGGTTCCACTTGATGGCAGCTAACAACAACGTCTTGTGCATTGAGTAGGTACTTAATGAATATTTGTTGAAGAAATGAATGAATAAATGAGTAGATGAACGAATGGATATTTTAGAGTATATTTCTGGACTATCCATACTGGTACACTGCCAATTCTGGCATTTAGTGGGATATTTTCTGTCGTCCTTCCACATCCACTGTCTACATTTGTCCACCCTGATCTGTCTGTCTTCTACGTGCTATCCTTTATGGATTGCATCAGCAGACCCCTTTACCCTCTGGCTTCTAGTTGCATTCAGCAAGTAGGTAATATTGCAGCAAGGAGGAAAGTGAGGTTAGCTTGGCTTCCTCCTGGTCATGTAGCCTTAGGTCAGCTGGACCTTCTGCTGAAGGGCAGAGCTCCAGTAGGATACCCCTCTTCACACTGCTTTCTCTATCACTGGTTTCATAACTTCTCTCTTCCCTGTCCTTTGGGCCTAGGGACTCCCCACTGTTGCTGATTTGGAGTATTGTATAATCCCTTAGTTTCCCTAGAATCTGCCCACACTTTTGTCAATAGCCCCTTTATTAAACTCTCCTCAGATTACCCAGTTTGTGTATTGCCATCTGTTTGAATGAGTCAGTAGCAGCACATTGTTTTAATCATTGTCATTTTAAAACATGTTTTAACATCTGGTAGGAAATATAGTCAGGTTTTTTTTTTCCTCTCTGAAATTTCCTTTGCTATTTATTTATTCTTCCAGATTAGAATCACTTTGAAGTATAAAAATAATCCATTTTATTTTTAAAAATTGGAATATAACTAAACCTAAAATGAACTAAAATATTTTATCTTACCGTTTGAGGGCATGAAATGATTTCCCAGTTTTTCATGTGTCTTTCATGTTCTTCTGAAAATGTTTACAGTTTCCTCATGTAAGCCTGCATGTTTCTTGTTATTCCTAGGTATTTCAGAGGTTTATTCTGTTGTACATAAGGTTGCTATGCGTCAAAACTGATTCGACAGCACCTAAGAACAACTTTAAAGGTTAAAATTTTTTTTCTATTTTGATTTTATTTTTGTCCCTGAAATTTCTACCTATTCTACATAAAAGATTCATTTCTGTACTTTTTTGAATGTAGCCACTTTCTAAACTTGTGTGTTCATTCTAATAGATTGCCGATTCTCTTGGATACCCTAGATAACTAGTTCTCTTTGAGCCCTGGTGGCCCAGTGGTTCAGAGCTTGCCTGCTAACCAAAATGTCAGCAGTTCGAATCCACCAGCTGCTCCTTGGAAACCATACGGGGCAGTTCTACTCCGTCCTATGGAGTCACTATGAGTTGGAGTCAACTCAACGGCAACAGGTTTGGTTCTTTTGGTTCGTTTATTATTTTCTAGATAAGTTTCTCTGGTTTACTAGTTACTCATATCAGCCTCTACCAGTGATACTTTTACTTCTTTCAAATCACTGAAACATTTATGTGGGCTTCATATGTTATTGAATTGTCTAAATCTTTTTGAAAGGTTGTAATAGTGGGCATTTTTAACCTTGATTTGATTGCTAATTTTAATAGGGAAGCCTGTAACAATTAAACATTAGTGTCCTGTTGTTTCTTGATTTTAGATTTTTTTAATAATGTTTAGGAAGTGTCTCTATATTCCCGCTCACTACACATTGCTGTGTGTGTGCTTCTTTTCATATTACTCTGGAATGGGTGTTAAATTTTATTAAATGACTTCTTATCAATTTTTGATTAAAATTGCTCCTTCTCTAGTACATCAAAAAGATGTATTAAAATAGTACAGCTAATTTTATAACAGCTTTTTATTCCAAGAATCAAACCTACTTCATTACAGTGTGCTGATCTTTAAATGGAACCCTGGTGGTACAGTGGGTGAGAGCTCAGCTGCTAACCAAAAGATCAGCAGTTCGAATCCACCAGCTGCTCCTTGGAAATCCTATGGGGCAGTTCTACTCTGTCCAATTTTTTACATTTAGGAAGTTTTTTTTTCCATTTATATTCAAAATTATAGGTAAGATCCTGGTTTCCTTTTCTGTGCTGTCACTGTCAGGTTTTGGTGTGATAAATTTGTGGCTATTTCCGGCTTTGCTTTGGAACAATGTTGATAGCATGGGAATGACTCCATGAAAACATAAAATATGTAAAATTGTCTGAGTCTGGAATCACTTAGAAGCATAATTTTTCTACTAATTTTTCAATTCTACACTTTCTTCAGGGTTTTTGTTCTTCTTGACTCACTTTTGGTCATTTACATTTTCACAGAAAATTGATTATTTTCTTTGTTTATCTGTCTGTTTTGAGATAATCATATATATTAGCACAGAGCTCTCCGTGGCTAATTCTTAATCTAAAAGTTTTAAAGATCATATTTTGAATTTATCAATTCTACTTTTCTTTTTTATAAATTCATTAACATCTAACTGTCTCCTTTTTTCCTTGTGGTTTATTTGAGTTTTTTGTTGTCTCTGCATTTACTACAATATACTGAATTTCATGCTTAATTAACTCAATTCATTTTGATCTTTGAAATAATGAAATTAGTCGGTGTTATTAAGTTCACTATGAATACAGCCTTAGTCTCATCTCTACCTTTTCCTATGTGATTTCTTGATTTTTCTTTGGTTTCTAATAAGCATATTTTACCCTTTGCTGTTGAGTGGATTGCGACTCATAGTGATCCTATAGGACAGAGTAGAACTTCCCCATGGAGTTTCCAAGGACCAGCTGGTGGATTCGAACTGCTGACCTTTTTCGGTTAGTAGCCATAGCACTTATCCACTACGCCACCAGGGTTTCCAAATCAGCATATTGTAGCTTTTATTTCCCATTAAACATAGGAATTATTTAAGACAGTGTCTTTAAATAATATTTGCTTAGAATCTCTTTGCTTTTGTTATTGTTGTTCTCTTAAACTTTTGTTATTAATGTCTAGTGTTACTCTATTGCCAAAACCAAACGGGTTTGCCCAAGTCGATTCCGACTCATAGTGACCCTATACAACAGAGTAGAACTGCCCCATAGAGTTTCCAAAGAGCAGCTGATGGATTCAAACTGCCTACCTTTTGGTTAGCAGCTGTGCTCTTAACCATTGCACCACGAGGGTTCCTTGGGTTAAGGATAATAATCTCTACAGCTTCTTCTCATCAAAATCTAGTAAGAATGTATTTATGACTCGCCAAAGTACACTAAATTATTTTAACTCTTATGATCCATAAACCTTTGGGTCTGATCTTTAGCATCTTGGGAAAAAAATTCAAAACAAAGACCATTGACAAGCATATTTGTTCTCCACACTCTAGAAGGGAAGCAAAGGCTCAATCCCAGATAGACTTTTTTTTCACCCAATGACTTCCATTCCCCTCCATCCCTCACACCCATTTTATCCTGACCATGTGCTGTGGTCAAATACATTATCAGAAAAGGGCAGATGACTTAGGTTCTATGTTTTGTCCCTTTTCCTGAGAGGGCCCATCCCATCCCTAGGGGAGTTAGTAGGAGAGGTTTGCTGAGGCTACTTTTTCCGGATACATGAAGTCCTCCCATAGATGTCAATTCATCAGTTGGAAACCCTGGTGGCATAGTGGTTGAGAGTTTGCTGCTAACCAAAAGGTCAGCAGTTCAAATCCACCAGGAGCTCCTGGGAAACTCTATGGGACAATTTTACTCTGTCCTACAGTGTTGCTATGAGTCCAAATCAAGTCACCCAATGGATTTGGTTTATAAATGTCAATTAGATCAAATTGGATAATGGATGAGGAAAATGCCCCATTAACAGTTTAATGCTATGCAAATGTGAAAGGTTATTTACTATTATTTTAAACTGAATTTGGTAAATTGTAACAAAAATAATAACCAATATGTAATTTTGTTAAATTCTAACACTCTAATTATTTTAATAATAATAGCAGTTATAACTTATTATAATCATATACATTTTGTTGGGTCTTTCAAAGTATTTGTTTATCTGTTATCTCATGCAACCATTTTGAAATCCTTGTGGTATGTAAGAAAAGTGTTCTTAGCATCATTGAACAGATGAAATATTAAGGACTGGTACAGTAAATTTTTTGCTCAACTTCACAAAGATAATAAAAACAGAAAAGTGAATGACATTGGCCTCAAAGTTTTGTAATCATCATTTTAAAAGAACCCGAGGCCCACCCACATTCTGAATCTGGCTTGGGCAGGCTGAGTTATGCATCTCCTGATCACTCTCCAAAACCAAACCAAACCCATTGCCGTCTAGTTGGTTCCAACTCATAGTGACCCTGTAGGACAGAGTAGAACTGCCCCATAGAGTTTCCAAGGAGCCGCTGGTAGATTTGAGCTGCTGAGCTTTTGGTTAGCAGCTGAAATCCTAACTGCTGTACCACCAGGGTTCCCCTGATCACTCTAGCCTCACTATTCAACATTGTTGTTACTTTTCACAGCACTTCTGTGACATTTCCCTGTATTCACTGTTATTTCTTATCTCCTCAACTAGATTTTGAGCTTCAGGATGACTAGTATTCTTTATTGACAGAGTCTGTTCTCCCTAGGTGTCTTGACTAGGTGTCTAGACTGGCTTAGAGATGAGCTCTGTAATTCACAGAGATGAAAATGGAAATAAAATGTTGGGTTAATGGAAAGCCTGGGTCAGTTGGCTATAGACCATTGGAAAATTTGCAGAGCCATTTCTTGGGCAATTTAGGTCAAGGAAATAAGGAAGACATTTCAGCCATTTTTGTATTAAAAGAAAAAATAAAAATGAAAAAAACAACTCCAAATCTCAGTGGTATATGACAGGAAACCTTTATTTTATTTTATTTTTATTCATTTGTGGGATATGAGTGTCTCTGCTGATCCCAACTGGGTTTGCTTACTTAGCTAAGTCTCAGTAGGTCTGATCTTGCCTGGGCAGCTAGGCTCAAGTTGTGGATCTAGCTGGTGCAGGTCTTCAGAGTTGCTCCAAGTGTCTCATTTTTGGGCCCATGGTGAAGTGATATAGCTACCTGGTCGGGAACGAGGGGCTCTTTTATGGCCTTTCCTTCCATCACATTTACTAATATCACATTGGTAAAAGCAGGTCACATGAGTGAGCCTGAAGTCAAAGGGTAGGGAGATATTCTCTGTCTCTTGTGGGAGGAACTGCAAAATCATATAGCAAAAGATATGGCTACAGTGAAGGGTGTATAATTTAATCATGTGTTCTCCAAGAAAGGAATTGGCTTAGACCAAAAACCCACTCAAGTTATATGTACATCACATAGATATATACTATGTAAAATAAGAAACTTAACTATAATGAAGTGAAACAAACGGGAAGCTTGTAGAGAAGTGGTTGGGGAGGAGGAGAGAGTAATTCATCTCTGTTTATATAAACAGCAATCACTTCAACTGAGTTTGGAATCCAGTAAGGATGATCTATCCTCCCACTCTGTGTTCTAGCAATCTTGAACTGCTTGGCAGTACCCCAAACACACAGTGATATCTCACACCGTATGCCTTCAAAGGCTCCACCATATCACTTTTGAATACCCTCTTCTCATTTAACCCCCATTTAATAATTTATTTATAATTTATGATTATCATTTAATTAATTCCTACTTTAGCTTCAGTGGATCCCTGCTGGTGCAGTGGTTCAGACCTCTACTGCTAACCAAAATGTTGCAGTTCGAATCCACCAACCGCTTCTTGGAAACCCTGTGGGGAAGTTCCTGTAGGGTTGCTGTGAGTTGGAATTGACTCACAGTTTGGCGTTTGGTTTTACTGTCAGTACTCAAGTCACATGATTTCCTATGGGCAGCCTTCCCTAGCTTTTTAAATTGCTGTGATTACCCCATTCTTTATGCTCCTATTGCATCCTGTATAAATCCTAGAACTACCATCTTATATCCTAATTATCTGTATACATAATTGCAAACATGAGTTTCTTCAGGGCAGGGACCAGGTCTTAATTTTCTCTCTGACTCCAGTGCTTACAGTGCTTGGTACACAGTGGACAGTCAAACATTCATTCACTGAATAAGTGAGTGACCTGAAATGACTTCAGAACAAATTGATGGGGATAAAAGAGGCTGTGGGGAAATGTGGGAGAAGAAATGCACAAGTGCATTTTTTTAAAAAGGTTTGTTTTGGGTCTTTTTTTTGTTTATTTGTTTTTTAATTGTTTCTAAATAAAAATATTCATACTGAATATAAACTCAGAATTCAGAACAGAGCTCTAGTTCTAGTCTGATGCTAACTAGTTAGATACCTTTGAGAGTTAATTCCTTCTTTGGGTCCTAATTTTTCCATTTATTTTATGAGAGGGCTATAGGTTAAGCATTCAGCTGCTAACCAAAAGATTGGCAGTTCAAATCCACCAGCCACTGCTTGGAAGCCCTATGGGGCAATTCTACTCTGTCCTATAGGGTTGTTATGAGTGAGAATTGACTCCACGGCAGTAGATTTGGTTTTTTGGTTTATACCAGGTAATCTCTAGATTCTAAGACTCTAGCTTTTATCATCTTTATTTCTAAAATTATTTGCACTATTTATAGTTGAAGAAACTGCTGAATGGAGAAAGTAGTTATAGAAGTCACCAAGGAGGATTTACAGAAGAAAAGAAATATTTGAGTAAAAATTACTAGATCTTAAGTCAGAAAAAATACTTAATCTTGTTGAACAGAATGATAAACTTGGGTTCCTTATTAGACTACTAAACATTCAGTCAACTTCAGCATATTATAATTTTCATAATTTTATAAGGAGCCCTGCTGGTGCATTGGTTAAGCACTCGGCTACTAACCAAAAGGTTGATGGTTCAAACCCACTTAGGGGGTGCTAGGGAGAAAAGACCTGATGATCTGCTCCAATAAAGATTACCAAAAACAAAAACCAAACCCATTGCCATCAAGTCGATTCCAACTCATAGAGACCCTATAGGACAGAGTAGAATTACCTCCTAGGTTTTCCAAGGAGCTCCTGGTGGATTCAAACTGCTTACCATTTGGTTAGCAGGTGAACGCTCAACTGCTATGCCACTGGGGCTCATCCATAAAGATTACAGCTTAGAAAATCGTATGGGCAATTCTACTCTGTCATATCGGCTCTCCATGAGTTGAAAATTGATTCAACAGCACTTAACACAAGCAACAACAATTATATAAAAAAAATTATTTATTTTAGAAGTATCTTTTGTAAGCATCATCCTCTCCCAATCTCTGTTTTTAATAAATATTTCCACTATATTTATTTGTATATCTGTTAGATTTATAGGAAATTACATTATCTGTGTGAATATATATCCAGGTCCTCCGAGGGTCACAGAAAAGGACAATTAACCATTGCACTAGAGAAAGATGAGTGCTATCAGGAAGGAGCCCTGGTAGCACAGTGGTTAAGAGCTACAGCTGCTGAAAAAAAAAGGTCAGCAGTTCAAATCTACCAGCCACTCCCTGCAAGCCCTATGGAGCAGTTTTACTCTGTCCTATACGGTCACTATGAATCAAAATTGACTCATCTCCAATGAGTTCCGTTAGGGTTTTGGTATCAGGAAGGATGACAAGGTGTTATGGGGGCTTAAAAGAAAGAGCACTTGTGTTGCTCAAGGAATCACAGAAGGATTTTCTGAGGTGAGACTTGTAGGGGAATACAACTGGAAAGGAGCCCTGTTAGTGCAGTGGTTAAGCCGTTGGCTGCTAACTAGAAAGTTGGCAGTTTGAATCCATCAGCCACTCTGTGGGAGAAGGATGTGGCAGTCGCTTTCATACAGATTACATGTCACAAAAGAAGATATATAGATGATGAATAAATATATGAAAAGATGCTCAACATCATATATCATTAGGGAATTGCAAATTACAACAGCCATATGCCACCATACACCTATTAGAACAGCTAAAATCCAAAATATTGACATCACTAAATGCTCACAAGAATGTGGAGCAACAGGAATTCATGTTCATTGTTGGTGGGAAGGCAAAATAGTACAACCAATTTGGAAGACAGTTTGGCAGTTTCTTTCAAAGTTAAACATAAAACCCATTGCCATCAAGTCGATTCCTAGTCATAGTGACCCCTATAGGACAGAGTAGAACTGCCCCATAGGGTTTCCAAGGAGTGGCTGGTGGATTTGAACTGCTGACCTTTTGGTTATCAGCTGAGCTCTTAACCACTGTGCCACCAGATGACCTTTAATAGGCTAATAGATAACAAACAGTAGTGCATCCATACAATGGAGTATTGTTCAGCAACAAAAAGAAATAAGCTATGAAGTTATGACAAGACAGGGAGGAAATTTAAATGCATATTACTAAGTGAAAGAAGTCAGTTTAGAAAAGCTACATACTATATGATTCCAACTATACGACATTCTGGAAAAGGCAAAATTATAGAGACAGTTAAAAGATTAGTAGTTACTTGGAGTTCAGGGGGAGAAAGAGAATGATGAATAGGTGGAGCACAAGGCATTTTTAGGACCACCAAACTATCCTTTAAGATACTTTAATTGTGGACAAATGATATTATGCATTTGTCAAAGCCCGTAGGACTGTGTAACTCAAAGAGTGATCCCTAATGTAGACTATGTACCTTATTTAATAATCATATATCAATATTTGTTCATCAATCATGACAAATGTGCCACAAGAATGCAAGATATTAATAACAAAAGAAACAGTGTGCAAGAGGAGATAAGCTATATGGCAATTCCTTATACTTTCTGCACAATTTTTCTGTAAACCTAAAATTGTTCTAAAAAAAGGCTATTTAAAAATATTAGAAAAATATATACCCAAAACAGCATTTGCAAAACATCAAATTTTCAAAGCAATCCCATATACCTGAATTCATTTTGTCCTCTTGACCATCTGTTTTTAGCTCCACTTTTCAGACCAGCAAACAGCAATTCCCAGAAGTTGAGTTGCCCAAGATCATAAGGGTCATTAGAACCAGAGCTGGAATTGCTCCCATGTGGCATTTGGATTGAGAGGTCTAAGATAGCTCATTTTCTCTCAGACAGATGACACTTGGCCACTTCTCCTAGAGCCTATTGTTCCTCAAAGAAATTCCAATCACTGAGGCAGGTGTTCTGCAGCTACTTCTGACTCAGGCAAAAAATCCATTCATCTCCTGGGATGGAGCTTTCTGAAATAACTCTTTTGCTTGACTCATTCATATCTTCATGAGGCAATATTTTCTGCCTCTTTGATTAAATCCATTAGCTATTCAGACACAGCTGCCCTTCAAAAAGCAATGTGCTTCTGAAAGCCACACTTTCATAGCTAAGTGATTCTAGGCCAAACCAGGGAGAGCTAACCCGTCCAGTAAATCGTGGAGAATGCAAGCAAAGCACACAATATCAGAGGTGGAAGGGGGCTTGGAAATCATGAAAGTACAATCTCTCATTTTACAGGCTGGGAAACTGAACCCCAGCATCAGGAAGGGACTATCCAAAGACAGGCAATGATGGAGCCAAGGTTAGAAACACCTTCTGGATCAGAATTTAGTGTTTTTTCGTTTCTCCACAATGGCCCTGAGGCATTGGGATCTTAACATCCCAAATCAAAAATCCATTATCATGTGAGTTAGAAATGAAAAAAAATCATCAGCTATATCCCTCACTTTCATATAGGGATATGTAGTGTTCAGAGCTCTTCCATGTACCATATCTGAATTCATTTTCACAATCATGACATGGAATCATTTTTTGTTTGGGTGCAATAATAAGTAACACCCAAATCAGAGTGGTTTGCAGCAACACAGATTTCTTTCTTGCTCACAATACATGTCCTATATGTGCTGGCTGTATTTTGTTCCACATTATTTTTAATCTGGGACTCAAGCTGATAGAGCAGCCCTGTCTTGGGCTTTGGTGGTCTCAGTGCAAAGAGAAAAGAAATGATGGCAAAGCACGTACTAGTTTCCAACGCTTCTGCTCACATTCCATTGGACAAAGCGTATCACACATCTAAGCTTGATGTCATTAAGCCTGATGTCAGTGGGGTGGGAGGTATAATCTTCACACAAGAAATGTCCCATCAGGGAGAAGTTCTCCAGAGAGAGGCAGCAAATATTTCAAGCAATAACACAATCTACCACAGCACTATTATCGCTGTAGATAGTTGGGTAGTGAGGGTTCTTGAACTGAGGCCCAAGGACAACTGAGTCATTCAAGCCAAGTGATGAAAACAGCGTGTGATCCCAGGTTTTCTGGCCCAAATCCTAGCCTATTTCTATGGCACCCCATGGAATGCTAAGGGTAGCCAAGCCAGCTGGTCTGTACTGATCTCTATTCTGGGAGTTCTGTTTTAATTTCCCCTCATAATATCAGCCACTAGATTAAGGAGCATTAAAAACGTCTTCAAAATCTAAAGTAATTCAACTCACACCGTAATTCAGAGTTAGATCTTTTTTTTTTTTTTTAAGCATGCATAAAACCCTTCATTAGCAAACCATGTAAGGTTTGTTCCTGTGTAAAGCATGTGTGTAATCAGGTCATTGGTTTGGCTCTCCCAGACTGGGGTAAAAATATAGTCACATCTCTATTACTTTTCCCATTAGCCATTCAAATCTCTTCCTTCAGAAGATTTCAGTGTCTCCCGCTGGAGGCCTTCACACCCTTCTCTCTTCACCTCTTTATCCTCTTTCTACCCATTAATTGCCCCAGAACTGTAGAATTTACTCAATTCAAATAGAGAAGAGGATGGAGCAGCAATTGCTTTCCTTCCATTGGACCCTGGATTCCTTGTGCAACTTGCTTCACTTCTTCCCCAAGGACTAGTTTTCTTTATTAGCAGATTGGACAACATGTAACTATTTGTCATAATGAAAAGAGTTAACTCAAGTACCATTTTACAGGACATAAAAAAAATTTGTTTTCCAGACAACATTTTGTTGTTGCACATAGCACAGATATTCCACAGGAGACTTTCTCTCCCATTAGACTGTAAGATCCTTGAGGGGAGGCCTGCTTCTTAGTCACAGAACCTCACCTATTATAAGATGTAGAGTGGTACATTGAACTCAACAGAACTCAACATTTTAGACAAATAGATTGATTAGTAACTTTATTCAAACTGTTCCAATAGCCACCGATGGGCATAACTCCATTTTGTTATTATAGGAAGTATAACTTGTTTATTGACCATAGAGTTCTACGTTCTTCTTGCTTGTCTCCCACTGTCCATCTAAAATGTACTGAATAGGGTTTATCTTTCTCTAATACTAGAAGGATATTAAGCAGATCCCAGACCTTTTCTGGCTTACTCATTTGTGACAGACTCTACCACTTTAAATCACAAACTCAGTCTTCATTCAGAAATTAAAATGTATCCAGTTCAAAATACTAGTTAAGGTTGGACTTTTCTTCCTCCTCTCCCAGGCTAAGACCTGTGGCTACCGCTGCCTTCTTCTAAGGAAGGAAACGTGATAGTACCCAGCTCATTCTCCACTCACCTCCTATCCTACTACTAACCACTCTTTCTACCTTGCCAGAGTGAAAGATGATGGAAGGAGAGAGAGGGGATAGGAAAATTCTTACTTACAGATGACTTCTTACTTTCTGGTCTGATTGATGGTTAAAGATGAATCTTTCTCTCGAGATCATTTTAGTGAGAAATCCCATGGTAAAGAGAACCCCCTAAAAGATTCTTTGACATGGAGGATGAATGCATCTCTAGTGTGGGTGATCACCTGCGACTTTACTATCACCTTCCTGGGCTCTGGTATTCACCTCCAGCTTCTTGCTGGAAACTTTCTGACCATCGAGGGTGGCTTAATTGACAGGAACGAGAATGACCCCATATTTGTTTTTCCTCTCATGTAGCCATATCTGATCCATGGGAATCATTCACACATCCTTTATTCTGAAACTGGAGTACAAGACACTTACAATGCTGTCTTTATTATCCTACTGCCATAGGCCAGTTGAGCTTTTCTCAGGAACGCGATCTCTGGTCTCTCAAATGCAGGGAATGATTTCAAACTCTCCAAGTGGTCCCATGGATGAACATCAGCCCCAACAACCCCTCAACACACACTTTCATGGTTTGAATTGTGTCTTCCCAAAGTATGTGTTGGAATCCTAACCTCTATACCTGTGGATATAAACTTGGTTGGGAATAGGGTTTTCTTTGTTATACTATACTATCGACTCGACAGCAGCAGGTTTGGTTTGGTTTATATCAGTGTAGGTTGTGTCCTAAAACTAATCATCTCTGAATTACAGAAAGAGCAGCTTAGACACAGAAAACAGGACATACTGGGGAAGAAAGCTACACACAAAGAAGGAATCTACATGGCTAAAAACCAGACTTTTAGCTTGTGTTGTGGATGAATTACATCTGTGGAAAGAGATAATGGAGAAGCTCAATATCATCAGTCAGAACAAGGCCATGGGCTGACTGCAAAACAGATCATCAATTGCTCATACGCAAGTTCAAGTTGAAGCTGAAGAAAATTCAAACAAATCCACGAGAGCCAAGGCACAACCTTGCGTATATCCCATCTGAATTTAGAGACAGTCTTAAGAATAGATTTGATGCATTGAACACTAATGATCTAAGACCAGAAGAGTTATGGGATGATACCAAGGGCATCATAGATGAAGACAGTAAAAGGCCATTAAAAAGATAGTACAGAAAAAAACAGACCAAAACGAATGTCAGAGGAGACTCTGAAACTTGCTTTTGAATGTAGAGCAGCTAAAGCAAACGGAATAAATGATGCAATAAAACGGCTGAACAGAAGACTTCAAAGAGTGGCTTGAGAAGATAAAGTATTCATAATGAAATGTACAAAGACCCAGAGTTTGAAAACCAAAAGAAAGAACTGAAGAAAAAACTCAAGTTAAAGTTGCAGTACTGAAGGATTCTATGGACAAAATATTGAACAACACAGGAAGCATCAAAAGAGGATGGAAAAAATACACAGAGTCACTGTACCAAAAAAGAATTCGTTGATGTTCAACCATTTCAAGGTTAGTATACGATCAAGAGCTGATGGTATTGAAGGAAGAAGTCAAAGCTGCACTGAAGGCATTGGCAAAAAACAAGGCTCCAGGAATTGTCAGAATACCAACTGCGACATTTCAACAAACGAATGCAGTGCAGGAAGTGTTCACTCATCTATGCCAAGAAATTTGGAAGACAGCTACCTGGCCAACTGACTGGAAGAAATCCACATTTGTGCCCATTCCAGAGAAAGGTGATCCAACAGAACATGGAAATTATCGAACAATATCATTAATATCACACACAAGTAAAATTTTTCTGAAGATAATTCAAAAGTGGTTGCAGCAGTACATCAACAGGGAACTGCCAGAAAATCAAGCCAGATTCAGAAAAGAATGTGTAATGAGGGATATTGTTGCTGATGTCAAGTGGATCTTGGCTGATCGTAGAGAAAACCAGAAAGATATTTACTTGGGTTTTATTGACTGTGCAAAGGCATTTGACTGTGTGGATCATAACAAATTATGGATAACATTGTGAAGAATGGGAATTCCAAATGTGATCATGAAAAAACTGTACATAGACCAAGAGATAGTCATTCAGACAGAACAAGGGGATACTTGGATACTTCATGGTTTAAAATCAGAAAATGTATGTGTCAGGGTTGTATCATTTCACCATACTTATTCAATCTGTATGCTGAGTAAATAATCCAAGAAGTTGGACTACATGAAGAAGAACATGGCATCAGGATTGGAGGAAGACTCATTAACAACCTGCAAGATGCATATGACACAACTTTGCTTGCTGAAAGTGAAGAGGACTTGAAACACTGGTGAAGGTCAAAGACTACAGCCTACAGTATGTATTACACTTCAAAATAAAACAAAAATCTTCACAACTGGACCAATAAGCAATATCATGATAAACAGAGAAAAAACTGAAGTTGTCAGAGATTTCATTTTATTTGGATCCACAATCAACACCCATAGAAGCAGCAGTCAAGAAACCAAATGACGTATTTTATCGGGCAAATCTTCTGCAAAAGATGTTTAAAGTGTTAAAAAGCAAAGACGTCAATTTGAAGACTAAGGTGTGACTGACCCAAGCTATGGTATTTTCAATCGCCTCCTATGTATGTGAAAGCTGGACAATGAATAAGGAAGAGAGAAGAATTGATGCCTTTCAGTTATGGTGCTGATGAAGAATACTGAATACACCACGGACTGCCAGAAGGACGAACAAGTCTGTCTTGGAAGAAGTACAGCCAGAATGCTCCTTAAAGGGAGGATGGCGAGACTTTGTGTCACGTACTTTGGAAATGTTTTCAGGAGGGACCAGGCTCTGGAGAAGGACATCATGCTTGATAAAGCAGAGCGTCACTGAAAAAGAGAAAGACCTTCAATGAGATAGATTGACACAGTGGCTGCAACAATGGGCTCAAACATAGCAATGATGGTGAGGACAGTGCAGGACCAGGCATGTTTTGTTCTGTTGTACATAGGGTCACAATGAATCAGAACCCACTTGACGGCACCTAACAACAACAACAACAACAACATGGATTGTATTGTGTCCCCCCAAAATATGTGTTGGAATCCTAAACCCTTTACCTGTGGGTTATCCCATTTGGGAATAGAGTTTTCTTTTTTACATTAAAGAGGCCATATCAGTGAGGGGTGTATCTTAAAACTAATGATTTTTGACATATAAAAAGAGCCAATTAGACAGAGAGATGCAGGCTAGCAAAATCGGTGAAAGATAGATGCCACAAAAAGATTACCAAGGAACCTAGGAATGCCGGGACTAGAGAAGTTGAGACAAAGATTCCCCCCCCCCCCACAAAGCCTACAAAGAGAGAGTTTTCCCCTTGAGCTGGTGCCCTGAATTCAGAGTTCTAGCCTATGAGACTGTAAGAAAATAAATGTCTGTTCTTTAAAGCCACCCACTTGTGGTATTTGTGTTACAGCAGCACTAGGAAATTAAGGCACACAGCATGATGTGAACGAGATTTCTTCCCTTGGTGCAGAGGAGGTAGATATTCACAGCATAGCAACTGTTTTTGCTCAAGAAAATTTCACATATCTTCAATCTTTCATTGCTATGACTTCCTCCCTCTGGTAAAGCCCATATAATTTTGCTTCTTTGTATACCAGGTAATTTATGATTTAATATCAAACATTGTGAATTTTAACTTGTTGGGTGCTAAGTTAGTGGCAATTACGTTACTTGAGATCTGTTTGATCTTTATGAGGCTTTTTTGTAAGTTAGGATGCATCTAAAGCAGTCCCTAGGGAGCCCTGGTGGCGAAGTGGTTAAGTGCTCAGCTTCTAACTTAAAGTTTAACATTTCAAACCCACCAGCCCCTCTGTGGGAGAAAGATGTGGCAGTCTGCTTCCATAAAGATTATAGCCTTGGGAGGCGAGGACAATATGGTACTGTAGACAGATGCACCATGCTGTCCCTCTGCAGCAAAGATCCAAAAATCTAAATAAAACAGATACAAACATCAATACTGGAAACTTAAGCATCAAATGAAGGGACAAAGAGCTAGATCAAACATTGAATGGAGGAAGTAACTGATGGAAAACAGAATGAGGAGAGATACAGAGTGGAGATCCCCCGCCAACTAATAGGGAGCTGTGTCATCTTGGAACACAGCCACATCGCACCACACAACTAGAGAGCCACCAGCCCGTGGCTGCCCTGGGTCCACCCCATCCCCACCCACCAGCTCTAGCCATGCATTTTTTTTCCCCCTTTCTTCTTTTCTTTCACCTTCCCACCTAGCCCTGGAGGACACCTCCACCCCTTTCTGTCCAGCTGTGTCGTCATCTTGGAACGCAGCCACGTCACACCACACAACTAGATAGCCCCTAGCCTGCTGCCACCCCAGGTCCGCCCTAATCCTACCTGTCAGATCCCACCGTGGCATTTGTTTCTTTTTTTTTCTTTTTCCCCTTTCTTCCTTTTCTTTCTCCCTCCCACCAAGCCTTGTAACCCCCTCCACCCTTACCCCCTGAGAAACGTCACTCTGCCTCAGCTGGAGAGCCACCAGACCATTGCCATCTTGAGTCTGCCCTGCCCCACCTGCTGGATATTGCTGTGCCATTTTTTCCCCTTTCTTCCTTTTCTTTCTCCCTCCCATCTAGTCCTGCATGCCACCTCTCCCCCTTACCACAGGGCCACACCACACTGCCCCAGCTAGAGAGCCACCTGCCTGCCACCACCCAGGGACCACCCTGCCCCCACCTGACAGCTCCTACTGAGCCATCATTTTTTTTTTCCTTTCTTTTCTTTCTTTTCTTTCTCCCTGTCAGTCGGATACATCACCTCCCTTCCCTTCCAACTGGCCGTCTGGTCTACCCTGCCCCCACTCACCAGCCTCCACCATGCTGCCAGTTATTTTATTTTATTTCAGCTTTACTATTTTATTATATATTTTTCCTTTTCTCTATCCTCCTTTTATATCTCCCTCCCACCTAGCCCCATAGACCACCTTCTTGCCCTTTCCCCCAGCCTTCACTGCCCTTCCATGGATAGAGTGCACCTGGCACACTGGCCTGCTGCTACCCTGGGCCCGCCATGCCCCCAACAGCTGGCCCCTACTGGGCCACCATTTATTTCACTTTCTTTCCACATCCCACCTAGCTCCATAAGCCACCTCCCCACTCTTCCTGCCTTACCCCAGGTCTGCCCCACTTCCCTTTGCCTGCTACATTTTTTTCTTTCTCTCTATTTTCTTTTCTTTCTACTCCCACCTAGCCCTGTATGCCACCCTTCTCCTGTCACCCTCCACCAAGCCGCCCTAGCTAGAGCATTGTCTTAGTCATCTAGTGCTGCTATAACAGAAATACCACTAGTGGATGGATTTAGCAAAGAGAAGTTTATTCTCTCACAGTCCAGTAGGCTACAAGTCTAAATTCAGGGCATCAGCTCCAGGGAAAGGCTTTCTCCATCAGCTCTGGAGGAAGGTCTGTGTCATCAATCTTCCTTTGGTCTGGGAGCTGCTCTGTTCCTGGCACTGCTTTCTTGGTTGTATGAGGTTCCCATGTGTCTCTGCTTGCTTCTCTCTTTTATATCTCAAAAGAGATTGGCTTAAGACACCATCTAATCTTATACACCTCATCAGTATAACTGGCACTAATCCATCTTATTACATCATAGTGATAGAGTTTACAACACATAAGGAAATCACATCAGATTACAAAATGGTACAGAATCATACAGTACTGGGAATCATGACCTAGCCAAGTTGATACACACATTTTTGGGGGGACACAATTCAATCCGTGACAAGCATCCACAGAACTCAGGCCTGCTGCTGCACTGGGCCCACAGCACCCCTCCCCTCTCACCACTCGACCAGCTGCTGAACAGTGGCAAGTAAGCCCATACCACTCACCTGCTGGGGCTTTGAATGCTCCCGACATCAGGAGACAGACAGCAAATGTCCAGTCCACCCTCAGCCACCTAGTCAGAGAAGTGGGCTCACCCTACCTGCTGCTGCCCTGCCCACCCAGATAAGATGGTGAGAGCTACCGTGCCCACAAACAAACAAGCATTAAAGCATGCCTGGTTTGCTTTTCTTGACAAGATAGACATTCCGGGGGACCCTTCTGCATGTTTTTGCAGCTCCCTTCTATCCTGTATTCTTCACTACAGATCCTAGGTGTCTAGATTTCCAATCTCTGTGTCCTCAATTCAAGGAAACCTCAGGCTTTTCTTGGGTTCCTGCTCCCTATTCTGGGGCCTGAAACTGCTTATGTACAGAGTTGGGGGAATCATAGGGCTCACTTTATTTGTTTTCTTTCTCTCAGAGATTGCAGGCTTATACTGTCTTTTATTCAGTGAATGAAAATAATTGTTTCACATATCTTAACCCATTTTTTTAGTTGTTTTTTAGTTGCAGAGCAACTTCAATGACATTTATTCCTTTATTAGTGAAAGTGGAAGCCATTCTGACTCCTTTTAGTACGTTTGATTTAATTGATGAATACAAGAGTCCAAGAACGAGTTCTCAGCTATTTCTTTTAGAAACTATGACTATGGTGGTTTGCTTTTGGAATGTGGGGTTTTATTTTATCTTGGTGTCTCTAGGGAGATTTTAATTTTAATGTCCTCTTATAAAAGCTCTGCATCCAGTAGTATAAAAAATATAACATTTATTCACCTAATAGATCTGAAATGAAATTTGCCTTTATATGTACTAGTTTTATGATTTTCAGCATATCATAACTGTATGTCTCAGATTCCCTATAAGAACATTTGGATAATAACCCCTGCCCCACCCATCTGTTAGGAATTATGTGTAGATCAAATGAAGGAATAAATGGCATAGCAATTTGGAAAAGATAATTGAATGAAGAAAGTAGGAAGGGAATTTAACTATCTTTATGCTCCCACCAGATATTTTTAGCTGTGCAGTGATTGACATTCATTATTTGATACAGACTAATAACTACCTTATGAATCAATAATATTACCCCCACTTTTGTTTTATTCCTCTTGATACCAAGGCTGAGGGTGTGAAAGGGGAAGCAACTTGCTTTATTTTACAGAGGTACTAAGGTGTCGAGCTGAGATCTGAACCATGCATTATGCTGCTTGGTTTTAAAACTTATCTTTCCTGGACATAAAAATGCTTCCTTTCCTTTGCCTTCAAAGGATGTATTTTTTAGTCTTTTATGGGCTGACACTGGCATGCCTGCCACTGGATGTGTAAGGAAGCTCTGTAAAAATACTTACTAATACATTGCAATTTACTGTGCATTTTACCTTTAACACGGCTGTTGTCAGAAATTTGTCTTCATCCTCCAGATACTAGTTTACAAATTACAGCTCTGCCAACCCACAATTCTTATTGCGTTCCGTACAAGGAGCATTGAGGAACTTTCAGTAAAAATCAGATCACTGCTTAAGTGGCAAGATCTCAGCATACACTTTCTTTGTATAAAAACTATCAACCCTGGGCACCTACCTCCCACCAGCTAGTTAAACTCATATCCTGTATTTGCAAATACTTTCTCTGGTAGACTAATGAGGTTAGCGAGAAAAGTTGACAACCAGATAAAATGAAGACTGGAAAAATTCAGGGTAGAGAAAAAACAAGACTCAGAGTTGACTATTAATTCTGTCCTCAAATACGTGAAGAGCTGTTGTAGGGCAGAGGGAGCAGAGTTGTTCTGTAGGAAAACAGGAAATGGAAAAATGACCCTGGTAGAACTTGGGAGAGGTACATTTCAACTCTATAAAAGGAAAAACATTCTAAAAGTTAAAGTAGGGTGAGAATAGAAAGTGGACTATCTGGGGAAGCCATAGGTTCTTTCTTACTGCAGAAATAATAAAGGGTTTTTGGATGATCACCTAGTGGGAGATTTGGGGGATCCATGTGTAGACTTCAAGAGGCACATGCATCCCTTAAAATTATCTGCATGCCTGCAAACATCAAATTTCAGGAGAGAGGATTCATAGCTTTCCTTAGATTGTCAAAAACTCCGAGACTAAAGACCAGAAGGTAAGTCTATTAAACCTGGAGATGTCATATTATAATTCAATTCTCACAGAAGATTCCTATTTAGGGAAGGAAGTCAGATGGATTTCTGAAGTCTCTCATACTTCCAATATTCTGTTTTAAAATTAAATGCAAGAAAGGATTAATCAAATACATCTTTAGGAAATCTAAGCTATAGTTTGGTATCAACAGCAAATGCTACGGTGAAAAATAAATAAATAAAACTATGCCATGGTCACCTCTTAGATCCATTTACAATACATCCAAGAGTTTTTGTTTTTTTTACCCCAGCTAGAGCAGCAAAATTAAAATCTGATCCTAGCCATTGTCCAAAACATCCCATCACTCAAAAATTATTTTGAAAAAGTTGGTAAGAGAAACAAAGAATACCCCAGAATTGAAGGATCCAACTAAAACAAACAAACTAATATTTTGTCGGAAAAGAGTAAGGACTTTGAAATAAAACAAAGTATTTTAGAGAAAGTAAGCATCAAATTTAAAATTATTTGAGAAAGAAAGAGCATATTCCAATTGAAACGCTAAAACCCAAGACTCTCAAACAAAGTGTTTTCCCTGTTGGAACACTCCAGAACTCTCACCATACTGAATCCCTAAGTATTCCTCTCCCCTTGCAAATTATACATCTCTTCCCACCCAAACCCTGCTCTCCAGGTCTCCTCTTTCTTGCTTTAACCTGGAGACAATTTCCTGTCCTATGATTTTAATGTGACTGCAAGAACACCAATGATTCTACCTACAGAATCAAGACCTTGAAGCTCATTCATAAAACTTACGAGACAAAAACAGAAGTGGATTTCTTGGGATTTCAACCTGTTCAAAACATGCCCTGTGCATTCCATGCTTTGTATTTACCAAATACAAAACAAAACAAAAAACTTTACTTTGCTTCTATTTTTTTTTCTTTTTTTCTTTTATTTTTTATTTTTTTTATTGTACTTCAGGTGAAGGCTTGCAGAACAAATAGTTTCTCATGAAACAGTAGTACACATATTGTTTTATGACATTGGTTAACAACCCCACAACATGTTAACACTCTAACTTCTCAATCTTTTTTTTTTTTTTTTTTTGGTGAAAATACACATAGCCAAAGATACACCATTTCAAAAATTTCTACATGCACAGTTCAGTGACATTGACTACGCTCTTCCAATTGTGCTGCTATTCTCACTTAAGATGAAGGCTTACAGAACAAAATAGTTTCTCATTTAACAGTTACTACAAATGTTGTCCTATGACAATGGTTAACACTCTCACAACACATCAACAATATCCTTACTCAACCTTGGGTTCCCTGTCACCAGCTTCTTTGTCCCCTTCTGCCTTCTGGCCCTTGTCACTGGACTACTGTACCTGGTTAGTCTCATTTGGTTTTACGGGGCTGTCCACTCCCAGGCTTAACGGTGAACCTTGGAGATAACTTCACCACTGAGCTAAAAGGGTGTCTGGGGGCCATACTCTCAGGGTTTCTCCAGTCTCCTTTAGGCCAGTAACTTTGCTTCTATTTTTGAAGGGGATGACTCACTTCCCTAAGTTTGAAAGATTTTTTTTTAAGCTTTTGAACCTCAGTCATCACAAGAATGCTCTACCACAAACTGTCTTGAGTACCTTGTTCTTTGCCCAACATATCCAAGAACCTTACAGAGGTAAAGAATCAACATATAAAACAAAAATATTAAATAACAAACTTAAAAAAAAGAAATCATCCAGTCCTTCATTTAACAAGGTATACACAAACTTTTAAATTAAGTTCTATGTGAGGTATAATTTGCGATTTTGAGGTCAAGTTATGGAAATTGAGATCTAATGTTACTGGACATTTTCTAACTACAACTAGAACAAAGTTGGTGAAAATGAATAGTTGTAGAGAAAAATAGGAGTCCTTGAGTGGTGCAAATGGTTTATGTACCTGGCTGCTAACCAAAAGATTGGTGGTTTGAGTTCACCCAGAGGTGCCTTGGCAGAAAGGCTTGGTGATCTACTTCCAAAAATCAGCCATTGAAATCCCTATGGAGCACAGTTCTACTCTGACACACAGGGGTCACCATGAGTCAGAACCAATTTGACAGCAACTGGTAACTGGCAAGTTATGTTCAGACCTCATATCCCTAAATTATGTGCAAGAAGAAAGACTATTTTGAATTTCAAGACTCCATAAGCGCAAGAATAAAATAAGACACCCAAGAGAACATCAAGAATAGGCTTTTCTATTAGCTATTACTTCCAGGAAGGAATTTTAAATACTATGAAAAGAAGACAAGTTTTGGTAAGCACTAGTCAACTTGCAGACATCTGGATAAGATGGTTCCACTTTCAGGAAAGAGTTTGTCCAAAAGAAATCTCTTCTTTTAAAGTTGACCTAGTCTGTCCATAAAGTACTGGGTTCCTAGGGATTTCCATTAGGATTCCAAATTCTCCAATAATAATTTTCAGACAGTACATTCTCCGATATCAAGGTTGAAAACTCTTTAAAAGGAAATAAATCTCTTTTAGTTCTGCATTTCTTAAAATTTTGTTGTGATAGAATAAATACAACAAAACATTTCCCATTTCAGCCATTTTTACATGTACAATTCAGTGACATTAGTTATGTTTACCATTTTGTGCAACCATCACCACTATCTGTTTCCAAATCTGCATTTGTTTTTGATTTGAAAAATGCCCAAAGGAATTTTACCAAGAAAGAAGAATTAATTTCTTTGAAGAAAATTACCTGGTTTGACCACTATATTTATTATTATCATTATTACTCTTATGTTATACTTTACCTGTCTGTTAACTGCCAGCTTAATGTGAGACTAGAGGTGGCATATGATCAAGAACCGATGGTACTGAAGGAAGACGTCCAAGCTGCACTGAAGGCATTGGTGAAAAACAAGGCTCCAGAAATTGATACAATACCAATTGAAATGTTTCAACAAATGGATACAAAACTAGGAGTGCCCACTCATCTATACCAAGAAATTTGGAAGACAGCTACCTGGCCAACTGACTAGAAGAGATCCATATTCGTGCCCATCCCAAAGAAAAGTGACCCAACAGAATGTGGAAATTATCGAACAATATAATTAATATCACACGCAAGTAAAATTATGCTGAAGGTAATTCAAAAGCGGTTGCAGCAGTCCATCAACAGGGAACTGCCAGAAATTCAAGCCAGATTCGGAAGAGGATGTGGAACAAGGGATATCATGCTGATGTCAGATGGCTCTTGGCTGAAAACAGAGAAAATCACAAAGATGTTCACTTGCGTTTTATTGACTATGCAAAGGCATATGGATAACATTGTGAAGAATGGGAATTCCAGAACACTTAATTGTGCTCATAAGGAACCTGTACATAAACCAAGAGGCAGTCATTTGAACAGAACAAAGGGATACTGGATGGTTTAAAATCAGGAAAGGTGTGTGTCAAGGTTATACCCTTTCACCATAATTGTTCAATCTGTATGCTGAGCAAATAATCCAAGAAGACAGACTATATGAAGAAGAATGCAGCATCAGGCTTAGAGGAAGAGTCATTAACAACTTGTAACATGCAGATGACACAACTGTGCTTACTGAAAGCTAAAAGGACTTGAAACCCTTACTGATGAAGATCAAAGACTGCAGCCTTCAGTATGGATTACACATCAACATAAAGAAAACAAAAATCTTCACAACTCATCCAATAAGTAACATCATGATAAATGGAGAAAACATTGAAGTTTTCAAGGATTTCATTTTACATGGATTCTCTATCAACGCCCATGAAAGCAGCAGTCAAGAAATCAAACGAAGTATTTCATTGGCAAATCTGCTGCAAAAGACCTCTTTAAAGTGTTAAGAAGCAAAGATATCACTTTGAGAACTAAGGAGTGCCTGACACAAGCCATAATATTTTCAATTCCTTCATATGCATGGGAAAGCTGAACAATGAATAAGGAAGACTGAATAAGAATTTATGCATTTGAATTATGGTGTTGGTAAAGAATACTTAATATACCATGGACTGCCGGAAGAAAGAACAAACCTGTGTTGGAAGAAGTATAATTAGAATGCATCTTAGAAGCAAGGATAGTGAGACTTCATCTCACTTACTTTGGACATGTTATTAGGTGGGACCAATCCCTAGAAAAGGACATCATGGTTAGTAAAGTAGAGGGTCAGTGAAAAAGAGGAAGACCCCCAATGAGACGGATGACAGTGGCAGCAACAATGGGCTCAAACATAGCAACGATTGTGAGGATGGCACAGGACATGTCAGTGTTTCTTCTGTTGTGCATAGGGACTTTAAGAGTAGTAACTGACTCGATAGCACCTAACAACAATAGAGGTTCTTGACAAGTGATGCTAAGTATAAATGTCTCTGGGAGGTTCTGGGATTGTAAAATGACTAGAAACTTCTAGAAATGAGGAAAAAGAATCCCTCAATGCATTTTAGTCAGTAAATGGAGTGCAAAAAGATAAATTTTCTGCTCTAAGATTACATTAAAACTTCAAGGAAGCAGCAGCATAAAAGATTTAACAAATAACCAGTTGCTGAAGATTTTATTCCAACTCATGGCAACACAGTATGTGTAGGAGTAGAACTGTGCTTCATAGCGTTTTCAGTGGCTGATTTTTTTCAGAAGCATATCGCCAAGCTTTTTGTCAGAGGCACTTCTGTGTAGACTTGAGCCACCAATCTTACAGTTAGCAGCCAAGGGCGTTAACTGTTTGCATTTGGTGCCCTACAATTGCTTTGATAAGGAGCCCTAGTGAATCAATAGTTAAGCATTGGCTGCTAACCAAAAGGTTGGCAGTTCAAACCCACTCAGAAGCTTTATGGGAGAAAGACCTGGCAATCTCCTTCAGTAAAGATTACAGCCAAGAAAACCCTATGGGGCAGTTCTACCCTGTGATATGCATGTCACTATGAGTCGAAACTTGAGTTGCCAGCACACAACAACACAGCAATTCCATTGATGGAGCATGCACAAGCTGCTTCTTAATGTGGCCAAAGAAAAAAGTGCACTGTATCCATTTCAGAAGCATGGAGGGGGACAGGGTAACTTCATCAAGGATTATCTGCAGAGGAGGTGCGGTCAACGTGGCAGAGTAGTTAGACGTTTCCTATATCCCTCTTACAACAAAGACCTGGAAAAACAAGAGATTTGATTCTATGTGAACATCTGGCAGCCCTGAACAAGGCAAGGTTAAGAAATCCATCTGAGTCATATGGGAGAGGAACACCGTCTGGAAGAGGTGAGGAGCACTAGAGCCATGGGGGCGAAACTGCAGAGACACCGCCACCCCAGTCCACGGTGAAGCAGGCAAACAGCTGTGCTATGCACACGCTCGAGAAGCAGTTTCCACATCGAGAGAGAGACGGCAGCAGAGATTCTGCTTGGACACTCCGAACCAGTGAAGAGCAGCTCCCAAGAGGCTAGGATAAGTACAAGCGTGCACCCTGTCATGACTATTTAAAAAAAAAAAACCATTTGGGAAAAACCTCTCTCCCTTTTACCTCCTACCTCTGCACTCTGCACCGGATTTGGGAAAAACATCTCTTCCTTTTACCTACTCCCTCCTCGCTATGCACGGGGAGTCCGCTGGCCCTGGAAGCAGACCCCAAAATGTGCCCTTACCATTCTCCCTGCCTTGGAGAGGGAACAAATAAGCTGCTGGCTTCTCTAAGCCAGGAACACAGGGTTGGCATAGCTACTTTGCTGGCCACAGAAATCAGGGGTCCGCAGACTCTGAGTGCCTTACACCCCTGTATAGGCTTGTGGGGACCCATCTCAAGAGCGTTAGCCCTCACTGCCACAGCACAACAGGGCAAATATCTGAAGTTTAACTTCAACTGTTTCAGCTGTGAACGAGCAGATTTGTGACCCTCGAAGGAGCCCTGCCACTCAAGTAGGCACATTTATCAATCTGAAGCAGGGTCTTGAGGATTGGTGGTAGCTCCTAAAGTGCCTAGTCACCTGCTACAGGAGTTCAAGAAAAAGTGGTGCCCTCGAGTCTTTGCAGCCAACAGATTGGGGTGCTCTTAGCCCGGCTGCAAAACTCACCTACCTACTCACCCTAGAGAATAGGGATATGCTTTTCTTTTAGACTCTCAGGGGCAGCCATCGACCCCCTGCCTGGCTCAGCACACGATCCCCTACCACAGCCAGAGTCCAGTGCCTACACCAATCACCCATGCCTCTCTAGGACTGGGGGTGAGAACCAGCATCACACATTTGGTGACCGACTGCCTGCACACCCAAGCAGATCCCATATAGGGAAATTTAATGGACTGCAGTGTGCACATACTTAATTACAGAACTAACTACCTGGTGACAGGACATTACAGATCAAAAGGTGTCAAAAATCATACTAGTGCACACGAGCAGCCTATATGGGCATATCAAAACAAAACAAAATAAGAAGCTAGGTCTCACTAAGCAAACACAAAATAAAATTATAATAAATTGTTGATGGCTCAGAGACAACAGTCAATATCAAGTCACATAAAGAGGAAGTCCATGATGGCTTCAGCAAGCTCCCAAAATAAAGAATCAAAAAGTTCTCTGGAGGAAGAGAACTTCTTGGAATTACCAGAGGCGGAATACAAAAGATTAATATACAGAACTCTTCTAGAAATAAGAAAGGAAATCTGACAGATGCAGAAACAGCCAGGCAACATACACACACAGTAGTAGAGGAACTTAAAAAAGTTATTCAAGAACATAATGCCAAATTTAATAGGCTGGAAGAATCCACAGAGAGACAGCAATCAGAAATCCAGAAGATTAACAATAAAATTTCAGAATGAGACAACTCAATAGAAAGTCATAGGAGCAGAATTGAGGCAGTAGAAGTTAGAATTAGTGACATTGAAGGTAAAGCTCTTGACGCCAACTTATCTGAGGAAAAATCAGATAAAAGAATTAAAAAGAATGAAGAAATTCTACGAGTCATGTGGGACTCTATCAAGAGAAATAACCTACGAGTGAGTACCAGAACAAGGGGGATAACCGAAAATACAGAGAAAATTGTTGAAGATTTGTTGACAGAAAACTTCCCTGATATCATGAAAGATGAGAAGATATCTATCCAAGATGCTCATCGAACCCCACACAAGGTAGATCCCAAAAGAAAGTCACCAAGACATATTATAATCAAACTT